>NC_141289.1:6842403-6874903 GCF_037954325.1 Fistularia commersonii | reverse complement strand
ATTTGGGCCAGTGATGGCTCTAATAACATCTCCATCGCATTAAAGTGAACCAGGCTGAGGAGATGTTAATACTCCCCTGCACTCGCTGCCTGGAAATTGGTCATGTATTACAACAAGTGCTTTTTAAGAGCCCACGTCGCAGAGTCTATGGAAACGCTGGATATTCATGGCTGCCGGCATGTGAAAGCTTTTAACACGGCGGATTCTCGGGTTGTGACGGTTCAAGGGAAGCGGTGCCGTTAACATATTCCGAGCGGCCGACGCTACAAGGCCGTTCCTCCAATTCTGTCTTTGCATCGCCGATCCTCGGCCGACAAGGCTGTCTGTGATTTTGCTTCTTCTTTTTTTAAAGCCCAAGATTAGAGGATGATTCTGCAAACACTCACCTCCAAAGTAGGACTCGCCGGAGCGCATTGAATTCAGAGTGTGCCTGTCCTTTGATTCACAATAAACCGTCCTGATGCGGCGTCCGCGTGCCGCTGCCTGCTTGGCACTTGAATGGACGGCACGTGGAAGTGAAGAGGCGTCAGCGGAAACTACCAAATCGTTATTTCAGCGCGTCACCGCACACCGGACTCCGTAACACGCGGCGGACAGAAAATGCAAACGTTTGTTTCCTGAATCCAACGCCAGATGTTTCCTCCTTCGCTGTGAGGCAGGGGTTCCACCCCCGCCAGATCCACCCACGGAAAGAGTTAGGCCTTCGCAGGACAAGGGGAAATATTTATTCATTCATCATTCATTAATTTGTTTGTTCATTTGTTTATTTGTTAATCATCCATCCTTCATTCAGCTATTTATTCATTCATTCATTTTATTTGTTCATTCATTAATTAATTAATCAATTAATCAATTTGTCCTCCAATCGGTTATTCATTCATTTGTTCATTTATAATAATCCATCCTCCATTCAGCTGATTCATTTAATTGTTCATTCATTTGATAATCAATCAATTCATCATCCACTAAGTTATTCATTCAGTTGTTTATTTCTTTGTTCATTTGTTTGTTTGTTCCCTCATTCATTCATTCTTTTATTTGTTAATTAATCCATCCTCTACTCATTCATTCAGCTATTAATTTACCCATTTATTTACTTTTTTGTTCATTCATTTGTACATTTAATTCATTAATTTACCCTCAACTCACCTGTTCATTCACTCATTTGTTCATTTATCCATCCTTGATTCGGCGGTTCATTCATTCATTCTTTTTATCAATTGTTTATTAATTGATTCATCCTCCAACCCATCCATCATCCATCCATCCATCCATCCATCCATCCATCCATCCATCCATCCATCCATCCATCCATCCATTCATTCATTCATTCATTCATTCATTCATTCATTATCTATACTGCTTATCCTGCTATCAGGGCATGTTGCGTATCTCAGCTGTCCCTGGCCAAAAGGCGGGATTCACTTTGGATCAATCACATCACACACATGCAACCCTTCACCCTTTCATTTACTAGCTATAGGGACAGGTAACCATTCCCTTTCTGATTTACCCATCATATAGACGCATCCAACCGTTCACTGTCTCTTCCACAAGTCATATACAGTCTGTCTCTGTTTGAGGTGTGAACGAGAGGGTGAATGGCTGTGTGTCTTTGTTTGTGTCCCGGTGATCGACTGGCGATCAGTCCAGGGTGAACCCCGCCTCCTGCCTAATCACAGCTGGGATAGGCTCCTGCTCCGCTGCGACCCTGAGTGCAGGATAAGCGGCCTAGATAATGAATGAATAAATATATAATAAATAAAAGAGTGATAGCTATTGAAATTGTGCGGTTGTGTGACTCAATAACTGGCATGGCATCCTCCAATGTGACCCCAGATCCATGAAAACCATTTCCTCACACAGTGGAACATTTGCTCACTGGAATGAGGCACCAACATAATTAACATGTCTATGGAGACATTGTTTGCTCCTGAGCCGTTAGAAGGGACAGGAAGATAAGATCAGATCATATTTGGACTTACTATTATAGATATAGATATATTATGTCTATAGAGATAGACATCGTCTTCAACTTAAACTTAAACTTAAACTTAAACTTAAACTTAAACTTAAACTTAAACTTTAACTTTAACTTTAACTTTAACTTTAACTTTAACTTAAACTTAGACTTAGACTTAGACTTAGACTTAGACTTAGACTTCAACTTCAACTTAGACTTAAACTTAAACTTAAACATAGATGTAGAATTAAACATGAACATAGACTTAAACATTAGCACAGCCATAGACTTAGATTTGGACTTGAACTAAGACTTACCATAGACACAGACATAGTCTTATTCATATACAGACAGACATTATCATGGACATAGATATGGACGTAGGCATAGACTTAGACAGACTTATACATGGATTTAGGGGTAGAATTAGATGAGAGGTTTTTGGAGTCACTGCTGGCTAGTCAACATGCTTGTCAGTGGCATAGTGCAAATGATATGTAAAACTCAACCTTAAAACATTGCATATAAACTAAGACTATTAAATGCAACAATGCTGCTAAACAACAAGTCCAGTCCTAGCAATATCACAAAATGAGGTTTGGCTGGGCAGTGTGGACTGGCGTCACATTCGTTTTTTTGCATTTTCAAATAGAAAAGCGAATCCCCGGCAGTGTGCAGGCACAGTTAGTCAACATTACACATCTAGATATCTGAGTCGTCAGTGCGAAGTAAATGGCTCTGCAGGTGGCACCGGTCCAGATATGCCACCAAAACATTGGCTCAGAAACAAAAGCCTGATTGTGTTGCCACGAAATAATGTGTGTCCTGTGTTATCTGGACTTGTCCCAACGGCCGGCATGAGGCTGCAGCATACGAATGTGTGTTTTCATAAACACCGCTTTGCATTTATGGAATTAAACATTGTACTCCCGCAGTGAGTGCTTCCACGCGGGACACCGACAGACGGGGCAACAACTGGCGAGCGAACATACCGGCAGATGCACAAACAAGCAACTCACAGGTACAATAAAGAGCAATGACATAAATATCAAAAGCCCAAACCAACAAAAAAAAGGCACAACGGAAGGATTCAAACACAAGTGTGTAAAAGTAGATGGGACTTCAAGGAGCCATCAAGCTCAGAGGAGTGGAGCACAAGTCCCCCCACTGCTGCTCATGGCTGTTCCCTCTCCTGGCACTTCTTTGCTCTTTCCCTGAGCAGAAAAGTAGTTCCATCCTGCCTCCTCTGCAAACTTTTGAAGGTGGACATCTGCACTGATATGCAGGAGAGGCCCCTGAACCCCTTAAGCAACTTTCCCAAACTCTCGTGTCTAAGACGGGATTAAGAGATGCAGACCAGGACCCGTCCAAAAGTGGTTCCCTCAGGTGTCCACTTACAAAACGCTCCCATCACCTTGCAGCTTCACTGGATCCTATCAGAGCTACCATGCAAGGCACGAACCATACCATTGGGAGCAACTGGGGGGGGTCAGTATGTTTGCTGGTAGGCACTTAAGCATGCAGTCGGGGAAGCTGGGAATCGAACTGCCAACTCTCCGAGTAACACTTCAGTCACTAGAGAGGGCGTCACTCCAAAAAGGTTGGTGGTTTCGTTCTCAGCTCCTCCTCGGTATGTCACAGTGTTCTTGAGCGAAGCCACTGAAGCCCAACTCAAACATCTGAATTAAAATGTAAAGCCCTCTTTGAGTGGAGACCGTTTGCCATTCACAAATATGGAAAAAACAACATTAACTTCCAGTTGTAATACAACTTGCGAATGGGGGGAAGAATCTGGATTGACTTTCAGCTGACATTGATTCCAGAAGCTTCCAGGTTATTTTCAAACTGAGGCCTGTGAAAGTCAACCATTCATCACCAACTGTTGGAGCCCAGTCAGTGGACATTCATTTTTTTTCTGTCTGGTCTGTCATTGTCTTTTACAGAGGGAGGAGAAACGGTCCGCCAGTCTTTCCTGTAATGAGGGATGCGGTGGTGCTGGAGGCTTCTAGTAAAGCTCCTGTATGTTTTTGAATTGTGGGAGGAACCCAGAGGAACACCATGCAGACATGGGGAGAACATGGAGACCCGAAACAAAAGGCCCTCCTGAGGGAGTCCAACCAGGGAGCTTATGTTGCGAGGAGGAAGTGCTAACCACTACATCCCTCAGGACTTAAACGCAGATGCAAACAAGGGGATTTTCAGCTTTGCTTCAAGTATCAGCAGAGCAGGCCGAATGTTTCTGGACTTTGGGTGCAAAGAATACTTGAACCCTAGGAGTGCAGCGCTCGTCTAGGAAAGAATGACTTTACCAAGTTGGATAGAGTCGAGAAGATGGTGCGATGCTACTGACTGTGAGGGGCAAAACCTTAACGTTTGAAACGGAATCCAGTGGAGTGAGCCCATCACTGGAGTCATGTGTTCATGTTGACCTGCGCCATCTTCTAATGAGGAATGTAAGATTATGGAATAAACAAATGTGTTGAAATTGTGGTGATGGTTGGAAATTCACAGTTGATGTTCTGCTACCATATGTAGTACCAGGAGATCTCAGTGACGACTCTGATTCTGTTTTTCTCATCCGGTCACTTGACACATAATCTGTGTTTAAATTTGAAGAATTAAGAGGAAAAATAAAATCATATATATACACATACATAAGTCCTGAGGGATGATATGTGTGTGTATAAAACAATAAAATACAACATTTTTCATTTGGATTCTGTACCGTTTATCCGGGCACAGATAGGTCAGGATTGCAGGGCTGGAGCCTATCCCACCTGTCATTGGGTGACAGGTAGTTTTCACCCTGTCACATAAGACACACAACTATTCACTCATTCACATGTCAAATAGACAACCGTTCACTCTTCCATTCCCATGTCATCTACAGACATTTAAACAGTCCACCCTCTCATTCACAGGTCATTTGGAGCATACAAGTATTCGCAACGACACACAACTATTCGGACAATAAAATTCATTCACTTCTGGGCAATTTAGGGTTTCCGGTGAACTTCCGTCACAATTTTTGACTGTGGGAGGAACCGGGAGAACCCGAAGGCACTCCACAAAGACAGGGTAGAACGTGGAGACTCCACACAGAAAGGCCCCCTGCAGGAGTCCAACCAGGAACCTTCTGTCGGTGAGGTAGAAGTGCAAACCACTGCGTCACCACGCTGCCCTATTTATAAGTTACTAGATAATAAATGGCCGTGTGATTCTGACTCTAATGAGATAAAGATAGATATGGACAGGTAGATGGAGGCTTTGGTCCTTGGCTAGCTGTTCCTGCCGGTCGCCATGGTGAAGGAGGGATTGATGGCACCCATTGGCTGGTGAAGATGTATACATCATGTTGGTCCAGGGCTGCCGCCTCCAGATGGACCCGGCCCATCCATTGTCTGTCAGGGACACAGCTGTCGGACGAGGCGCCGTCCTCCCATCTCCGCCTTTCTCCCCCTTCACTAACGAGTCTTTCACCCGCCACGCAGGGTGGCGTCTTCTGCTCGGGTTGGGGAGAGAGTGGAATGGGTGGAGTGGGAACCTGGGTGGGGGTTCATAGTGAGATGTGCTTGAGCCATTGCTAACGGTGTGCAGCTCGATGTGATTTTCTTTTCTTGAAAAGGAAAAAGCGTGGGGACTTAAGAATCTTAAGGGCATATTGTGGGAAAGATAAATAAACAATTGCAAATCTATTTCACTCTCAATGCCACTGATGCCGCCAAAGCGCTGGAATGCCTGCCTGTGTCTTGCAAGGACACGCCGCGGCAGGAGAGTCATTTATTGATTAGAAAGAAACAAGTTCCATTGTGGGAGTAAGAGCTGTGTGTTTTCTTCATCAGAACAAAAATGAAGATATCTGTAAAAATGAGTGTTATTTCTGCTGGTATGTGCTTCACAGTTGAGTAGAGAATGGCGGCATACCAGGAGAAGTTGGTGGGTTTCCTTCCAGTGGCCACTGCTGCCCAGGTAGAAAACTCTTTGCTGCTGGGAGCTGAAAAATCTATATGTTCTTGGCTCGGTTTACAGAGGAGGCCACGCCGAGGTGATCCTGAGCGCATCGCTCCGTGCAGGGAGGTAATAACGTCCACTCACTTGGGGGCCTCTGAAGTGACTCACCCGGACAGAGAGGTGCTTGGGAAGTCGGCGCTGCCATATATTCCTCAAAACCCTATGAAAGCGGAGTTCCAGAAGATGTTATTTCCTCCCAAACTACATACAGATTATAAACTCTAGTAATGTCTCCATTTTAACCTCTATTTTTCTAAAGACCCATCCTGCCGCTTTGTTTGCTCAAGGAACGCCACATTCAATTCACCCAGGATCTTTCAGCTGCCTACCAACAGCATACAATGAAAAGAAAGAGCAAATCAAGGCTATCATCACCGGGGACCGGCGTGGATAGAGAAGTCCGTCTGCTTGACTTGGTGTGGCTGCCGATGTGATTCGCCCAGTCATCAGGTAGAGGTAAACTTAGGGCGGCATTGTGATGCAGGGGTTACAGCCACGGCCTCCCAGCTGGAAGGTTGCTGGTTGCACTCCCACGGGGGGCCTTTTTGTGTGGAGTTTCCATGTCTCTTCCATGTTTCTCCTCATGTCTGCGTGGGGTTCCTCTGGGTTCACCAGGTTCCTCCTACAGCCCAATGCAGAAGATCCTTCGGAGACCCTATATCATCTCAATATATACAGTTGTATGTCTCTATATGACCTCATTCATGGATGAATGGATAGATGGATGGATGGACCTGAACACAGACAATGTCAGAAGAGTAAAGTGCACTCTGAGGAAATATCCTGAAGGAGAGTCAGAGAACGGCTTCTGCATCTCAGAGACGAAATGCGGAGGGGTGCTAATATTGTGCATTAGATACACGGACCGTCACGGTCGACTTGGGAAGAAGCTCCATCCACCCACGAGCCAACGGGCCTCTCAATGAGGCGAGCGTGACAATTAAGATATTTTTAAGGGCGAGATCTGAAACCCGACAGGCGCTTGTGAACATCGGAGCGACAGGACCCGGGTCGTCTGACGAGGTGCCTCCACGTGACAGCGGCAGGTTCAAAGCCTGACAAAGTCCCACTAATGCAGCATGGCAGTGTTTTCACGATGGGACCTGTCCTGTCCTCCATGTTCCTTTTCATATTTATTATTAATTACAACCATCTCAAGTATTTGTCCCAGGTGCACCGCTCTATATACCTCAAATACTTCCTGAAGAGGAGATATCTGGATTCTGATGTGAAGGTTAATTCCTCCATACTCACCGCTCTAGATGCTAGCATTGACGTGAGCAGGGCGCCGCCGGGCGAACTGTCATTATGTCTCTCCTTCGTTAACTCCACGTCGCCCAATCTTACACATCAAAATGCTCCTGATACTTTAATATCTATTTTTAAGCTATCATGTCTCCTCTCCTTCCTTTTTTTAATTTTAAATCAAGCTTAAGAAGCGGATTTCTGATGATCGATGAGGATTAGACATCGGGAGCGGCTGTGAAGAACCGTCGCTACGTGAAGGTTCTAGTGGTGCACATGGTCCTCTCTACTTCAGAATCAACCAAACAATTATGAGGGCTCTGCTGGAGCAAAGGCCTCTGCATCTGGAACTTTCCTTTGGGTCCCTGGGCTGCGAGAACTGAAACAAAAGGTTATACTTCTCGAGGAACTAAGAAGCAGAACTCATGGACGTTGACTGCAGTACAAGTCGTGCACCAAGAATTGTTGGACTCTGACCACGTTTCTGAGTGATCACACAAAGGTTCTCGGACATCCCAACAATTCTCTCCTCCGATGATGTGTGGAGAACAAGCTGCCAGTACGGAACGATCAACAAAGTTCTCACTTCTCGTGGAGGATGCAGAGGCCTTCAGCATCCAGGCCGCCGTGATTATCTTTCAACTCGACTCCTCCCCTGCTGGTTACAAATGGTTACATCATTCTGAACCAGATGCAGGCAACAGCGTTATTCAAACCCACACTTCTCTACACCATCGTCTGGAGGTCAGCGTCTTCAAGGTCACTTTATGTTTTGTGAAAAACACCAGTCATATGCATATTTTTGATCTCAGGTTATAATGAACTCAGCTTTCCTTTGAATAATCCTCTTTTGTTTTTCATAACCGCTGTTGTCGACATAAACTGCACTCAGACACGAAAAGCTCAGCTAGACCCTTGAGATTTAATTGAAGTCTAGCCATGCTGTGTTGCCTCTTTACCTTCAAACCCTGAGTAGATTCCACGTGGTTGAAACCAAATATTCCACACCTTGTGAGGGTAATCATTTTCCATCAAGGCACCTTTACAAACAGATCTTCATCCCCTTTGAAACTTCCAGATATGACATATCTGTATGACCACGTAATTCAACGGATACATGAGGGTCCATCACAGTGCGCTCTCTAACTTGCTAATAAGTCTACCAGCAGCTCTGCTGGCGTCCGGTTGCCACAGGACCACATAAAGAATGCTGGCCGCAATTTATTTATTGCATTATATGAAAAAAAAGGTCAATCGTGTTGATTCTGGGAAATGCACGGTTGATGAATAAAGGAGTGACAGCGGAAGGCCGTGGGCCGGGGGCATGTCAGTGTGCCTTTTATTGTATTACCATACTTTGATTTTTACCTTGAACAGCTGCTGACACAAAGCTTTGGTGTCAACGGGTTCCCGCGGAGATGCCCGCGTCTCCTCCGCCCTCTTTATTCCCAGGTACATTTCAAAGTTAGCCTGCGCTCCACTAGGAGTCTGCGCTGAAATGGCTGCAAAGAAGAACACTGAGAGAACGAGTCTGAGATTCGGAACGCTTGCCGTTTTTGATCGTTGCTCTTCTAGAAGCCTAAAGCTCATTTCTACGTAAAGTACCTACAAATAAAATATAAACCCAATGCCAAGATGTGATTCATTTACATTGGTAATGGCTCATCACAGAAACAAAACACGCCATCGACAATGTCTGAAAGCAGCAGCTGCTCAATGCCTGCTAGCTTTTAGCATGTTTTGCAAGGGTGGTGGTAATATCCCTCTGGCAGGGGTGGTGGTAATGGCATTGTGACCCGGGTCACTAGGGGGAGTGGTTTTCTCAACTGCAGCGGTTCTGTCAGAGCCCACCATAATTTCTGTTTTGATAATAATATACTATTGTATAGGATTTAGCTGTTAGCAGTACTATCATTATCAGTATGAGATCATCGTCACTCCCAGTCCTCATCTGCCCTTCCCTTGTTCCCTCCCGGTCGAGGCAGAAGGCCACCCGCATTCAGCTGGGATCCATCCTGAGGTTTCAACCTGGTAACAGGCAGTGTTTCCACTGGGGGAATGTTGGGTTTCCATATGTGATCTTTAAAAAGTGGCGGTCCAGACCTACTCTGCATGGATGGTATCAGGAGATGACTTGTTGGGATTTGGAGCTGTAGAGATAAAGGTGTATCTTTAGAGGTGCATCTTCATGTCTACCTACATGTCAGCAGTTGTCATGTCCATCTTTAGGTCTACCTTCATGTCCCGACTTGATTGGACCAGTGTCTCATTAGCTAACCGCCAAAGCAGGAAGTATTTTCATGCATTAGCATGTTCCTCTCATTCATCCATTTATATCCCTGCCAGCGTTGATAAAAAATAGTGCTGCAGGCAATTTGATGTTCAGGACCAGTTTGCAGATATTGAGCTCTTTATTCATCCCCTACCATGAAGTGGGCTGGCTAACTCCCCCTTGAAGGGGAAGCAGTTGCGATGCATGCACACATGCATGTATTTACTCCCCCTTCCAGCCAGCCAGGGTCTTCATGGCCCTGTGGCGTGAAGGTGCGACTGGAGAAGCATGGAGTTCTTCTCCGCCCGTCTCCTCGGTTCTAATACTCAGATTGACTCCCGACGGACGCTGGCCCAATCCAACACCACCCAGGCGTATTGATCCCGGGCTCCCGCCGCCGGCATGCTCTCACCGGATGCCAGGCGGGAGGAGACCCACAATCAGATCCTTCACAGGGGGAGGAGGGGGATATGGTGAGGCCTCCTCATCTGCCCTAATCGTCCAATCGATGATTAGCGCTCTGACCCGCTCCGGTCTCTCTCTCGCTGACAAAGACATCACACTCTTTTTGTTTTTTTCTCTACACACCACTACTGACTTCACTTCTTCCTTTGTGTTTGTGTGTGTGAAGCCACGGTGGTCTTCTTCAGTGAAAAGGCCCCTTCTGCTGACCATCCGTTTTTTTTTTTGAGTGAAAGTGAGAAAGACAGCGAGAGGACTTGATTATAGGGAGGGGCAGCGGTGGCAGGAGGGGCGACGAACAAAGACAGAGGCTGGGAGAACACAGACAAAGACCATGTGTGTGTGTGTGTGTGTGTGTGTGTGTGTGTATGAGTGAGTGAAGGAATCTTGACAATAGGAAGTGTTGAATCACCAGATGCTTTCCTGGCTTGGGATAATTCCAAGCCCAGTGTCTTAGCGTGCGTAATCCCTCCCTGCTACCGTCCGCTGGCCAATGGGGCGCTCCGAAGCTCCTTCGTTAGCCGCCGATTGGCCGGCAAATTGCTCCCATCACCTGGCATTAGTCCAAGTCTCGCCAGTCAAAGCTCTTAATCTGATCATTATGCCGCTGCTTAGCGGCGGCAGTGCCGCCGCTCCTGTTTGACCAAGCAAGATATCAGGGGGGTGGGGGAGTAATCCGACTTCCACCGCCGCCGCGCTTTCGGACGAAGAGAGGGCCGCTCGGCCGCGGCGGCGTGCAGAGGGTGGAGAAAGGTGACATTGAAGCCAATCCCTGCCACTCTGACCTATTTAATAAACGCTGAAGGAAACAGCAGCACAATGTGGCACTTCTGACGGAAATGTACGATTGGATATTTCATGCAAATCTGCAATGGGTGTAATTTGCAAAGCCAAATTCCACCACAAATGACCTCCCTAGAAGAAAGAGGTTCAGGGATGAAAGGTCTCCACCAGCCCTGATTTGACAATATTCACAAAACACATTCAGAATTTCGATCCCCTGCGTTTGACATTTTGGTGAGTAAAAGCCAAGAGTACCCGAAAACCCACGTTCCTGCCAAAGCTGAGGCAAGCCAGTCAGGAAACGCTGATTGGAGTGTATCTGCTCCAGGCGACAGACTCAGAGCCCCTGCTACTTCATCATCTTCTCCAAAGGTTCTTCCAAAGAACACAATGGACGATAATAACGGCAATGCCACCCCACCTTTCTCCCCACAGCCATCCCACAGATCTCCAGCACACCAACAATAACCTGCCTCAAACATATTCTTGAGAGGGTTTTTTTTTGCGTCTCAAAACAAGGACTTATCTCTCTTCGGAGCTTCTGGTCGGAGCTCCAAAAGGTGGAGGTGGGGGGTCGGACGTACTCTGCCCTGAAAAGCCACAGAAAACAAGAAGAGGAGCGGGGATGCTGGAGAGTGAGTTCTTTCCCCGCAAGCCAGCCCACTTCACGTCCTCCAGTCGCCCACTCGTAAAAAAAAATGTCACGCTTAAGTAAAACTTTTGGAGGCTGCTGCTGAAAATCCACAAGGATTTCAACACAAATACCTGATAAGAACCCCTCTCCCCCCTTCGAGCCGGCGCTCCGAAAAAAGTTGGATCGAGCCGCCGTGCGTTCTGGTTCTTTTTTGTGCGCTTGGATGTTTCCCCGCTAATGAGCTCCTCCATTGCAAGCCGAGTACAACAGTCTAGCACATGATTACCACGGCCCTTCATCCTGCGCGGGGAAAAATAAAAGCCAGCGGCTTTCTAAGTGCTCATTTTCAATTACATTCTATTAGGAACTCCAGCATCTACTGCCCCTTGCAGAGAGCCCACTCCTGCTGCCCACCCACTAACCTACACACACTCAAACCCGCGCCCGAATGGGCCAAGAGCCCGCTGAACATGCCGGCCGGCGAAACAATGCGTGATGTAAGTTTTGAGAGGCACTTCAGGCAGAGAACCGGCCCGCTCCGTCTCTGGAGGTGCAAGGCTGTGGTGGCGGCAGGGGGGTTGGGGAAGACGCAGAAACAAAATGACTGTTTTTAGAAGATCCACTTATTCCTGATGAAGCAAAATCACCCGCCCACCGCCGCCAAACCCAGGGAAAATGGCTCTTGTGGCTACACGGGGATAACGAACACTAGAAATAGGTAGTTATTGTTCAAGAGGACGTTCTCTAACTTGCAAATAGCCCCTCAAATCTGTGTGAAGGGCTTTCCTTTAATATAAACGCTGGAGTGCTCCCTCAAAGTAAACTAAGAAAGAGAATTAGAAGGGATAGGAAGGGTGTGAGGGTGGAGGGGTAGGTGAGGCTGGGGGAGGGGGAGGGGAGTTAATCAAAGGAAGAACATGTTTTATAATAAATGGAAACAGCTTCATGGTGGTTGTGGTTTTGATGGAAGAGTACCTAAGATCACCAATGCCACAGTGGCAGGTGGTGTATTTCCCAATTCTGCCATTGATAGATAGATCGATCCATCGATCCATCCATCCATCCATCCATCCATCCATCCAGGGGTGAGAAGATTATCCAACTTTATGCTGACGGTTGACATGATTCACCCTCTCATTCACATATCTGGACAATGAAGAGCAGGGGTGTCGAACACGACCAGCCTAATTTGATGTCATGGGGCCCGGACCAGTAAAATCATAGCGTAATTACCTAGAAGTAACATTAAGTCCAAATTTTTCCTTTGTATCAGTGTAAAGGAGAATAGGGAATTATATGTTTATATGTAATGAACTGTTCCTTTAAAAAAATACATAACGAACAATCTGAGATTCATGAAGAAAAGTAAGTGCAATTACAACATGCCTCAGTTCTGTCTTCTCAGTTCTCCATCCATTTCGTTGTATTTGATTTCAGGCAGGGGGGCCACACAATATTTTTCCGAGTGCTGCAACTGGCCCGTGGGCCACGAGTCCGAGACCCCCAATGTAGAGTGTCCTCCTACATGCCTTTGGACTGTTGGAGGAAATCCGCCCAGACATGGGGAGAACATAAAAACTCCACAGAGAAACCAGCCGGATGAAGAATTCATCTTCGTTATTCCGATGCCATGTGCTTATCACTGGTAGCGCTTCAGCATTTCAACACTTCCCCGTACAATGACTTCTGTTGGTACTGCCCCTTAGGTTGGGCATAAATGATCTTTCAAACGGACCCAAAATGAATCCGTCCAACCTGCCTGCTACCTCCTCCCGCTAAATTCATGGACACAGTTTGCCTACCGGGTCAAACGCTTTTTACTGTCAAGGTTTAGTTCTTTAAAGATGTCTAAAAATTTGCGTGGGAGGAGTTGTATGCACATTTTTGTTATGTTACGCTCTTTAGGATTATAATTGAGGCCCCGGAGGAGGAGTCAGTGTGGAAAATTAAAAGTTTGGAAACGTGTAGGAGGAAATTTTTATGTCAAGAGGCCAACCTCAGCTGTTTTCGGGCCACGAAACTCAATGAGCCGGCAGTCTGGAGGTCTGGTATACAAATCTGCACAGCGGAGAATATCAGGAAGAGGAGACGACATACAAATAATTTGGTTCTTCAGTTGCGGTCGCAGGCCAGCATCACCCAAGCCCGATTCGCGTTTGGTCTCCGAGTCACATTGACTCTTTCTACGTACGAGGAATTTCTGCCGGGGCGGAAGAGACGAGCCTCTGGAGCGATCGCTGTCCAGAGAATGCTGTTTCCGGGGAAGTTTGATAGCTTCTGGCAACAGACTTGAGCATCCATTTTTTCCCTCTCCCGTCATGGGTGTGTGGGTGTTTCACGATTTCCTAATCCCAGTAAAGGCGAGGCCTTTACAATGAACTGTTTTGCCGGCTACTTAACACGCACACACACACACACAAACACACACATGCCCTGTCCATGTGTATAATAAAGTGGGGTTGTGATCTCAAATGTTTTGTTAGTTTTGAATGTGTCCACAGTACCAACGTGGCGGGATATTAGCCAGTCTGGCACGTTTTTATGAATGATATCTCTTGAATCCTGGCCAGTTGTGGCAGAAGGCCACCAACATTGAGCCAGGATCTGTCCGCTGTCTCCAAGTGCTTGCTCCTGGGGGGTTTAGACCCCCCCGTCATCACATGGCGGTGGTGTAATTCTGCGCCATAGAAATAACATCTGACTGGACTTGACATTGTGTTTTCCCAAACCTTCTTCAAACGTCCAGGTCACAAAAAACTTCCATCATGGCTGACAGATCTCCAAATGTATACAATCTACATGTGGACCTTATTGTCTAGCTTCATGTCCATAATTTTTTCTACCTCCATGACTTTTTCCAGCTTCATGACTACCTTCAAGACCATCCTCATGTTTAACCCTCATATTATGTCATGGGTCAATTTGACCCATAAGGTCAATGGGTGAAATGGGTCAAATTGACCCTTAACATAATAAGAGGGTTAACTATCTGCTGCCAGTGCTGCCCAACATCTTCACTGACCTCACCTGCAACAAGTACCCGCATGACGTACACATTTCCATCAAAACCCTATTTCCGAGAGCTTCGAAGAATCCTTTCAATCTTCTGCACCACAGACACTGGGATGGCACAATGTTGAGCACACGTGTGCTACATCTCATCCACGTCCGTGAAAGCAAACAAACAAGAGAAGAGATCCACGTGCATCCACGATATCGGTATCTCAGCTTTCGGGCGGCTTTCGGGCATTTCACACCAGAACCTTCTCCTTTGACGAACCTTCCTGTCGGCTGCTGCTGCTCGTTGGACCTCGGAGTGAACGGTTCAGCACGTATGGCCGCCGCCGGCTTTCCAGCCAACGTGCTGAATTTGATGGACAGCGAAAAAAGGCCTTTGGGCTGCGCGTTTTGGCTCTCCCTGCCTCGGCTTCTTCCCTCTTCTGTCTTCGCCTCTTCCCCTCCCCACCTATCGATTATCAAAACTTTATCTCGAAGAGCGGGGATGCGTGATCTCCCCTCCCCGGTGTGTCTTGGCTGCGCCGGCTGTTTGGAGGATCTCCAGCTCGCTCTCCAAGCAGGTCTGATCCTAAGCAAAGGTGAGGGGGCTGCAGCTTGCTGCGTTCCAGCAAACGAGTCTGCCGCGCAATTTCTCCGGCGCGCTGTCACGTCTTTTCAATTCTCTCCTCCTCTGATACTACCTGACAGGTGAGGCTGTGTGCTATGCGGTCGGAGGAGATGGTGGTGGAGGGGTGAGGAGAAGGTGAGGGAGAGGAGGAGGACAAACAACGGGATGTGGGCAGAGGGCGTGGAAAAGGACGCTGGGAGGAGAGGAGGAAGGAGGTAGGCGAGGAGGGGAGCCGGGTGCATGCAGGAGGGACCTATGTGTGTCTGCGAATACGTGGGCGTGTGTGTCTATTGATTTGTATATTTATGTGTGTGTGTGTGTGTGTGTGTGTGCCCTGGACAGCGAGGGTGTGTGATGGCCGTGCCTTCAGGCTCCTCCAGGCGTAAGAATCAGTGAGCAGGTGGAGTGCACCAGCAGTGCTGTCTTCTGACGAGTCCCCGCCGTCTCCTGTTTTGTCAAGACCCCCGGAGCAAAGACCCGGGAATGTGCGTGAGTGTGTGTGTGTGCGTGTGTGTGTGCATATCTTGAGCAGCCGTGATCATTAGGATTCACAGTGGCTCTGACAGCGGGGCTGGGGAGCCCTGGACGCAGCATATGCCCAGGGAGGCCACTGGTTATCCCGCTGACTAGCCATAGAAGGTATCTGCTCCCAAGGTGCAAGGCCACGTGTCTATATCGGCGCAGATGAGTGAGCGGCGGTGATTAATTTTGCATCTGGCGAGAAGAAGAGGTCAGCGGAGAATTCCATTGGCTGGAAGGGCACATATGGAAATTCTGACATGTGATACAATTCAGAAATTTCCACTTTGGAAGGGATAATGTCCTTCCTTCATTCACCCATTCTTGCTTTGTGGTGACTTGATCACGGACCCAGTGACTCTTTGCTTCAAAAATAAGACTATTATAGAGACATATGACCATTATTGACTCGAACGGCATTCATCCGTTCATTTATTTATTACGTGCTGCTTATCACGCTTAGGAGTGCTGAAGCCCAGCCCAGCTTTTGTAGGGCGAGAGGCAGGGTTCACCCAGGACCGTACACAGGACACTTATAGACATACAACCATTCACCCTGCTATTCACACGTCATAATTATTGGTCTCTATTGAACCTCCTGCATGTTTTTGGACCGTGGGAGGAACCCAGAGAACCTTGAAGAATTCCACACAGACAGCTGGGAGAACATGGAGACTCCACACAGAAGGCCCCACTGCAGAGATACGACCAGGGACTCTCATGCTGTGATGCTGAAGCTCTTACCACTGCGCCACAGTGCTCTTCTTCCAAAAGACATGACCAATTTCAAAGGTTTCTTCACATTTAACGGTGCAGAGCTCCAAACCTAATCCTGGTCATTTCAATCTCCACCAGGGGCAGCAAATGGAGGCGTCTAGGCTCATCCCATCTGGAGCGCCGCACCAAAACGCCAGCGATCATCTCCACAAATCCAGCGGTAGCCCTAATAGATGTCTGGAAGATGAGACCTGCCTTGGGTAATAACCCTAGGAATAAATGGCCCACCTGTCTCCCACCGCCGTCACCTCTTCTTGCATATGAGCTATTTATTTTTCTTTATTTTTATTTTTCTTGACCGCAGTCCATCTTAGGTAGAGCTGAATGCACAGGAGTGTGCATGTGTGTGTGCGTATGTGTGTGTGTGACTCCTAAGTGTGGCTCAGGTGGTAAAGAAAGGATGTCCTAATAATAGCCCTCTGCTTCCACAATGGTCCACAGGCTGTAGCCGTATTGATTCTGCCTCTGCATCTTCAGCGCCGCCCGGCATCGTTATAGATACCGAGGTTTGGAATCTTGTGCGATTCCTCCGACCTGAGATGGAGAAAGCTGAGCGCCCTTGTGGGTGGAGGCGGGGGAGTGGGGGGGGGGGGCGTTGAGGCTGCAGTGTTTTTTTTTTTTTTGTTTGTTTTTTATTTCTCTAATTGTTTGCGGTGTTAGCTGGCCATGCTGGAGGCAAGCTCCCCCCCCCCCCCCCCCCCCCCCCCCCCCCCCGGGGGCAGGAGGGGCCCTGGGATCCTGACCCCGTGGAGCAAATAAACTCGCAGCGTAAAAAAAAAAAAAAAAAACTAGACTCACCTGCGCGGACATAGACTTGCATCACCGTCGCACGCAAATAACGCGAATCAGCATTGCGGGCCGTAAAGGGGGTTTAATCGGCCGGCGATTTGCGCCAAAGCGAGCCGGGACGGATGATAAAGCAGCTTTGATTCTCACCCAAGTGCCTTTTAATCATTCCTGCCACACTGAGAACCCACACGGGCTCCTTCTGAAGAAAATATAAAAATCTTCCCCGCTCTTCACCCGCCCCCACCGCCACCCCCCACCCACACACCCCCCAACTGCACAAGTGGTTGTTTTATCCTCTGATCTGCAGCACATTAAAGTAATACTGTGGGTTTGAAAAACCATTAGATGGCCTTTTGCAGGGCAGCGGGTCCTCTTTTAAAAGCACAATGAACCTCTGCGCAGATCAGGTTAGAAACTTAGTTTAAGGCACAATAACACACACACACACACACACACACGCACACTTAAATTAGTCTTAAATGGTGTTAGCCCTCAAATAAGACCATTGACTCCTGACCCGCGCCGCCGAGGTCCAATTACACCTACGGCTTTTTTTTTTTCTCCAAGAGAAAGACAGTTTGTTCTCGGATTTAGTCGAGAGCTTAAATATTCAAACGCCGTGTCTTTCGTCCTCCGCCCGCCCGTCTTCCTGTCCGTCACGCTCCTCCGTCTGTCAGGGTGGCGGGCCTCGTTGAATGGAGAGTGGGTCATCTCCCTGACAGAGCTCAACTGGTAGTTATGGCAGCCTCGCCACGGCTGGCTGGCTCCACACAGTCACCAGGAGACGGGATCATCAAGTCGGCCCCGCCGCTCCGACACACACACACGCACGCACACACACACCTAGATTAGCCGCTGAGCTGCCTGCAGACACACAACGCACGCCGGCAACAATGGCCAGAGTAAGCTGTGAAATCACGCAAATAATTCCTCTATTTTGCGGCCTCATTTAAAACCCGTATCACCACGCAAGTCATGAATATGCACAGATGTCACACTTATCAACATGCCGTGTGTGTGTGTGTGTGTGTGTGTCTGTGTGTGTGTGAGCAATTTGAAAGACTGTTGTTGAGGATCTGTCGACACAGGTAGTGATACTTAATCAAGGCAGTCTTGAATGGTTGTGCGTTGATGGGACATAACATGGGATTATAATATGACTTTGCAATTGAAGTGGAAAAACACAAGTCGGTTTCAGAATATCTGATTTAATCAGTAAATAGGCCCCAGTTCTGGCCACCAGAATCAAACTGGCGACCGTTTTTATTGGGAGCCTATAGCACCAGATCTAGGCTTCAAAGTGAAATGTCCAATTGTGTGATATTAAGATAGAAGTAACAGAAATAACACTCTGAGCGATGAGGAGTAAAAGGATCTACTGTCTCATCTTCGGTGTAGCGACAGCCAGGACTGTGGATCCAGTGTGCATTTTAAATAAAAATTAAACTTGGAAAATGCCACAACTGGATGGTTTGAATCCTGAGGTGTTTCTACCGAAGTCTATGAGCTGCTGTCACACAGAACTGGTCTAAGAAGTGTCAGGCTCGACTTTGGTTCCAGGAAGTAGCCTCCTCCGGGGGAACCTGTTAGCTTAGCATTCCACAGGGAATGTGAGGGACCACAGTGTGACGTGCACCTGAAGCGCCACACTAACTCAAACCAAAGAAGAAGAAGAAGAAGACAATACGGACAACATGGAGGAGGATGCTGACACAGAGTTAATAGAATATTTTATCTTATCTTTTTTAATGTTTTTATATTTTATCTTAGCTTTTATCTTATCCTCGCAGTGTTTCTTTGTGCAACTATTAGATAACTCCACACTTATCCTGGTCAAAAATATAGATGGAAACCCTTATGTGGCGCAGCAAGACAGAAGAGCTTGGACATATTCATTCCTTCATTCCTGGCTGCTTCTTTCAATTTTGTTCCAGGAAAGAAGAATAAGAATTAGAACAACTTTATTTATACCAAAGGAAAAAAAAAAAAAAAGTTGTTCTTATTCTTCTGATCGCTATTGTTTTTAAAGATGGTGCTCCACATGAAGCATCTGACGATAGGCATGGCCAATGAGTTCCACTAATCTCCATGCACCTACGATTTCTGACGGAAGCGTATGAAGACCCTGCCGCGGCGTCGGAGCTGAGATAGTTTTAGGAGCTGAGCTCCATTGTCCCTGGTTCCTCTGCTGTCTGAGTGCACAAAGAAACGGCCTCCTTCCTGAAAAGGTTCTAGGAGCTGCAAAAAGTTCCTTCAGATTGAGAGCAGGTTCATATAGGAAATCTATCAGCACTTGCTTCTTGTTGCACCTTTAAGTAAGATGCATGAAGGGGGGAAACCAGTTTTCCGATGTTTTGTGGCAAGAATCCTCGGGGTCTCGTCGCCGAGAAGCCATCTGAATCTACGTCGGTGGGTTTTTATGGCTCCTCCAGCGGCGGCGGTGTGCAGAGGGAGCGGTGCCGGTTGGGGCAGGAGGTGGTGAATTTTGTCTCTAATAGAATGAATTTTACCATTAATGAAGCTCATGAAGTCATTACCGCTGAGAGCTGTAGGGAAACCTGGATCAATAGAACTCTCCGTCAGCCCAGCCGCCGCGACCACCGCCAGCTGCCTGTTTGTGTTTTCCTCTCCCAGCCATGAGTAATAGGCTGCTTTCGTTCCAGACGGAGGGAGACTCTTCCGGACGCTTCCTTTCAAGTCTTTGTATTTTGTTTTTTTTTCTTGTCCCTCTTTTTCCTTCGTTTGCTTTAATCTGTGAGTGAGTTGGAGAAAGATGTGAGGGAACTGCAGAGGAGGAAGATTCTCCTGGACACTGAGAGGTCTGAGGACCATTACTGTTATAATCACCTGTACTGTGCTAAGCTATTCAAATGTCATATAGACACACACATCTGCTCAACCTCTCATTCACACATCTGGACAATGTTGGTTCTCCAATGGACCTCCCGCATGTGTTTGGACTGTGGGAGGAACTTGGAGAACCTGGAGGAACCC
Organism: Fistularia commersonii; assembly: GCF_037954325.1. NCBI lineage: Eukaryota > Metazoa > Chordata > Actinopteri > Syngnathiformes > Fistulariidae > Fistularia > Fistularia commersonii. Next base: position 6,854,829 of record NC_141289.1, on the reverse strand, counting down.
CATAAAGACAGGAAGAACATGGAGAATCCACACAGAAAGGACCCCCTGTGTCTCCCAGAATCCAACTACGGACCTCGTGGCTGTGAGGAGGAAGTTTTAACCGGCGCTCCACTGTGCTGCAGTTTACAGCACAATAGATCCATAAATAAAAATATAAAAAATAAAAAAGTAAGAGCTTAACCTCTGAGTGTGATAAAGAAATATTTACCATTGTTATAGCGCCGGAAGTTTTAGAAGTGACACACGCGCACACCATCCGATGACCAAAAGTCTAGGGCCGATAATGATTCTCTGAATAAGAATAAGAATAATAATCCTTATAAAAATATCAGTGCGGGAAATTTCTTTTTGAGTTGGCCTCAAAGAAAGTGGGATGTCTGGGGCGGGAGCACAACTATCAGCAGAGAGAGGGAGTGAAAAAAAAAGCGAACATCCCAGTGATTTCCACAATGCCGTGTTTTAATCTTCTCTGCCACTTAATGTCCCATTTAAATGTTCGGTGGCTTTCAAATATGAATCATGAATATCCGCACCCAGGGGTTGGCCAGCACAGTCTATTAGAATACATCACTGCCCTATCAGGGGACCACTTTGTGCATCCCCCCATCATATCTCTGCAGCGGAGGGGGAGACATGACTTCATGTGTCTTGTGATGTAAGTATTATTACAATTCATGAAATTCAAACACTTATGGCAGGGCCATTAATTTGAACCATAAGCCATTGGGGAGAGATTTACAGCGGCGTTAAGGGCGATCACGCCATTAAAGGACTCGGGAGGGAGAAGGAGGAAGGTGGGGGGGTGACGGCGGCTGTTTTGAATTTCCCCGCGTGCGAGTGGCACAATTAATATTTCTATATTTCAGGGTCAAACTTGCAAACACTTTCTTCGAGAGGGGAGGGTGTTAAAACATAACACCCCCAACCCGCCTTTTGGCCTCGCCGCCATCTCTGTCGACGCACAAAGCGCTGAATTTTGCATGAGCGTATAGCAACCGGAACCCTATAGTGTTGTTTACTGATACCTCCTCCAGGCATGTGGCTCCGCGCAGCCCATTCTGATGAAGAGCGCTGCAGCTGAGGCCCGTCCCCCCCCACACCCTCACCCCCGGACCCCCCACCATCGCTGCTGTGTGATGTCTTGTTATACAGCAGAGCATGAAGAAACAACAGGCGAGGGGTCAGCACACGCAGCCGCACTTTTCCGCTTCAAAATGACCAATCAGGAAGTCCGCTTGCCAAATTGGCCCACCGCTTGCTTCTGCAGACCCAACAAATTGGCATGTAAGTAGCGGTGGAAACAAACTTTGTGACGCGGTTTATAACACTTGATTCAAACAAACAAACAAAAAAAGAATGCCAATAACTCAAGGAGTGAATCTTAAAAGCGCTAATTTGGGGGGAGAATTGATAACGCCGCTAACAGCGCCATGGTGCGGGAGTGATAATACAAACACGGAGCTATTAGATTGTTAGCGTCCCTTAACGTACAGACAGGGAGGATAGATGGCCCCTGCTGCACCGCCAAAAACTAATTATGAGGCACCAGATAAGAGACCTGCTGCCTGGAGACGGGAGAAAGGTATAAGGGACGCCGCTCCCAAAATACCTGGCGGGAGAACTGGTGGGAGAACTTTATTGAATGGATGAGGGTTTGGAAACAATGGCCTGGTCCGAGGAACCGACCAATGGAAGAGAGGAAAGGGAGACTCATAATGGCCGAGTGAATGGTTGTGGATGTCTACATGGCGTGTCAATGAGAGGGTCAATAGTTGTGATTGATCCAGGGTGAGAACCCCCCCCCCCCCGCCAGAATGCAGGATAAGCGCTATCGATAATAATGAATGAATGAAAAATATCCTGGATACTGGAAAGTTGATGTAACAAGCCATCTCCACCATTGTCTTGCAGAAATCGTGTGTCAGCTGATCATCAACAATTAAACTATCAGTTTGAACCCGCTGTTATTCATCACACACACGCATCCAACCGATGCCGAGGTGCTCTTGAGCAGCTGTTTCCGGGCCCTTGATAATGCAAACGGTCTCTACTTGCTGGTCACACTGCAGTTATAACGTCATCTTCTAACACAGCTGGCCAAAACTGCTCCACCACATGAACACATGAAATACCTCTAGTCGGAGCCTCAGCAGTTGAGGCTGCTCTTTTTCCTGCGTCCAAGTCCAGGGAGGAATATTATGGGACGTTTATCTCCATCACTTGGCTGTAACTAAACAGACCGGAGGAAAGGTAGTTACACCGGGCTCGCTCTGAGGACAGATACTTATCTATATGTGCATGTGTAAAAAAAATTGGACTGGTTATATGAAAATAAATATGCATAATAGCTGTGTATATGTATATACACACACAGGATGATATAATATTTTTAGACAATTTTGAAATATATGTATGAAAACATAGATTCGTGACATAGATGTTTGAGTATATGACATGAAGTGTAAATTGTGGAAGAGCGCAAATGTAGTTAGAGATGGTGGAGGTTCTTCAGTTCAGTTGCAGCAGATGGAGGAGTTTCACATGTAGGATATCTGTTGAAGCTGCTCTTGAGGTTGTCCAGTTTTTTGTGGAGGTTCTGGGATGAATCTGCCTGCAACCCATCCTTCAGCGCCTCCTCCAGAGTGTCGAGTGTTGAGCCAATACACTCAGCCTCCAGTTCCAGCCCCCATCATATGTTTGTAATAGTTACATGAAGTCTTCAAAGTAGCTTCTTCAAAGAGCAATTCATAAAAGGAAGTTTTTGGTGGATTTTGAGGAAACAGTGAGGGGCCGCTGGATGGAGAGGACATCAATCTTCTCGTGTCGCAGGAGAGCGAATCACTTCAACGTCCTGAAATGTCAGCATTCCTGAGGGGTTGGACGGGACGGGTCCTCATTCCACGATCCATGTGAAGCCGCCCCAAACAAAAATGGTGGTGGAGTGGAAGGCTCGGGCCGCTGCTGTCGGTCATGTGGCGGCGGCGTCGCGGCTTCAAAGAGGGATTTGCAATGGCTCAGTGCACCTGAACGGCCTCCTTCTCCTCTCCTCCGCCACAGTGCCATTTGTCTCAAAGTATTCAAGGAGCGACAGGGACACACTGCCCACTTCAAGCCCCAGAGACGACCTGTAGAGACACTGATACTGCTCTGGATTTGATCCCTGCGTCGGACCCCTGAGGATCTCAGCGAATATCTGCGGCCGCTCCAGAGCGGATGGGTGGAGGTTCCACCTGGAACCCGGGGGAAGCAGATGGAAGCCGCACATGTAAATACCTGGCCGTCCTGTGTCTCCACAGCGGCGAAGACAATTAAGAGGCCGCCGTGTGTCGGTGTTGTTTACACTCTCGGAAAAAAAATGTCGGTTCCCGGCGGTTTGTGTGTCTGCTCGGAGTGTGTCCTCCATGTAAACACGGCGGACGAGCGGAGACGGCCCTCCCAGGAGCCGGCGTAGTGGAACTTCAGCTTCATTGAGCATCACCCTTCACTGGGTCTGAGGTATCTGATTGAGTCCATCCATGTGGAGCGCCATTGAATCAAAAGAGTAAACCTCAAGGACATGGTCCAGCACACACGCACACACACACACACACACACACACACACACACACACGCACACATCTACCGTGTGTGTGTGTGTGTGTGAGCTGAAAGAAATCGCTCACAATGCTGAGGACAGCCCACACAGGGACGGGGGGGTTCACGCTCAGAGGCAGGTGTGTGCGCGCGCACGTGTGTGTGTGTTTGTGTGTGTGCCCACATGGGGATTATTCACACACTTATAAATGAAGCTCGTAAAAAAAAAGAAAAAAAATGAGTGTGTTTTTCAGTTTGAACAGGGCCCATCGAAGACACAACAGCATTCAGTCCAACCGGTGTACAGCTGTACAGACCATATAAACATATATATAAATATGTAATTTATATATATATATATATATATAATATATATACACATATAAATGTAATATGTATGAGATGTAATATGAAGCTACAATTTAGTCTGAATAAGAAAATCAAAGGATACTTATCTCCAGTAATACAGTGCAGTATTATCAATTATTTATGTACAGCAAATACACACACATATATATGGAGCACATATATATACATACACAAATATATACATATATATCCATGTGTCTAAATATATATATACACGCAAACCCACATTTAATATATAGATATAATATATATACAGATACTATGTATATAAATGAATACATATGTGCTTCAATTATTAATCTCACTCTGTTTATAAATGTATGTATATAATATATATATATATATATATATATATATATATATATATATATATATATATATATATATTTCAAGATAGGATGGCTATGCTTATTCATTTTATCATACATTCGGATAGAATGGCTGTGTTCATTAAATTCATTGTATAAAAAGAAAAAGAAAATCTATGGTTATTTCTCTGTGAAACTGTGTAATGAAAAACACACACATATACAAACATACACAAAAACAAACATACACACACACAAACACATACACCCATTTATATATAAATACTTACCAATATACATTTATTTATACACACTCAATTATATGTGTGTGTAGATAGATAGATAGATAGATAGATAGATAGATAGATAGATAGATAGATAGATAGATAGATAGATAGATAGATCTTTTCCTGTAAGGGATAATAACAACAATAATAATAATAATAATAATAATAATAATAATAATAATAATAATAATAATATTTCAGCCCAACATGGCCCAACGCCTCTCTACGGCAGGTTAACTTGTCCCCCTCCACCTCCCTGTGGCGGGGAGTGTCCTCAAGCCAGCCGACTGGTGCTTCCCGTCTCGACTGGGTGACCCTGTTTTTTCCCCGCTTGTTCATAAAGCCGTCACAAAAAAAACATCGCTGGGAAAACCATGGGGCCCGAGACCATGAACGTCGAGGGCAAGATGGCGGAACCTCAGAGGCCCCCGTGTTCCTCCACATATGTCATTAATAAAACCAATATATATGAAAATTAAATGTGCCGTGAGTTTTCAGTTCAGCATTACAGCGGAGCAGATTCACCACTTCATCAGTAACCGCCCCCCGTGCTTGCCGTTGGCAGTCCGGGCCCCACACCGCCTCTCAAGTGGTTAATTAAACGAGTCAGAGCGCAGGGGCCGCCGCCGCACAACGCCTGGTTTACCATCAACAATGTGAGCATAACAGCCGTGGGCCGGCACCAAAGAAGACCTGGGATCACCATGGCGACGTGCGAGGAGGAGGAGAGACGTGAATGCAGCCGGCGACGTCAGAGTTGCTTCTGTATTCAGCGTCTCCATAATGACGGTGATTATGGCGCCGGGCTCTGATTAGATTCCAGTTTTTTTGTGACTGGGATTTTTTTTTTTTCTTTTTGGTGAGCAGAATAATTATCCCCTAACTTATACGAAGATTAATGCTGAGCACTTTCATGGTCAGAGCTGCGGTGCGGCGGGGGATACGCCGCCATCTTTGATTATGCCGGCGGAGATGAAAAAAAGGGGAGATGCTTTTTGCCACAGAGAACGGCAAACTAAATAATAATATTATTTGAATAAATATGCGTTTGAGCAAATCGCCGGAAGGGACTTCTCCGATCGTCCATCAGCTCGTCATGGAGACCAGCGGGCGAAGGTGTGATCATCAGAGAGGGACATAACAGGATGCTTTATGCAGATGTGCACAAACTTGTGTTTGTGTCAGCAGCCGTTAGCTCGTCCTCCCCACAGGAAATCCAACAGAAGGTCCCTGTCGGATTCCCGAAAGGGGGCCTTCCGGCCTTCCGTGTCCACAGGAGGTCCAGTGGAGACACTAAATAGTCCAGATGTTAAAAGTCCAGAGGGTGAATGCTTGGATAACTCTATGTGAGGCCCTGTGATTGACCAGTCCAGGTTGAGACCCGCCTCTCGCCCAATGAGAGCTGGAATAGGCTCCACTCCTTCACCCCCCGCCCATGCCTGACTGCAGGAAAATCAGTATAGCGAATGAATGAATGAAAAGTAATTTAAAATAAAACAAAAACAAAGCTCAGCCTGGCTTCTCAGCCCATCATCCCCCTTCTGATTGGTCGGACACGGGGACTGGAGGTACCACGACGACAGACCGGCGCCGCTCACGTTTCCGACGGCGGGCCGATGAACACGTGAATCCGGTGAGTATCACGAACGCTGCGATCATTCGGTCGTCATGGAAACCCTCTCTCATCCCTGCAGACCACACTCCGGCAAACCATCGATCCCCAGATTGAACATATGTTAACACACTCTTTATTTTCACTTATCCATATTTCCGGCATAGGAACCTGCAGACGACCGACCTCCCCAACCCCCAAGCGCCTCATCCTCGCCTCCTGCGGCCTCCCGACGCGTCCGGTGAGGGGATTTGTCCGCCGTCCAATCAATCACTGACAGATTACCTCCAAAGACACTCCCTCCGCCGGCGCCGATGCAGAAAGGCGCCTGAACAAGTTGGACTTTTTTTTTTTAAGCCAACACCGCGACTTCCTGGTTATTTGTCAAAGTCACTGCCGCTGAGCCGCATGAGTGGCTGTGTGTGTGAGTGTGTGTGCGTGTGTCTGAGTGTGTGTGTGTGTGTGAGGAGGGGGTGACCAGGAGACGGTCTTGTAGTGAGGGAGCTATTGTTAGTGTATATTTCTATGCGCTGGTTCTCCAGCAGAGCGTTTTAACGCTCTCAGGTGTGTGTGTGAGTGTGTGTGTGTGTGTGTGTGTGTGTGTGTATGTGTGTGTGTGTGTGTGTGTGTGTGAGCGCTCCCTCACACTGTCGGCCCACTGGAGCTTACAGTAAATCACATTCCCTTTATTGCCAAATTTAGCGGCTTTTGCTGGACCCCCCCCCCCCCCCCCCCCCCCCCCGCGCAGCGTCCCATCAAGGCGTTATTCTGGGGAGATGGACACACAGACACACACACACACATTCATCCTCTCACTTTCTCCGACATTGTCTCTGCTATCCTTTATCGGAGCAACTGGAAACAAGAGTGGGATTTTATACCCCCCCTCCCCCCCAACCTCCAACCCCGGCCCCCCTGTGGTTTCCCGCCCCTATTGTCCTCATCCACCGGGGTTTTGTTTGTATCAAGAAATTGGATATCATTATTTTGGTCGTCGGCGTCGCCGTGGGAACGCGGTCCATCCAGCGCCGCGTCGCACCCTTTAAAGAGCGTCCATTCCCTCCCCGACGCTCAAATTGATTGTGACGTACCGGCGTCTTGGCAGACACGGCGGGTTAAGTGCTGATAATTATTTGGAGGAGATGAATGGAAATATGAAATGCGTGCGGGAGAGGCGACATCAAAGCGGCGGTTTGTCTCTCTCACACACACACACACACACACCCATCCCTATCCCACCCCCACAATGCTGTGAATATGGAAAACGCTCATTTGCAGCGCGGGTTTGATTAGTGTGGCGTTCCCTGAACGTCTCTTCTTGTTTTTTTTTTTCTTCTCAAAATACTTTAGAGGGTTTTATTTAGTAAACAACATAGGAGCTGCAGGCCGCCATTTTTCTCTTGGGGGGGTCAGGGGGGTTGGGGAGAAGGGGGGCAGCTCAAAAAGTGCAGTGGTGAAATGATGAGGGCTGACACTGAAGTCCGCGGGCACTGGAGTTGAAATTTAGCCGGTCATGTGACTGCGTCTCCCCCCTCATGACCCTGGAGAGGAGGGAAGAATAAAAAACACACGCATGCACACATGCACGCACACACACACGCTCACACACACACACACAAGAGATAGGATTGTATTGTGTTTGTCGACATGTGAGTGTGTATATCCTTTTCAGGGCCGTGTAGGCGTCCATGCAGTTTGTCTGCGTGCGTGCATGTGTGTGTGTGTGTGTGTGCTTGTGTGTGGCTGTGCACTCCCCTCCCTCCTATTCAATTAAGAGCTTAAGCTCATTAGTGGCAGCCTTACATCATTACCTCTCAAATGGCTAATGAGTTAAAATCTATTTAGATTTATGTTGCAGTTAAATCTCCAACACACACACACACACACACACACAGTCACAAATCAGAAAAATGTAAAAATTAAAATAAAAAAAGAGTCCTGGTCCTGGGAGTGGACGCAAGGCTTCTGGCTCCCCTTACCAATGTAGGAGCCTTTTATAGCAACACTGCATATTCAACACTCTTGAATTATACCTTCGCCTTCCGTATGTAAATCAGGGAAGGGGGCACCCGCTGCAGCCTATATATAAATGTAGTGTGTGTGTGTGTGTGTGTGTGTGTGTGTGTGTGTTTCGTTGCCGAGCATTAAAGACATCCTTGTAATTACTCATTAATAAAAACAAAACAGAAAAAAGTAAAGAATATGTTTAAAGTAATTCCTCAAACAAGGACTGGTTACAGTGGAACGGGTTCGGGGTAATTCTTGGAATGTAGAGCCCAGGAGAGGTCCGGGGTTTTTTTTCACCGAGGGAGGGTTTATCAGCTTATATTAGATTTCGACCGACGGTGTATTTGTGGCGTCACTGATTATTTAGAGAGATTAGAAAGGGGCTCTTTTAGGCCGGGGCCAGGAAAGGTTTCCAGGAAGTCGACGTTGCTTGCTGGGCTCAAACAGCTGGACTCACAGCCCACGTCTACAGTACTGATGGACATCCTTCCCGATATCCTTCAGTTATGGTCTAACTCCTGGCGCACAGCAAAAACCTGCACCTCTTGGACATTTCCAAATAAAAAGAACCCGATCACAAGCACCTTTTCTGTCTACCTGCCTCATACACGCAGCAGGGGTGTGTGTGTGTGTGTTTACATAGGGGTGGGGGGGGGCGTGGGTGTGTGCGGGCCTGTCGAGCCAACAGCCCCTCCATCTTTGATGTCTTGTTTAAAAAGGGTCTCCCCGCTGACGCTTTGATAACCTGCTAACTGGGACATTTTCAGTCTAATTAGGGCTTCAATTGCTAATTCCATATCGCTGCTATAATTATCACCCGGAGAGACATGCACGCTGCCGGCTGGCTGGAAGGCACATTCCGGGGGGGGGGGTGGATTTACCCCCAACGTGCACTTGAATGGGTCACCAAAAGGGGGGCGGGGCATCTGGAGGTGCATCCATCGGGGCGCTGGTTGATGTTCGCCTGTTTCGGATCACGTGTTGGATTTTTTAAAAATAAATCAGATTATTATTCATGCTCACCCTCTCACCCTCCCACTCCCCTGCAGTGTTACATGCAAATGCCCACTTTTTCGTCCACGTCGAATAAAGTTTGTAGCCATCTTGGACTTTTCACGCGAGCTGGCTAACAGAGGGGGTGAGGAGGCGTGATAGTGATGTGGCCCACGTGCACGCACCCATGATGTCACTGACACCTTGAGGCCCTGAGGCAGGTGGAGGGGTCACCTGGACATGTTCACACACCGTGGTGGGAGGAGGCAGAGATTAAAAGAATTGTATATGTTTGTAATCATATGAATATCATATATATGTAATTTCTTTTAAATTTTAAATATATGACTAAATTATATATCATTATTCAAAACATTTATACGAATTCAGTAAGGAGGGGGTAAATTGCTTAATGAGAGTGCAAACAAGTGACGTCTTCACTATTCTAAATTAGAGTCTTTCTCTGTGGCTGGGGATTAGTTGCACGCGTGCGCGTACACGCAACGTGTGCGTGCGTCTGCAAAATTGCTAATTTGCTTATCATTGGATTTCAAGCGCAGCCCGTCAAACATCTCCGACTTCACTTGGAGCAGCTTTTCACCGCGGCTGGACTCTGACCACACACACACACACACATACATACACACACACACACATGCACGGATGCACGCACGAAACAGACGGTTGCAATAACCTCATGGGCAATAATTGGAATCGAGTGCGCGTGCGTGCGTGCATGTGCGCCTGTGCGTCCGTGCGTGTGTGTGTGTATGCGTTCCTCTTCGCCTCCCCCTCGTCAGACGCATGCGCAGTAAGGGGCGCGCTGGTCAGTGCCGAGCAGCTGTTCGGCTCTGGTGAAATTCCAACATGGCAGTGGGCGCGCTCGGTGCTTCCTGCGCGGACTCGGGATGCTTCCGGCTCGCACGCACGCGGGTTTAACCTCGGCGCGACGACCGTGTGCACAGACCCAACGCACCCCGGGATCGATGCGACCCTGAACCCCCCCCCCCCCCCGACCACCACCGCCACCACCACCACCATCCCAACACCCCCTCCTGCACCTCCACCTCCCCCGGCACCACCTGAGAGGGCGACCTGTGGCGGGGATAGCAGGTAAGGAGAACCGGGAGGACGGAGAGCACCGTGGGAGGGGGGACACGGGACGTGGGAGGGGGTTGTGCATGTGGAAATTTCCCAAGTTTCCAGACGGTGTGCACCTGATTGCGCGTTTTCTTCTCCCTCCCCCGCGCACCGGCCGCGGCGCGGCGGACACGGCGGCAGCTCCGGTCGGCGCGTCTGGGGCTGTGCGGCACCGGGGGAGGGGGCGGGCGTGGAGGAGGGGAGGTGGTGGAATGGGGGGGCAAGAGAGGGGGGATTACACAACTTGCTGCCGAACGAAGGGTGTTTTTTTGGGCCCCCCTTTTTTTTATACCCCCCCCCCCCCCCTCACCTCTCCCCGCCATCCTACAGAGCCGAGAACCACCACCCTCCGCCGGCAGCCGCCGCAAGCCCGCAGCCGCGTCACAACAACTTGTGCGTCGGATGCGGAACCAGCGCGACGCTCATCATTATATCATCATAATAATAATAATGATAAATGTGATTATGGCTCTGTCAGATTAGACCGGGGGCGCTAATCCGAGATTACCCGCCGCACCAGTTGATGCGAGGAGATGCGTGTGGGTCCCCGACGCACGGAGAATATTAGAAAGTGTCTCAGGAAGGAGTGTGTGTGTGTGTGTGTGTGCAAGCGTGTGTGTGTGTGAGAGAGGGGATGACCGTCCCCCCTTTATTTTTCTCTCTCCACAAATTAATCCCGAGCCTCTCCTCTCCTCTTCCTCCCTGCCTGCTTCTCCAGCGCGTCATGATCAGCAGCAGCAGCGTCTATGGTAGGTTCTCGTCCGCCTTCTACTCCGAATGCACCGCGGTGTGTTTGCGTGCGTGTGCGTGTGCGTGGTTGTTAATGTATCATAGGGTGTAATTATACCCTGCTAAGGGGAGAGGTGCGGTGGGGGGGGTCAGCGTGCATGTGTGTAAATCAAGGACACAAATTTGTTAAACTGACAAACACGTGTGTGTGTGTGTATGTGTGTGTGTGTGTGTGCGTGTGTGCGTGTGCATTAATTTATTTTGAGTTAAATCTTTTAAAGCAGCAGATTTTGCCCATATTGATATTTTTTTCTTACAATTACAGTGTAATTTATACACATACACACACACACAAACACACACACACACACACACACACCAAACTCCTCTAAATATTAACAGCGGCCGGTGTATTTTTTCAGTTATTAATTCATAAAAATATCCACCAATAATTAAAATAAAATTATCATTATTATTTTAACATAGATAAGTAATGAATCCTGCCGGTGAAGGGGTCGCACACCGGATGGATTCATTTTCTGTGTCAGGAGGTCAAACCCTTGTAGATGTGGAGAGCAGCCGCAGGAAGCGAGGGGACGTGCGTGCACATGGACGGGTGTGCACGTGCACGAGGCCTCGACCTCTTGCACAGTGAAATTGCGGCGGGGATGGAGTCGGGGACCCGGCAGGACTGTGGACTATCTGCGGGGGTCCGAATGCTGCATGGAGAGGGGATCTGTTTTATGACTGGTTTATAACGCGTCAGACCTGTGCATAGATTTTATTTTATTTTATTTTATTTTATTTTATTTTATTTTATTTTATTTTATTTTATTTTATTTTATTATTTACTCGGTGCCACATTCTCGTAGAACAATGGCGAGTTGTTGAGACGGAGGGCGGCCATCCCACCCTGTTTGCATCGGATAGCTTTCTAATGAACAATCACCACAATGTGCTTTCTGTACACACACACACATACACACTCACACACACTCACACCCACACACATACACACGCACACACATACACACACACACACACACACAGCGGGATGAAGTTTGAAGCACATGGTTTTGCACATATTTGGTTTTTGTTGCAGTTATTAGCAAGGACTCGACCTTTCACCTTTGACGTCTCATTCAAGGAATAGGCACACACACATGCACACGTACACACACAAACACACACACACACAGCTATTTGCTTCCTGTCATGTGCTGTTTCCTCATGTCTCCTGCCGTGGTGTTCACATGGGTTCCTTCCGATTGCTCACGGCACTCTGTGTGTGTGTGTAAGTGTGTGTGTTTGTGTGTGTGCGTATTTTACATTTAAATATGTCCAAGTTGTGTGTTTTTAATTTTCCTTTAAATGTGGGGCTTCTCTCTGCAGTGACTCTGCTTTGCTC
>NC_141289.1:6532403-6837403 GCF_037954325.1 Fistularia commersonii | reverse complement strand
ATACGGCATGAGCTCATATATTTGTGAGTGTGTGTGTGTGTGTGTGTGTGTGTGTGTGTGTGTGTGTGTGTGTGTGCTCTCCTCGTGCGCACCCCTTGAGCTCGGCTAAATGGTCGTAAATTGATTCCGGACGCGCTTAACACGGTGAACGGGCCGGAGTTTGGCGGGTTAGTTTGCGCGCCGCGGCGTTTCACGGCATTATTCCATTAATGTATTCTGCATGCTCATAATCCATGCGCGTGTGTGCATGTGCGTGCATGTGTGTGTGTGTGAGAGCTGGCTGCAGTCCATCTTCTCGCCCAGTAACATATATTTATCCTCTTCACTACACAATCCTCCAGGCAGCTCAAATCCCCCAGGGGGTCTCGATGACATGCTTACTAATGTGTGCTTTGGAAACGGAGTGCTATTGTATCCCCTAAATCTCACAAAGCGCTGTATGATTTGCCCATTGTCGCTAAATCGCCCCGCTTGTGCCAAGTACTTGCGTCTCGGAGAGGCTTAATGCTCCCAGGGTTCCAGGGACGGGCTTCCAGTTCCCTCTTTTGTTGATTTCGGGGAAGAGTGCCAAGACCGCTGCGCTGAATATTGTTTTGAGCGCGGCGGCGGGAGGGGCGACGGAGCGGAGGGGGGGCCCATTGCCAAGCGACTCCATTGAGCCCCCGTGAATGGGCCATTCATATTTAGGAGAATCACCCAGATGCCATATTGTTGGCTCAACAACGCTAAATATTCTCCAACAAGGATGGGATTGTAACAGGTTTGCGGAGTGTGTGAGCGCGGAAAAGAACGTTGGGAAATTAGAGAGAAGAAGAAAAGCCTTCAGTGACTCTGTGTGTGTGTGTGTGTGTGTGTGTGTGTGTGTGTGTGTGTGTTGGACGCCGCGGTCCTGACTCAAAGAGCACCAGGGAAGTTAAGATCATCGCGCCTTTTTATCTGCCCTTTACATTTCAAAATGGCGCCGCACATACTCTAGTGGGGAGAGGTTGGGACTGCAGGCTCACACCCACTTCTTCTGCCGCCGCGCCTTTTGTTTTTGTATGCATGCCACGTGCATGTGCACATGTATGTGGGTGTGTCATCTCCACGGACACGTGTTGCTCCGGGCTCGCTTTGTGCATTTTCGGCATGAACGGGGCCTTACTGAGGGCTCTGACTAATTCCTGGGGTACACATTGGCCTGGCTGTGGCACACGTTCCCACCAGGTATAAATACCACACACACACACACACACACACAAACACACACACACACACACACACACACACACACACACACACACACACACACATACATCTGTCCGCCTGGGCCTTAGACGTCTTGGTAGCATCGCACCATTCAAAAGGGCTGGGTGCAACTTTATGCTTGAAAACAAAAGTTAACTCATTTTCTTTGCATTAAATTGCAATGTTTTGCAAAAAAATGCCAGCGTTTTGAAGACATGACCGTGTGTGTGTGTGTATGTGTGTGTGGGGGTCTGCGTCATTAGATGTTCCCCAGCGAACAACCTCAGATTCAGATCAAATGCCTCAGGACTTGCAGGCTGGTAGAGATTCGGGGCTCAGGGGTCGACTCCAGGTCGTATACCGGCAAACATCCCAGCTCCCAAGACCGGCTGCACCGACGCTCCTGGAAACGGTGAACAGCCTGTCCTTGCGCGGCGACCGTGTCTGGGACGGGACTTTTATGGTGTGCATGCAGCGGGTATTAATCACGGCTGGATCTGTGCCTGAGAGCCTGATCAAATTTATTGTTTGGCTGCACGGGACAGTAATGGGTGTTTAATTACTCAATAAAAGCCCTTTTATAGATTCCCAGGCCTCCTGTGTGTTGAGCAAATGGTATTGATCCGTCTCTGGGCTGCAACATGATAGCTTGTGAAGGAGAATTAGAGCCGTTAGCCTGCTAGCACTCCCTCATTCATTAGCCGCATTAGCCGGCGGCTGGAGGAGGCGCAGCGTCGCCGTTAGCGACGAGGTCTCCGAGGCTCAGCGTCTGCCTTGTGCCGTAAAGCCCCGGCACCTCATTAACACAAATATGGATTAGAGGAGCGGTGAATAACGCTGTTCTGGAGGCGGCTTCCGGTGGACAATCTCCAGGAGAGTCGTTTTTTTTTTTTGGCTTGTCGATGGGACCGGCGGCGGCGTAATCCACTGCACTAAAACCGACAGCGAGCTGCATTAGCCACCTCCTCGGCCGCGTATTTAATCCTGCCGCTTCCCCACCTTCTAATCCGTAATCTGACAGCTCCTCCTCCTCCTCTTCAGATGCCTAAATCTGGATCCTCTCAAAGCTGATGTCTGAGCCGCGAGGCCGTACCTGGGCCCGCAGCTTGCCGGACGCCCGATGCAAGGCCGACCAGTCACACACCTATCTCTCACCCCCCTTTTGCTCCTCTTTGCAGCACACACACACACACACACACACACATACACACACACACACGAACACATACTCCTCGCCTCGTTGCATCTGCAGCCATTGTTCTTTTATGTCCGGAGCACACTGCCGCCTCTGTTAAGCAGAGAACACTCCTTGATGCACTGCAAAACACACACACATACGCACACACACTCACACACACCCCGATATCTCCCTTGATGTGTGTATATCAAATGAATGTGGGACATTACCGGCGGGCCGGAGTCGGCGGGGGGGCTTTGTGGACCGGGACGGACCGGCCGTGGACAATGAAAGGGGACATTGTCCATGGCGGGCTGTGCCGTCCCTCCGGAGATAAATGGATTTTCATGCTTATCAACTCCCAACACTGACACCAGTGAAAGCTGTGGAGAATGTGGAATTACACACACACACACACACACACACACTCACACACTCACACGCTCACACGACTGTAGATTCCAATATGTGTGGTCCTTCCATCTTTTTTTTAACCTCAGATTTGGAATAATTGCACTATTCGGGTCTCACATTTGCATTTCTTTTTTTTTCTATTTGGGACTCGTCGTCCTGAAATCGCGGTGTGGAGGTTGCGAGGAGGTTTTCCCTTCTTTGTCTCTCCCGGGGAAAAATATGAAAAAGTGTGTATTCTATCCCAAGAGCTTGATCTGTTGGAATCAGTGGAGGCTAAAGATGAGTTGAATTTAAAGCCTTTTGGTGGGACGGGTGACAGACCTTCAGCGTGACAACGGTGAATTTAAATCATTTCCAGCTTCTGAGGGATGGACGGACTTTAGACCCAGGCCTTCTGTTTGGACCCGTGGTAAAGTTTTGTGTTCCGTCCCATGCAGTCGGACATTTTCCCGGGAATGCAAGGAGTTCATGGAGTCCCTCCTCATCCTTACTGCTTGTCTTCACCCGGTGATCCCGGCGATTTGCCCCAGCCAATCAATGGCCTCCGTCGGGTCATCATGGCGCCGAGAGCAGCAAACACACTCATAATACCCCTGGACGGAGGCCAGGTGGGCACTTCCTCCCGAGCCCTCGTCCTCCTGATCTTTCCTTCTTTTTACTTCCCTCCTCCTCTTCCTCCTCCCTTTCCACTCCAGTCCATGTGGTTATTCTCAGCGGACGAGTGCTTACAGGAATATTGCTTGGAGGGATTACGTGCGTGTGTTTGTGTTTGTGTGTGTGTGTGTTTGTGTGTGCTGTGTGTGTGTGCGTGCGTGCTTGTAAAGAGGAGAGATTGTGGCCCGTGAGCCCTTGTTGTGCGCCGTCCTCCAGTATTGTGTCTATACTGAGTAAGTGATCCCTCGGGAGGCAGCGCACACATCCAGCATCTCTTCCTCTCTCTCTCTGTCTATTTCTACGACTGTCGCTCTTCCTCAGCCTCGGTTTTCGTCTCAATCTGTCTCCCCCGCCTCCTCCTCCACCTCCTCCTCCTCTCCCTCCCTTCTGTCCAGTACAGTAATTTGAGGGAGGCCGCGTCCAAAGCAAACGTTAGAAAAATGCAGATGTAAAACCCCAGTTTTTCCCGCCGTTACATCCGCGCCACGACCACCAGCGCCACCAAAACAAACCCCCTCCTCCTCCTCGCCGCCGCCGATGTGACTAATGATTCAGGATGCGTAACGTCAGCGATTCAATTTATCCACTACGCCGCCCCGCCGTGCGTCCCGTGGTGTGCTACCGTATGGTAATTGAGCCGCCGCGTCTTGACGGATGAGAGGCCGCCGCCGTGCGTCTCGTTTCCCGCGTGCCGTCGTCGATTGACTGATAAGATAAGAGGCCGCCGCCGCTGCTGCCTCACTGCGACTAACAACCTGATGAGCAGCGGCGCCGGAGCTGTGATTAGTCCGGGAACACGATTCTTCCTTCTGGAAAGTTTTTCCGCTGTGTTATTTCATTCCACGTAAAAAAAAAAAAAAGAAAAAAAAAAAACAACCCCGCGCTGCGCTTGCAGATTCTGCCCGCGGTGCCGGAACACTTTGCTGTTGCTAGGAGACGGCGGAGACCCTTTGACACGTCTGGTCAGCTGTTCAGCGCCGGTTGTTGACAAGGGCCAGGGCTCTCCTGGCGGCGCGGCTGGGAAGGTTTTTTTATTCGTAACAAAAATAAAAAAAAAAATGTGAAAAATCAGGCAGAGGCGCCGAGGCCTGTGTGTGTGTGTGTGTGTGTGTGTGTTGGATTAATCCTCACGGTGGTCTCCGGTTAATGGAGGTCGGGTTGAAGCAGCAGAAGAGGCTTCATTTAGCAGGAAGCTCCGTGAAAAGCTGCACATTCTTGTGAAAGGAAAACAGCCCGATTCCCGGCCAGCCCTTTGGCTCCCATGCTTTGACTCATTTCCCTCCTGGGACCGGAGTGCCGGAATGACAACTCCCCCCCCTCCGTCCAATGCTCCTTATCTGGTGTCGCAACTCATCTCCTCAGTAAACACACCCCCCCCCCCCCATCTTGCCCCCCCCTGCTGAATCACATCCCCTCCTATTGGTCTGCTACCGAATCATTTCCATCGTAGTGCACACTTGTCTGCAACCGAGCCGGGTTCCTTAAAAACCGGGGCTGTCGTTTGCTTTCCGGAAACACGGCATCTTTTCTTTTCCTTTTCTTTTGTCCGAATGACAAACAAGCACAGATTTGCTGTTCGCCTTCAGCTCTGAGACCTCCCCTCCCCCCCCCGCCCCCTTTTGTAATAAAGCTCTGATTATTTATTTAGCGAGAGCAAAAAGGAAAAAGAAGAAACCCAACAAGTTTTCTAGAAATACGGCATGGGACAAATACAAATATTTGTTATCGATGTCCTGTCCTTTCTCAAAGGGAAGGGTGGGGTGGGGGGGTTGATTCACAGCCTCCCCGGCTCCCTAGCACCCTGCTCGGCCACTGATGTCTTAAACTGTCGATGCCACACGGCTAAAGCTACGAGTGTTAAAACTGCTGGCAGAAGTCTGAGGGTTAAAAAGAAGGTGTACAAGTGCACGCTTGTGGGCATTCATTCATTAACTCATTTTTCATTATATACACTACTTATCCCGCAGTAAGGGTACCAGAGGGGCGGAGCCTATCCCAGCTGCCATTGGGTTAGAGGTTCTCCCAGGATTACATACGAAGCCAAATAGAAAGACATAAATCCATTCACCCTCTCATTCATTCATCATGTAGAGACATCCAACCACTCACTCACTTTCCATATAGAAACCAAAAATGTTCACACTCTCATTCAGATGTCTGGACAATGTGGGTCTCCAGTGAACCTCCTGCATCTGTTTGGACTGTGGGAAGATCCCGGAGAACCCGGAGGAACTCCAAGCAGACAAGGGGAGAACATGGGAGACTCCACACAGAAAGGCCCCCTGTGGGAATCCAACCAGGGACCTTCTGGCTGTGAGGAGGAGGTCCTAACCTCTGCTCCACTTTGTTCCCAAATCCCTCATCTGGAACTGAATTGAGCAAACTGCCTCAAACAAACCCAGTGGCAAGAGGGCCCACTTTGTCTGACATCCTGGACATTTGTGGACATAAAGATCGGTTCTCCCCGATCTGCAGCTTCTTTGAATCCATCAGGCGACTCTCGCACATGATTCAGAACTTTAAATGGTGATTCAGCCTCTGTACCAAACAAATGCATATATATGTATATATATATAGATATCTTCTGCATGCATTTACATCTGCGTTTAATGAGTGCAATGTGTGTGTGTGTGTGCATGACTTGTTTGTATAGTATCGTCCAGGATCTGATCGATGTTCTCTGCTTATCTACAGTTTTCGGTTGCATTACTCTGATCACATTCACCCTTTCATACATGCACTCACTCACTCACTGATGCCATGCAAGTTGCGTTTGCGTTTTAGTGTTAATGTCTCGTACCTGGTCTTTCTGCAGTCTAATGTAGTCTCCGTACATGGCATCACACACAAGAGCTCTAAGCATCAAGTTGGAATCAAGGAAGTAGACTCCCCCAAGGGGAGGCTTCCAGTTTTCCATATCCACAAGCAGTTAGGGACCTCGCTAGCCGTAAGCTAACTCCATACTTATTCTGGTACAGTAGATGTTCCTCTGCAAGCCCTGGAAACCCCTTTTAGGTGCAGCAGGCCAGAAGAGCTTGTGCCTCTTCGTCGCTCCATTTCTCACTTTTTCCATTTCTGTCCAAAATGTCTGATTAGTGACCAACGTAACTTTAAAAATGGTCCTCTGAACTCCATAAGAAGTATCAAATAATGGGCGTGGCTTATGAATTCTTCCAATCACCAAACATATATGAGTTCTGATGGAAGCGTAAGAAGACCCTACCTGGGAGCAGCAGCCAAGGTGCTTCTAGCAGCTGGAGGTCCATGAGCCCTGGTTCCTCTGCTGCCTGAATGCACCAAGAAACAGAATCCTTCCAGAAAACGTCCTAACAGCTGCAAAAAAGTTCCTACAGTGTGAACTTTGAAGATGACAGATGTTTTTGACGAAACGAAAATGTAACTGTGGGATGTAAGTTGAAAACCTCCATAGCAACAATGAGAATGGACGAAGCAGAAAGAGACATGTCGTGTGAACACGGACGTTAAGATGAAACCTGATTGAATTAGGATCAAATTGTCAAATGCTTTGCCGTAACCATGACAACAGGACTAATGAAGTTAGCCTCACGCAGCATGCCCACCTCAGATTCACACCAGGAGAAGAGCAAGCTCAGACAGAACACGTTCATGTGCTGCTCCCCAGGTCGGGCCAGGAGAACGCCCACACACACACACACACACACACACACACACACACACACTCACACACACAGACACAGATGATAGATGGCACAAGAACGTACCTTGTAAAAAACTACAACCTGGCTTTTTTTCAAATGTATTCCTATCAGTTAGCTGATACAATCATCGCCTCCCTGCAGCTGTATGTTCATCAGCTTTGAATGTGATTGCGCTCGCACTCATTGATGGACACAGCGGTGATGGATAGCGCCTGAGGAGTGAGCGGCTATGCATTTGTGATAAACAGGTAGGACGGAGAAAAGTCTGTGTATGTGTGTGGGTGTGTGTGTGTGTGTGTGTGTTTGTCCATATGCTGCTGCATGGTTACTCCATATGCCGGCATAGCGTCTCACGGTGTGCACATGTGTGTGTGTGTGTGTGTGGTAATGTGAGATCAGACGCGGCCTGTTAGCCGAAGCCTTACATCTGCTGTCAGCCGTGGCTACGGCGGTGCTGAGGGCGTTATTGATTGGTTATTACCCCGGCCCCCGGAAAGATGAGCGTCCCCTATGATCACATTAAACCCCCCCCCCTCCGCGGTCCCAATCCTCCGGAGATGCCTTCTGCTCATCGGTGCCCGTCAAATTCCTCCTCGGAGATCTGATATGGCTGTGTATCGCCTCTGGTTCTCTCTGCGTCTTGTTTGATTTTTTCTGTGTTTGAACAAACGCTCTTTAGCTAATTGATGTTTTTTTTTCTCTGTTATGGAAATCTGCAAACGCGCCACCAGGAACATTTGAAATTATGATTTGCCTCCTTTTTACTTAGTGCCGGGAGTCTTCCGCATTTGCGTTGTGATCTGTGTTTGTTGACGTGACGGCGAACCGCCGGTGCCGACGGGGGGAGTCACAATATCCACTTCCTCTCCGGGGCGCCGCTCTATTTTGAACGCCGCTCCCATTTTCCTCCGAAAAAAAAAAAGCAGGTTTGTCTTTAAACTATCTTGTCACTTTCAGAAGCAACAAATTCGCCTCGAATTAAACCCCCTCCCTCCCTCCTTGCCGCTCCCCCTCCATATTTTCTCGCCGCGTCTCATGTTGTCATTTTCGCTGACGATAAACAGCTGTCAGGGCCGTCAGGCGTCCGCCGGCCCCTGTAAAATTTGGGAGCGTTGAAATCCGGCCCTCGGCAAAGGCGGGGGGGGGAATCTCATCGCCGGCCCCATGAATAATGCAGAGCTATCGACTGTGTCAGTTTGGGTGCGGGGAGACGTGGCGGCGGCGGCGGCCGGCTTGATATTCAGCGGCTGGAGCTGACGGGGCGCCCTCAGCTCGAGACAAACTGCCGGCGGAGTCTGACCGGAGCCGACAGGACCTGAATGCACTCAGATGAGATGAGCCTGTGTGTATGTGTGTGTGTGTGTGTGTGTATATGTTTGAATGTGGGTGCACTTATGTGTGTGCGTCCTGGGGAGGCGAGTACGACAACACAGATGTGTGTGTACATCTATATGCACGAGCGGCGCAGCCTTGACGTACTGTGTAACGCACACACACGCACACATACACACACGTGTCCTCCACCCCGGTGAGCGCCCCCCCTTGACACGACCGCTCTGGTCTCAATGCCACCGATCGATTGGCGCCATTGATCCGCCGTGTGACTGTTTAGACAACCTGCGTGGAATCACGCAGGGCCACGGAGAGCTCAGAGGCCACGGCGGCTTCTGGAGGAGGACCGGTGGAAGATTTCTCCACCAGGACGGTCAGTCCGGTCCATGAGGACCCACTTCTACGGCTCGCTGGAGGTCACTACGTTGGTCTTCCAGGAGCAGAATTCATCTCAGTATTTCCCCTCCCGGTGAAACCGGGCCCCCTTCCTCTTCTGAAGGCCCTCAGCCCAGGGGGTGAGGAGTTATACCAGCCCGGGCCTCAGTGGTAATCTGCAGGCATGTCCAAGCACCTGCACTCACTTAATCTCCGCCTGGATGGACTCTAATCTGTGTTTGTTTTCTTCTCCTCTTTTAAGAAACACACGCCGGCGGCTGATGTAGCGCCTCCTCATTCCCACACATTGAGGGTGTGTGTGGGAACGAGGAGCAGCTCGGCACCTTCCCGTGACAGCGCCGGTGTGTGTTCGTGTGTTAGTGTGTTTGTGTGTTTGTGTTCTCCTCGCCGCTGTCCCGGCCTCCATGTGATTGGTCGGCGTTCACGCGGGTCGTTTCTACACGGCGGACACAGTTTGTCGCTTCCTAGAGTGATGACTGGTAACAATCTGTGGAGCCACGGTCCATCCCACTGTCTGATGGCTGTCCTGCACACACACACACACATAAACACTTTCTTGCGTGTGCACGCGCACACACACACACACACACACACACACACACACACACACACACACACACACACACACTTTTCTCCAACACAGACACACTTCTATGTGCAGACAGACATAAACGCATCCACAGATGGTGACACTCCTGGGCTGTCTGTCTCCGTGCCAGCGGTGATAAGGCGTATACACACACACAAACAACCACACACACACACACACACACACACACACACACACACAAATACACACACTCACACATACACATACGCACACACACACACACAGGCGACAAATGCGGAGATGCATCATCGAGCATCGGCTGGTTTTTCCTCTAACTGCTCATGGGGAGGGGGGGGTTAAGTAGCCATTCATGTGGAGCGGGGACCACACACACACACACACACACACACACACTTCTCGCCATGGCCCAAAAGGACTGAAATATGAAAGACGCCTTGGCTGTCCGAATATGGGCAGCCATGTTTTTTTCAGGAGTGGGTGGGAGGAGTTAGCGGCGCGCTAGCACCACTGCCACCATTAGATTCAACTGACGGAACTCTTCCTCAAACTGCCGTTGTTAAAGCGGCGTGCAGGTAATCGCCCACTCTGGTCTGCAGCACCGCATATTTGAATAATGAGGGGGGCCGGCGGCGTCCTCCTGCGCCGCGTCTCCGGCGCTGCCGCACTAAATGACCCCTGAATAGTTGTTTTGGATTAGCCGTCAGAGTCTCCTCTCCGAGTGGCCAATAGATAGGTGCTTCCAGAAATGAGTCACTTGAAAATGATCATCGCCGCCGTCGCCATATAAGATAATGGATAACCATTACACTCCATTTTCCCCCGGCTCCTCACCCACACAACGCCCGCTCTTGAAATATGATGCATCCGCGGCGCTTAGCGGGCACTTAATGTCCGAAAGCGCCGTGTTTGTTGAGATTTACAACCTGCGGTGGCGGCGGAGGGGGGAGAAAGTGTGCGTCGTCTGCGAATAATGTTGTTCACTCAATAATTATCTCATTTTATTTACGAAGACAGACAGCTTTAGACGGGGTTAGAGGCTCCCTCTCTATTTCCCCGCCTCCCATTCTCTCTGTCGCTAAATGACGTCCTTTATGTTGAGGACTTTCCAAAGTTTCCAGGATGAGTGGAGGGGGAGGGGCCCTCCGCTGTGTGTGTGTGTGTGTGTGTGTGTGAGAGGGGGGCAACAACAACGAAGTGACACAGCGGCTCTGGCGCGGGGCCCCTGGATCGATGTCATTTCTAAAAGGATTAGGGCAGCACGCAGAAATCTATTTTAATTACCGAACACACAGGTAAACAAAGTGGCGGCGGCTCCCAGGTATGGATCTGGCCCTCCTAGGGGTATCGATAGTGCTTGGCCCCATGTTAACCCCCCGAGAGAGGGGGGCTGCAGACGCGCAGGCACGTCGGCAGAAGCGGCAACCACGGAGATGTTTGTAGGGAATGCCGATGTGGAACCCCCCCCACACACACACACACGCACACACACATACACATACACACACAGTTGACAAACAGTGCAGGTGGGGACAGCTGGGGGTCCGGAGGGGGGCTTGGTTGCTTTAGCAACTGTGGCTCCACTGCAAACCAGTTAACAGACAGACATACACAGACACACACACACACACACACACACACTCCAAGCTATTGTTTCTGTAAGCATTAACACGTTGCATGTTCAGTGATGAGGTCGCGGAAAGAGTTGTGATGTCTATGAATGAATAAATAAATAACGGGAAATTTGTGTTTTTCCATTACTATTGTATGTTTCAAAATTCAGATATTTGTAAATGATACCTATTTCATTGTTACGTCTGAATTGCATCCCACGTTTCTACAGAAAATTAATCCGCAGAGAACTTTATTCGTGAAAAGTACACAGTGGGTTATTAGGGATGCCATGCTATTTGTAGATAAGGCTGGTTGCCATTTTGAAATTAGCACCCCTGTGTGTGTGTGTGTGTGTGTGTGTGTGTGTGTGTGCGGTGTGTGTGATGAATATAGAATTTATACAAATTAAACAATTTAAACTCTGTATTAAACAGAATCATCACACTGACTTTCAAATATGAATAATTGAAGTTAACATTGTATCAAGTACGTCTAGAATTGTTTTGGAGTTGAAATTCTAAAAAGCCTAATTAAGAGCTTATAGGGATTTGCTTGTTCGTGTATTCACAAGCCTAATAGATTGTTCAAAACATATAAATAATATTTGCGTGCAAAATTTGAATTAATTAACTGTATAATAATATTTGTTCACCAGTTTAAAGGCAGGATTATGTGAGCTAAGATAAGCAAACACAAATTTCTGTGTCTATGACATAATAGCCGGCCGCCTCACAATAAAAGTCGCATCTTATTATTGATGTTCTCCCCGTCGCTGATATCGTGCACGTGAATCCGTTCCCCTGCTCGTGGAAGATGCGATGCCGCTTGGGGTTGTGACACAGCGGCAGAGGCCTTTACAGATGTTTTGTTTACCAGATAAGAATAATCTGCGCTGTCTGTGTGTGTGTGTGTGTGTGTGTGTGTGCAGTCTCCAAGCGAAGGAACCCCGCGTGGAGCCGGGTGATTAGCCACGCTGCGCTAGTCACAGGAAATGGAGTA
Source organism: Fistularia commersonii (assembly GCF_037954325.1). Classification (NCBI taxonomy): domain Eukaryota; kingdom Metazoa; phylum Chordata; class Actinopteri; order Syngnathiformes; family Fistulariidae; genus Fistularia; species Fistularia commersonii. The sequence continues at coordinate 6,825,342 of NC_141289.1, read as the reverse complement.
GCTGACGGACAGGCTGAGTGCATTATAGATGAATGGCGTGTGTTTGGCGGCGGTGGCAGCAAGCCCCCCCGCCCCCCCAAAGTCCCCCCACTCCCACCCCCTCCCCGGCCGAATATCTCTCAATTTCCTCCCTGAACGACAAAAGAAGCCACGCACAATTTCCTTGATCCGGCGCGTTTGTTTAACGGCGCCCTACCCATTTAACCCGCCCATTCAGCGGCCCGTCTCCTGGAAGGAAATTTAGACAGTGTCAATTTCTATGGCTCGAAGGGAGATCTGATAGCGCGGATGCTGCCGCGGACGCCGCCACGTCTCTTGAATCCGGCGACAGATTTACAGTAGTTGAGTGTGATTTCTCTCCGCCAGCTGGATCTGAGCTCATGTTTAATGAGCTTTTAATCAGCGACGCCTCCGGACGCGTCCCGGAGGAGGGAGGGTCATGGCTGCCCCACCCAGCTCGCTTGTTTGTTTTTGTTTTTTAAAAATGACCATCACTCGGCAGACGTTGACCTCCCCCGTGTCTTCCTCTTCAGGAGAAGATGCCCTTGTATGCCTCGCTGTTAACGTCATTCTGGGTCAATTTCCTTTTTTTTGAAAAGCGATGCAGCTCTTCATCACGTGGAATCGGGAGCCTCACCTGTGTGTCGTGTGTGTGTTGGGGGGGGGGGGGGGGGGCGATAAACTTCATAACAAAACGCCTCCTGGATGACCTGATGGTGTTACTTGACTCTGAGCTGCGGGTTGCAATCCAGCACCGGACCGCCAGCGGGCCTGTGGCGAACCCAGGCTCATTAACAAGGTGGCCATCAGGTTGACCAACACACACACACACACACACACACACGAGAATACACCCACAAAAAGAAAAGCAATAGCTGCAGCGCCATGTATTCATGATTGCCTTTTTTCTTTCCTACACACACACACGTAAGTGTGTGTGCTGATTTAGAGGTTACAAGATGCCCTCTGGTGTGTTTGATAAGGATTTGAATAACGCGCTGCGTAGATTTCCCCGGTGGTGTGTGTGAAAGCAGCTCTCCCTCCTGATGAAGTTATCTCCTGTCAGACAGCGCCTCCTCCTCCTCTCCTCCTCCTCCTCCTTCCCCACCCTTGCTCTAACTGCCAGACCCAAACAGGTTACTAGTTTTTTTTAACCCGACGTGCTTCTGAAGGTCTTTAGTGTCTGTCAGACACACACACACACACACACACACACACACGCACGCACACATTAATTCCTGCAGCCCGTCTAAGATTCTTGCGGGCACGCCACACACACAAACACACACACACATGCGCGGCTTAATTATGACGCGACCGAAATGGGCAGTTTGCTCTGACAACCCGCTTGCACAGTGCATAGACTTAAAAGAGCTCATTTGCTCTCTCTGAAGAGCTGTTTACTACACACACACACACACACACACACACACACAGTAACAGGAGGCTCTGGTGATGCAGATGGACGCCGCGCGTAATGAGAATGATTAGGCTTCTCTGTGGAGGCTGAAAAAGGGGGGGGGGGGGGGACAAAAACGACTTGAGAAGGCGACACTGGATGTTGCTCCAGCTAAGAGCGCCATTTTTCTCCGCAATGTAAACACCCATACTCTCCTCTCTTTTTTTGTTTTTATTTAAGTTGTGTGGTTAACTGCACGTCGTAAGGCTCATCCTTGAAAGGCGGCGTGCAATGTGACGGGGGAGCGGAGAAATACGCTGCAACCTTGCAGCCGCCGCCATGCTATGGAATTAATTCATTTTCATCTCTTAACTACACGGTGGAGGCGTGTAATCCCAGATCCCCTGTGAAGGCTATTGTGTCCCAGACACATTCATTTCAATATTAAAGTGGAATATTTTCATATCTTTTTTTTTTTTAAACAAGAAGCAGCCTTGAAACATTACGGAAATTAATAGATGCCATTCAAAGGATTTTATTTTCCTAACAAGTCGATTCTGCCTTGCATCTTGTTTTTCACCCTTGCGGTGAATTTTGATGACCTCCAAGGTTTCTTTTCGGAAGGGCCACCTTGAACGTTTTTTACCGGGGCTGGCCGGCCATTCCCTTCCCCGCCGTGCGCCGTGACTTTGCCGCGCCGCCGGTTGCCCTTGCTTTACATCACATTGAATTAGACGATGCACCCCCGAACGACGCCAAAGTCAGCCCCCCCTCCGCCTCCGCCGGCCCCGCCGTGCGTTTCGGGGAAGGAGCGGGGAGTTCAAAGTGCTCAGTTCAAAGCGGCCCCCCCCCTTCTCATTTGAATAACGTAGAGTAATCGTTATTACCTTATTTAAATAGTGCAAGTTATCATTTGGCCTTCATTTGCATGGTGGGGGTAATCACCGCGTCTCTGCATTAACCTCATTACGCCGGAGATGAAAGCCCTGATGGAGCCCGACACACTCCTTTATACATGTTATCTTTATTAATGGCAGAATTAGAAAGATTCATGTTTCTTTAAATGGAGGACACATCAGAGTTTGATGGCGTGTCAGGCTGCGCCAAGGGAACGCAGGCGTTTCCCGTGCCGCTTTCTCTGTGGTCCCCGCTCGGAAAAACCTAGCCTAAAGGCTCGCATTGGCATACTTAAATAGGAGCGTCCGTTTCAGACGCCGCTCACCACGTACTTCCTGTGTGTGCTTTATGTTGCCATGGGAATGCATGCACCAGTGCAGAGTTCAGGAGTCACATCCGTTTTTGAGACAAAATGTGGCGTCGCCAGAAGATGCCGGCGACCATTAAATACATGGCGGCGTATGGATGGAGAATTCTTTTTCCTGGTTACATTGACACCCTGTGTGTTCTTCCTTGCTTTTACTAGTCGGATTTTACTACACTGCCAAAGAATGCCCACTTCCTTGCCACAAGTTCTGGTGGTCCTACTCCATTTGCTAACGCTGAGCGTAAATGAGCCTTTAGCAGGACAGGGGCAGCGTGATAGCAGCCGTCTTTATATGCCACTCCCCGCATTGAGAAGTGAAACAGAGATGCGGTGGCTTCCTGTGAGAAGCACACCAAATATCAAGAAGTTCAAAGTTGTTTTCGGATCATTCTAGTGAACACCAGGGTGTCATCGGCATAGAAATTCACGGGCAAACACAGGAAACTCACTCGATCATGCACCGGACATCATGATGTAGCCTGTCTGAGACGAGAACACTGTTCGAACTCCACCTGACAACCAACTGAGGAGACAACCTATTCTGATCTGGTCGCTTTCTGAACATACAAGTATACAAACACACGGGAAAAGCTAATAAGAGTCCTGAAATGAAGACCCTGCTCCTTTTTTGACCCTCCTGGAACTAAAGTGACTAATAAACCCTCTCCCTTGTGGGCTGCAATGATACATGTCTCTGTATTGTTCCATTACATGATGGATTTCTTTTTTTTTTTCCAATACAGGTTTTGCAAACAGCCAATTTAATGCCAGGAGGTACACTGACTAACACTCACTGTCTTTTCTTGACCCCTCGGCCACATCGGGGCGATGCTTTCCAGCTAACTGAGCAAGTTCAGTGCAGCCGTGGCCAAGAAGCTGATCGCAGTTCACTGCAGACAAACTTTTTGTCTGATGCACAAGTCTGCGCTGGAAACTTTGCAGCTGTGGAGGAACTTTGATCAGTAGACCCCACCGTTGGCGTTTTCCTGCTGCAGATATCCAGCACGCCTCGACAGGGTTTAGGTGGATTTCCACTGTTTCATAGAGGCTCTTCGACGTGGGTGGTGTTGTCATAGTGTGGCGCTGTGGAACCGCCGTGATGTCGTTATATAGGCGAGACACGTATGCTTCGAGGCGATGGTGTACTCACTGCTTGTCCGTGGCTTTTTGTCACAACTCAAAGAAAGAGAGCTGGTAAAAGGCTACAGACAGGGAGGCGGCACAGCAGCCATGCTAATATCTGACTCTTGTGTTGAGCGTCCCGCTCAGTGACCACATTCCAATGGGTGGACGGGAGGCTGTTGTCATCATGCTATCGTATCGGCTCCCTTGCTTGAAAAACAGGAACAGATACTACAAAGCTAGTTTCCCTGATGGAAAACGCAAGAAGAACCTCGGCTAGTTGTGCTATGCTGAAATGGTTTTGTAGAATTAGCAACACAAAGCCCTTGCTAAAGTTTCAAGGGAGGCAAAATGAGTACGTACGTACGCACACACAAACACACACACACACATACATACACACACAGAAACAAACCCACACATACGCATACATACATATGGTTGGGTACAGATGCATAGCGCTAGTACTTTCCTTTAAAGAATATGTACCTACAATAGCCGCCGGAACATTGTTGGAACTTCTTGCAGTTCCTAGAAACCCCTCAGTCAGGAAGGAGGATGTTTCTCATTATATTCAGACAGCAGAGGAACCAGGGACCATGGACCTCAGCTCCTAGAACCATTTTAGCTCTTACTCCAGGGTAGGGACATTTTATGGTTACATTGGAACTCACAGGTCCTTGGTGATTGGTGAAACTCATATGCCATGAACTGAAGAAGCCTCTAGGATGAAGGGTGAAATTCGAGTCCAGTTGCCACTACATGAAGATTTTGACAAGGGACCACTACCAGATACTTCTGCATTATTTGACTTCATTTTTAAAAATTATCTTGGTCACTGGTCAGATGTTTTCTTGCAACAATAATGGACAAAAGACCGTTTGGAGTACAGAAGAAGTCTAAACTCTTCTGGCCTGCTATGCCTCAGAGAGGCCCAGGGCTCAAAGGGGGAATATCTACATTTTATCCAGAATAAGTCTGGAAAAAATGTCACTGGAGGGGGATAGCTCCGGGAAGAAAATTCAATCTGGATAGTTCTTAGAACTGCTTTGTCCTCGAGCAGCTATTGCGTACCATTCATACCATCCCTCGTGGGTTCCAGCGTCACTGATCAATCCTTTTCAATTATTAGTTTCCCCAATAAACACCCTCTTTGGTCCTATGACCTCTGTCCAGATGTTCATAATGAGGATTATGTGCTAGCTAGCGCCTGACATTTGTACGTGAATGAAGTCATGTAGAAGCAGAAAGTAGCGGTAAAGCAGGTTAGTGATGAACTGTTGACCCCCTAGCTTTGTATGAGGCGGCCTAATGTAACAGTGTCAAGATTCTGCCGCTATTAGAGCCTTTTTATGCCATGGCCGTTGGAGAATGGCAGATATATATTTATCAAAATGCCATTGAACAATGAAAGAAAGGCGAGCGGAGGGTCGACGGGCGGCCCCATTCAGCGGCGCACAGCTCCAGGCATCACGTCGTTTTCGAGAATTCACGGCGGGTGCAATCAGCCGGCGCCACAATCATCCTTAATATTGAGTCACTCGCCGGGCCGAGGTCAAGTACCTGACGAAGACAGTATCATTTCTTGACCACCAGCGGAGGTCAATAATTAGATTACTGAATGCAAGATTACTCAATGCCGGATTTAAACCTCTCGTGAAGGTGCGGGGTTTCTGCCGCAGAATGGAGATGCACCTCCAGGCTGACCCCGGCAACAATGAGGATGTTTCATACCCGGCTGGGTGCATTTTTTAGAGCACAGACAGAGTGAAAAGACGTCCTGCGGTGATTGTAGCTCCTGAATAAAAGGGAGAGCGGACTACGGATTAGTCAGAGGAGTTCATAGGCTCAGGACTGAAGACGAGGCAGGAAGTGGCCCTCAACCTTTGCTGTATGTTTCCTCACCCTTGGCCATCTGTTAGGGACGAAGACGAGGCCGGTTGTTGAGGAGGCTTTTTCTGATTTTAGATACATTTCGGGTGATATTTCAAACTCCCATCAAGATTTAACGCCTTGATATTGTTTTTTTCATGTTAGGCTGGAAGCAGCTGGTCTGAAGATGTAGGAGTCACCACTTTGGGAGTTAGAAGGATGGAGGATGTCCATCAGAGTGACAGCATGTGTGAGATGTTTTGGAGATAAAGTGAGACTGAGGTGGTTTGAACATGAACAGAAGAGGGACTGTGAAGATCTGGGTAGAAGGATGCTGGGGTTGGATGTGGTCTAGGAGTTGACATGAGCGCAGGTTTACGGACGGAGGGAAAGAGGTTTGGTGTGAGAGGAGCCCTGAAGGAAGCGGCTCCATGGAGGAGAGACAAAAAGTAGTCTATTGGATGGATTCTCACACGATACCAGCCAAGTCTGGTTTAATGTAGGTTAATTTTATATTATTATTATTATTATTATTATTATTATTGTTTTATTGTTGTCTTTTATAACTGCATTCTTCTTCTTCTTCTTCTTCTTCTTCTTGTCATCATTATTATTATTATTTTTACTGTTAAGCTCAGTCAACCAGTGGAACCATATAGGTATCATATTCAAATTTAAATGCATTAGCAGGATGCCAAAATGCATTTTCTTCTTCCAGACTGCTCTTACAGTGATTTAATCCAAAATTAAAAGTACATTTAAAATTTAATTTTAAAAACAACCCCTTGCAAATTGTTATCAAATTTCAATTAGAAATGTCAAATTTAAAAATTAAAATACATTAGCAGCAATGCTTTTTCATTTCAGCATGTGTTAGCATATTTTGACTCATAACTAAATGAGCAATAAGTAATCAAAATTGCATTTTTATTTTCCTGTCCCGCTATGCAAAAAGGGTATCAAAATTCAATTGGATTCACAATCCCAAGCGGTGCAGCAGCGTCATATCAGTGGCCGACCTTGTTTGTACTAGAATACAACACACACTCAACTGTTTACCTACTAACTGATCGCTGAAACTTGTTAGCATGGCACTTCCATGGCACTCCCACCATCCCAGACTTTTTTGTGAATCGGATGTTTGTGACAGACCTGAGCAGATTCTAGGCATCCAATGCAGAAGAATTCTGCAGTTCTTTTCACTTTCGTATGAATGTTAACCCATGCTAATTATACCTATAAGCTTCCGTATAACCTGTTACGACAGGTAGCCGCCCGTATCAAGTTCAAGACCCTGGTGCTCGCCTACCGGGCGGTGAATGGAACAGCCCCGTCATATCTTCAGGATATGGTCAAGCCACATGTCCCTACCCGTCCCCTTCGATCTGCCACCTCTCGGCGACTGTCCACCCCATCACTCTGAGCCCCTGGGTGCCGATCGAACCGGTCTCGGCTCTTCTCGGTCTTGGCTCCTCAGTGGTGGAACAAACTCCGCCGTGATCTGAAAACGTACCTCTTCACCAAGCACTACCCCACTAATCGCACTTAGCCCCCCCGCTCCCCCTCCCAGCCCCCCTGCAAAAAAAAAACAAACAAACAAGAAATGAATGTATGCATATGGTTTTGAGATGGTTATTTGGCAGAGTGGTGACTTTGGAATAACGACTACTGGTACTTTTGATTTTTGGTTATTGAATTGCAGTTTTTGTGAGTCGCTTTGGATAAAAGCGTCTGCTAAATGACTGTAATGTAATGTAATGTAATGTAATTTACATATAATAAGGTTAGTGAAAGCCATGATTTACGTGAATGAGAGGGTGAATGGCTGTATGTCTCTATATAACGATTGAATAAGAGAGTTCACTCTCTATAAGTGACCCTGTGATGGACTGGTCCGAGGTGAACCCCACCTCTCGGCCAATGACAGCTGGGTTAGGCTACAGCCCACTGTGACCCTGGCTGCAGAATAATATGTGTTGATAAAGAATAAATGAATGAATTAATAAATATTTATAATATAATGTTTATAGAGCCCTTTTTATCAACATGCTGTACAAATGAAAAGAGATCAGAAAAGGATGCAAGTGATTTAAATATTATACATTAATTTATTCATTCATTCACTCCACCTGGAATGACCTGAGGCTGCAGGGGACTAGGATAGACTCCAGCCTATGGACTTCAACACTGACCGCCATCTTTATTCACTATTAAATCACAAACTGTGTTGATCAGATCTTCTTTGCAAATGTACACGTGTATATTTGACAATACTGGTTTAATGATCATGCATGGTAACTAGCAGTTTAACAGTTGATGAATGCAGAAAGAGCACAGGTTAGTCCTTTAGCAAGCGCTGTGTTGCTAGGTAGTGTGTGCCTTTGTTTGTTTGACTCATTATCCAGAAATGTTTTTGTGTTACTCCTATGTTCATCGGCATTCGGGTGATGCCTCTCAAGACATCACTGGTCTTTTTGTTTCCCACAGAATTAGTCTTTGCTCTGGGTTAAGCATGGAAGCGGCATCGCCATGGTAATGCATGACTGCTGATGTCACTTCCCATCAGCGGTCGGATTTCTGAGCGTCCGAGTCAAGCCGGGCGGGAGAGAACGCCGTCCTAAAAGAAGCAGATATGACTAGAAATGGTGCATGTTTCCATTCATTCAGTCATTCATTATCTATGGCGCTCGTCCCGCACTCAGGGTCACAGGGCCGGCAGGCGGGTTCACGCTGAACTGGTTGCCATGAGATTGCAGGGCCACAGATAGAGAAAAACAACCATTCATCCTCTCATTCACACATCATACAACCATTCAAGCTCTCATTCACAAGTCATTTAGAAACATGAACTTTAAACTGTTGGAGGAACCCGGAGAACCTGCAGGAACCCCACGCCGACACAGGGAGAACATGAAGGCTCCACACAGAAAGGCCCCCTTGTGGGAATCCAACCAGGGACCCTCCTGCTGCCGGCCCCCACCGGACTTCCCTCAGCTAGAATGTTGTAAATTAAGACAATTAGCAGATCACTATTCTGGTAATTAGCCAGTGGCTTCTGCTGAGAGACAGCTAGGGAGCAGAATCAGAGAGGAAATAAGAGTCTGGGGACCCTCCCCCCAACCCCCCAATCCCTTGTGTTGTTACCAAACAAACACACTGTCGAAGGAAAAGAGAGCGGGGAGGGCTGTGAATGTGCGTGTCTGCGTGCTATTTTTGTGTGTATCTGTGTTTGCTGTTGCATAAATGGATGGCAGAACGGGCATATTTGCACCTCGGTGAATGGATTTTATTGTGCACGCCTCCTTTACTCGCACAAACACACACACACGCGCCAATTCAGCGGCAGGCGCTGCTCATCAGACCCCCAGCTGTGGATCTCTACATGCGACCGCCGCCAGTCAATAAGTCGAAGGAAGCTGCCTAAATGACACCAATATTATCCTTTATTTGTGTGGACTAAGTCAAATCAAACGGGGGTTCAATGTGCCGCGTGGCTGCTGTGATTACTCTCGCTGTCCGGCCTTTGATGGCGCCGCTGCTTTGATAGCGACACGACGATGGAGTCGCTGTGCGACTGCCGGGTGTTTGCAGATGGCATTGGCCAGGATTAAAGGAAACAGTGGCTCTCCAGCCTCCCGAGGCAATAAAGGGTGGGGGGGGGGGGAAGCCAGGTGAGTGTCTGAGATGAGATGGAGCGAGGGAGGAGGAGGGATGGTGGAGGAGGAGAAGGAGGGGGAGGAGGGGGGGAGCGGCGAGCACAAGGGGGGGGAGTAAATAAGAGGAGGGTGGTCAGGAAGAAAGAGCAGAGAGGGAATGAAAAGAGGAGATATGTATTGAAATAGATTGAGTCAGAATAAAAGGAGGTGAAGAGAAGTAAAGAAGGATGTGGCGCGCCGAAGGGGGGTGGGAATGGAAGGAGGGGGGAAAAAAGAGGAGACTAAGAGGGAAGACAAGGCGGCAGGGAGGCATGAAGAAGAGAGGTGGAGGGAGCAGCGGGGAGAGAGGAGGTCAAGGTGGAACTGTGCAGACAGGAACTAAGCTTGAGACACAATGTGTTGTAATTCATAGCTCGCTACAGCTCCTGTGTGCATGCCTGTGTTTGTCCGTCTGGGTCAGTGCATGTGTGCGTTTTTGTGTGTGTGTGTGTTTTTGTATGGCTCAGTGCAGCCATAGTTTTGTGTGTCTGATCTGGGCTGTGTGTGTGTGTGTGTGTGTGTACGTGTGTGTGTACGTGTGTGTGTTTTTCAATGAAAGCACCTAAGCAGAGGGGGGTGGGTGGTTATCTGTGTGCGTGTGTGTGTGTGTGTGTGTGTGTGTGTGTGTGTGTGTGTGCATGCGTGCGTGTGTGTGATGCTTTGTGGCACTCGGTCGAGGCACATTTTCAAACCCATCTCCAGCCACCTCAGATGAGCCGGGGATTATAGAGTGACCCTCCATGCCTCTGTCTTATTGGTCTGGCCAGGGTGCATTAGGCTGCAGTAACCAGCCGTCCCTATGAAGCACACAGCACCGGCTGGCAGACGCCACGACCTCCTGTGGGTTTTATAGGAATGAACATTGTGTGCGGTTGGACACGTATAAAAAAAAAAAAACCCACAGGAAAAATACAATTTAAATTGCTGCGATTTTGAGGGTGCTGTTAATTTTGGCCGGGGGGATCTTTGCATGTCGCCGTGTTCACACGTGGCTCTCTTGTGTCTGTACTTCTGCCAGGCTTGAAGATGCAGTGGACCCCCGAGCACAGCCAGTGGGCCGAACAGCACTTCGACATCTCCTCGACCACACGTTCTCCGGCCCACAAGGCAGAGGCCTACAGGGCGGTGCCCGGCCACCTGCAGCGCTCGGCTGCCTACCAATACGCCTGGGCCAACGATGACATCTCTGCCCTGACGGCCTCCAACCTGCTCAAGAAGTATGCTGAGAAGTATTCTGGTATTCTTGAGATGCCCGGCTCCTATTCCGAGGCACCTGGGGTGCCGGGGGTGATGAACGGACGGAAGGGCGAGTCAGAGCCCTGGCAGGATGGGGTCTATCCCATGAGCTGCATCCCAGAGGGGGTGTCGGTCCGGAAGGGAGGAGTGGCAGCAGCCTCCGAGGTAGTGACCGGTATGTGTAGCTCCCCAGGTCTCGCCTCGAGTACTCTGAGTGAGCCTAGCTACTCCAGCAGCAGCTGCGGGAGCCACACCGCCACTGCCCTTCACTCCTCCTCCATGGCCTCTCAGGAATATGGTACGGCGTACAGTGGCTCCTACCTGCACAGTAGTTACAGTTCCCAATCCGCCCCGACCCCAGCGATTCCCTCGCCGCTGCACAGCTCCGGACTCCTGCAGCCACCCCCTCCACCGCCTTCGCATCCCACTTTAGTCCCGGCCTACAACGGAGGCTCCCCCAACCTGTCTAGTTATAATTACCCCACGGCGGGCTACCCGGCCCAGAGTTCAGTGGGGCCAGGATACAGCCCCGGGGGAGCTCCCCCGCCCTCCTCTTACCTCCCCTCAGGCATCGCTGCACCGACACCCCTGCCCCCCTCTTCTACTCTACCCGGATACCCCTACCATAACCATAACCTCACCCCCATCGCCCCAACACCTCTTAACAGTAGCTCTTCCAACTCACTGAAGAGGAAAGCCTTCTACATGACAGGCCAAGGGGAGATCGACTCCTCCTACGGTAACTTTGGCTACGGCCAGGCTCGGAGCTCGGCTGAGAGCCCCATGTACAGGGTAGCGGACAGCAGCAGCACCAACGGAGGCTCCAACAGCGCCACTGCTGGCGGTTTTGACAGGAGCGCCGAGAAGTCATCGTTACCTTTCAATGCCCAGAAGCAGTCCGCGATGCCCCCGGAGCAGCAGCAGAGGAAGTATAGCAGCCAGGCAACAGGGGGGCCACTAACTCCACCGGCCTATGTCTCCTCTACCTTAGGGGGCTCCCGTTCGGCGGACTCCCTTGCCAGCTTTACCTCCCCCTCTCTGAGTGAGCAAAGTGCTGATGACCATCGTCTTCACCTCTCCCACTCAGCGCCAGGAGCTACCTCCTCCTCATCCAGTTCCTCCAACCGGCCTGCCGAAGAGCAGCTCAAAACCAGTGACCCTCATCTCTTAGACATGGTTACTTCTGAAATTGTTCAGCAGGGCCCCCCGGTGGACTGGAGTGATATCGCAGGCCTAGAAGTGGCCAAAGCTACCCTGAAAGAGGAGGTCCTCTGGCCCATTCTGCGCCCAGACATGTTCAGTAGTTTAGGACCCACCCCGCGCTGTGTGCTGCTCTTCGGACCCAGAGGCAGTGGCAGGACGTTGCTGGGCCGCTGCCTTGCCAGCCAGCTGGGGGCACCGCTCCTCCAGCTCAGCGGATCCACCTTAGCCACCAAGTGGCTGGCCGATGGTGAGAAAATTCTCAGAGCGTCTTTTCTGGTGGCACGCTGTCGGCAACCCTCAGTACTCTTCATTAGTGAGGTGGACATGCTGCTGTCGGCACAGCTCACTGAAGAGAGCCCCATTAACCGGCTGAAGGGGGAGCTACTCAGCCAGTTGGACTCGCTACTAATGGGCTCCGGCGAAGACGGAAACAACCAAGTGTTGGTCGTTTGCTCCACGAGCAGACCACAAGACATGGACGAAGGGTTGCGCAGATACTTTGCTCGCAGGGTCCTGGTGACCCTTCCAGATGGCACAGCCCGACACCAGATTGTGAACCAGCTCCTTGCTCAATCTCAGCACAAATACTGCTTGAGTGACGAGGAGCTAGCGCTGCTGGTGCAACGCACTGAGGGTTTCTCCGGACTGGACTTGGCCAGACTCTGTCAGGAGGCCCTTGTAGGTCTATTACATGTCTCTGCACAAGGCATGGACATGACAGGTATGATGCCTCGGGGACAGATAAGGCCACTCACATACCCGGACTTTGAGAGTGTCTTTTGTAAATTCCAGGCCAGTATATCGCAGAAAGAGATTGACATGTACACTGAATGGAACAAAATGTTCGGCTGCAGCCAGTGAAAGGATAGATAGGTTCCGCCCTTGAGAAAAAAAACGAGGCATCCACAGTTCCTTTCCTCAGGGCAGAAGCATTGTGCTGGAGGGGAAGGCGCATACGAGGCCAACACGAGCCCAGAGTTCTCACAAACGGGGTTGAGAAGCACCAAGAGACCTGGCTTTATGAGACAACCGGCATCTTTGCGGTTAACGAGCAAGAGTTTCCATTTGAATGCTTGACTCCAGGTGTTGTTTACACGTGGTTCAGACTTTGGAAGAGACGCCCCAGTGTCCGTGTATATACTCCTATGATTTTTGTTCTTCAGATTTAGTTGGCTATCCAAGTGCCTGAAGTGGTGCTTTCAGATTTTCCTCTTGATTTGCCTCACAATCTACATTCATGGCATGAGCTGATGATTATTAAGAGCTTTAAACCTTCAGCAGAGTCTGAAAAACAAAGACTTGACGGTCACCGTCGGCGACGGTCAGTTACTTGTTGTCTTGCTAATGGGCTTGTTCTTTAGGGCAACAGTAGTCTGGGCCCCTCAACTCGCGTTCATTCCTTCCGATCCCGTGTCTGCAAATGAACAAACGTAACAAACAAAACTCAGGAAAGCGTTTGTGAAGTACCTCAAGATATCATTAAGAAAAGCACTAAGATCTGAGAGGGGAATCCACGGCAGTTCATGTCCAGCGAAACAGTGTCATGCGTACCTCAGCTGGTTCGGAAAAATAGCAAGGAGGTGACAATGAATGTACTAAATGTATTCTGGGATGATGGAACATAATGAAGACTGAGAACTACAAGTGTTTCTTTATCTTCATTTTCCTACTTGACTGACCGCAAAGCTTATTTCCATCGCTCCTCAAAATTTAAAAACCTGTCGTTTCAGGTTGTTTTTTTTTTTAAAGAGACAGGCAGGTATTAGGGGTGGCGGGTGTTGTATATTTATTAAAACACACAATAATGAACATTGTTTATAGGAGTGGTTCCCAACCTGGTGTCCCGGGGTCCTCCCCCCCTCTCACCCTCCAACCCCACAAGGGCACCAAAGATGGCAGGAGGTGTGTGAAGCTCTGTCTCTTCTCAGATTTGTACATGTTAAATAAAATCAATTTAAAAAAGACATACGTACTGTATTGTTAATTTCATACAAAAGTGTGTATATAAGGCAAATTCACAGGTTGCTGTCATGGCTCCTGCCTCAAACAGTGATGGGGGAAGGTTAAGACAATTATAATAGAGGTTCAGTTTTTTCCAATAAAAACTTGGCATGAATCACTTTAGTCTTATTTATAACTACTAATGTGTGTGTGTGAGTGTGTGTGTGTGTGTGTGTGTGTGTGTGTGTGTGTGTGTGTGTGTGTGTGTTTGTGAGTGAGTGAAGGAGGGGTCTCCAAGGAAATAAGGTTGGGAACCAGGGGTTTACAGTATGCTATTAAGGCTGCTGGCTTTTCGCGGAAAATATTATCTTTCTCGTTCTGTGTTTCACGAGGGGGGGGGGAGGGCAAGCTGATTGGAGTACAATTCATCTATAAAGATTTTACAGGTTTGCTCAATGATGGGATGGACACCATTGTCACAAACTTAAAAAAGAGACAGGGAGGGGAAAATGCGGAATACAAAGTACAGTCATACTGATGTCACAGAGAGACGTTAAAACCAAGCCATGACCGAGATTGTGAACTGGAGTTTGTACGGCAATGATCGTAATGAAGGTACTGTGGATGCTGCTGGTAGCCCGCGAGAGATACTGCCCTGTAGCCCATGTGATAGATTGGGCGGCCCGTTCCTCAGCGATACATCAACATTAGCGTCAAGGTCGACACAGTACATGCCGACATAAAGACTTTGCAAATCCAGAAGTAGGGGGTCTTTCTGTTTTAATGCATTTTCTGCAAGCCACCAACGCTGTCAGACATTCATATAAGTTTCAGAGTATGTTAATACATCGATCAACCAAAACTTCTGGATGTCGAATGCCAACCTTGACATCAGTACCGGGTTGTACTTTGACTTTGAACCAATATGAGTCACATTTTAACCTCCGTTTTTATTTTCAAGTGTAAACTTTCAGTGCAATCTGCTTTCAGAACAGTTTGTGGAAAGACCGTGGCACTAACAGGTCTACTACTGAGTGAAGGAAGACAAACTGCTGGGTTCAGAATTCACTGGCAAAATTGACCCATTCTATTGGTAGAGGTTTTGTTAGTGAATCAGACTGTTAGAAAGGTAGCTCTGCCAGGTGCGTTTGTGTTAATGCAATACTGGCATCCATCAAAATCCAGCATAAGGGCTAACATGTAGGTACCGTAATGGGCACCGAGCTTGGACTTAGCATGGAGTCTGATAACTACTTACACCCCAATGATTGGCCAATACTTTGAGTTCAAAAAAAAAAGGAAGATGGTAGTCTTTTACTTTGTGAAGGATAATTGCCACCAAGAAAACCAGTGTTTGACAAATTCGACATTCTAGTTTTTTTGAGTTGAAACAGCTTTGGACCAGTAGCACATTTGATTGGAGGGGGTTCAGGAACCTGGATTTTCAATGACGGGTTTTGTGAGACGTTCCCGATGAGAAGAGCAGCCAGTGGCCATCCGCATCAGTCTGCAAGTGAACCCGTCTCATCAATCAGCTTACAATCAGAGATTTGAGTTCAGTCAGAGATCCCTTAATCTGTGACGAATGAAAGACTGGATGAATGAAGGCTGCCACAGATATACTCGCCCGAGTTTTGTTTGCATCTCGTACGTCGGCTGCGCTCAAGCTCTTGATTTGCACGGACGGCGCCGAGCACATTATCGATGCGCAGCGGGCGTCATCGCACCGGACGGCTCTGCAGACATGAGTGAGGAGTTACAAAGGCGCTAATCTGAAAGATCCTTAATCCCCGGAGGTTATCCAATGCCCGTTTTGTGTTGCATTGGAATGTATTTTTGTCTCCTCTTCCCCTGGAAGCAGCTTGCTGCTTATTCAAATCCCATTCTTGCTATTTTCATGTTTGACCGTCAGGTGCTAGGGGCCCACTCCATGTTGCTATATCTGTTTCCCGCTGGTAGACGGCCCACGTGCAGCTCCTGGACCGGAGGTCAGTGTTTTCGCGGAGCAAGGGGGGTGGTCTGCTGAGCATCAGCAAAATAGATGGAAGGGAAAGACAGCCGGGCGGCGTGGCGGCATCACGAGGGGGTGGAGGGCGGGGGAGTAGAGTGGGCCGTCTGAAAAGCACCCTCAAAACAATCTGGGCCAGAATTCCTTCTGTCAGCAGATCCTCTGGAGAGAGAGTCCCTTCGGACGGGAAAAGAGAGGAAATAAACTGCTAATGCACTTCAGAGCACACAGCCGCAGCAGCGTGGGCCTCCTCCTCCTCTGCCGCCGCTTGAAACATGCTGGACGATGCCACGCTTCTCTATACCGCCCCTCCTTTTTTGGTGTTTTTTTTTTTTTTTTCAAGAAAAAAAAACAGCGTTCTTCTAAATAGAACACTAAAGTTCCTCTTTAAAGCATTTCTACCTCATGGCTACGATAAAGAGAAAAAAAAAAAAAGAAAAACAACCAACCAACACTCGTGGTATTTGATTTTATGTCTTTCCAAATGTCCGACATTTGTGAGAAATTAAAAAAAAAAAAAGAGAATCATTTGGAGAAAATGAACAAAAATAGGCGGAGAGGAGAGCGCCATGGAGTTCTGCGCAGTCTACCTCAGACGACTGTACTGACCGACGTTTAGCTGATGGTGCAACCGCGGGATCCAGCATTGCCTAATGTGTGTGTGTACGTGCACGCATGTCTCCGTCGGCGTGTCAGGGCCGGGCTTCAACACACTTATACACACACACACACACACACACACACACACACACACACACACACACACACACACACACACACACACACATCTGATAACACTGATCGAGCAAAAACACTCACAAGCAATTTGTGAGGGAGGAACGGTTGTGGGAGGGGGTTCGGGTGGGGGGCGGGGGGTCCACCTTTAGGTGACCCGGAAATGTATAATCCAATACATTTGCTTTAATCTTTTGTGAACTACTGTGGTTGTGTGCGTGTGAATGTGTATATACGTGGACACACTCTTTCTTTTCTTTCTTTTTTTTTTTTTTTAGTGTGTTGAATTTTATAAATTGTTAGTATATATAACACACTTGCACAACTTTAAAACCGGAGTGTAACGTGTTTCCGTTGTACATACCTATACATACAAAACAAATGCACCACTTGTTTATATGTGTGAATATGTTGCCATACTTGCAGTCGACTTAAATGTATTTTCATGTAATCTGAGGTACAAGCAGCCGCAAACGATTCATTAAAGACGTTTTCTTGGGAGGTTAGAGCTTGGAGACTGATTTTTGTTGTCGTTTATTTGTCACGTCGGGACGCGCAGCCGTTTACCCTCTCATTCACATATCATATAGACGTGTATGACCATTCACATGGCTTCAGCCATGTTGATGTTAGCGGAGCTAGCGATAGGAGAATGGGAAGACGGGCAGAGCTGATGGTAGCATCTTTAAACAGCAGGTTGGAGAACAGAAGAATTGGATATAATGCATTCATAGACATAATTCATGCTTAGCTTCCATTTCTCCATGAAATGATTATCATGTTTCCCTGCTTCACCCTCTTACAGCTGCACCACCAAATCACAACCAATGTGTTCATCCAGCTTTATCTGCAGCATCTGCAGGGATACAGAAGACTCTTCTGACTCTGAAGACCGGGATAGTTCTGCAAACAGGACACAAATAGTTTTGTTGTAATCTGAGCGCCGGGCTGCAGGAAACCATCCGTTTTGGGAGTTTTCTTGGGAGATCATATCGTGTGTGTTGATTTTTGTTGTTGTTTATTTACGTCAGCAGCTCCATTAGGCCTTAGAAGAGCGGATAAAATAAGATTGATAATGGAATTTATTTATCAGTAGAACAGGGAAAAAAAAAAATGAATGTATTGTCCTGCAAAAAAAAAAAAGCCCGGTTGAAAAATCGCCTTAATGAGCGCGGAGTTAGTCACCCCTTGTGTGCAATTATAAAATCACCCGTGTTGCTGCAGGAAGCCGGCGACGTCGCTCCTCTCATTAAAATGTAACAATTCATTTCTCTCGCAATAGCAAGAGTGGCAAGACCAAAAAAAAAAAAACAAAAAAAAAAAAACATTAGAGCGTTAATTATATCCCTCCATCACAAAGAATTTAGATTATGCCGACACTCCAAATGAAAACGACATGTGTTTTCTGGGGTATCATTATATATCTGCGGTGTGGGCAGCGGCGGTATAGCCTCTATAATTATTTGAAACCTGAAATGCTGTGCAAGGAGGGCTGAGATACTTCTTTATAACCACGCTTTGAACACGTTGCCACCATCAGACACAACTTTCAATATCAGGCGCTGGAACCAGAAACATCTGTCGGTGACTCCTTTGGCCTCTGGTCTCTGATTGGCTACCGGTGAACGCTACCTGGAAGCTAACAGGAAGTATACTGAAGGCTGGTCTAAATATGCAAGGCAGCCACCTACACTTGTTAGTCGCTGAAATTTTAATTGTTGAATTGTTGAGTCTAATCCACAGCCAATCACCTGCCTCCATCAAACCCCCCTCCTCCCTCACCAACTATCTTCCTTTCCTCTTCTCCTCCATTCCTTTCTGGCATCTCCTGTCTGGCAGCTCCACCCCAGCATCCCCCCCTAGATCCCTAGATCTTCACCATCACTCCTCTGTCCATGTCCAAACCATCTATGTGTGACTTTATCTCCTAAATATCTACCATGTGCTGCCCCTCTGATTGACTCCTTCCCCATCCTAAACCCCATAATAACAATAATTTACACCTTTCCCCTTACTGACAGAGGAGCTCCCCTGATCGCCGCGGTTACCTTCAACTTTGACCCTATCCAGTGACCGTCAGGTCTTGATTATTGTCATTACAATGTCTTAACTCACCCCTTCATAGGTTTAACAATGGGGTTGTGATTGTATTAAATGGCGTGCTAAAGGAGTGCCTATATTTTATGTCATTCTTTGCCCATATAATGTCAATTTATTTATGTTTATTTTATTGTGCATAAGCATTAGCTTCACTGCAGCCTGCGTTCGGAGGTGACCTTCTGGCAGATGTACGAACGTTTGCACCGGAGGCATGGAAACTGACAACAGTTATTACAGCAACGGATCGGGGGACACGTGGGAGAAAAAAGAAAGAGGTCAACAGGTTTGTCCCGGCAACAGATCTGGTTACGTCCTTGGTGTCCAAACACATGGAGAGAGAAAGAGAGAGAGAGAGACTACTGAACCTACGGGGTTTCACATTAGACTTAGAAGTTCCAGTGTGAATATCAACCATGTCCTCTGCATCCTATGGTGAACCTTCACCGACACCAGGGCTCTACTGGAAAGGGTGAAGGAACAACCAGCGGAGGAGGCGTGACAGGCGAGCACACATCTCAGCTCCACAAGGCATGTTGACATCAGCAACGCTAAGGTGGGAGAAGGCCAAGCTGATGCGAGCATTTCAAACTGCTAGTTGGAGAAAGGGATAACCAGCAGATTCCGATATGAAGCACTTATAGCTTTGATTTTTAGCGTCCATTTCTCCAAGAAATTATTATTATTTTTAACTGCCTCACCCTTTGCAACATGAGACCTTACAGCTGCTCCTCCAAATAACTAAATAATGCATCCATCCAGCACCTTTATCTGCAACGTCTACAGGAATATAGGAGGTTCTTGTGATCCTGAAGATCAGGGTGGTTTCATAAAAGTGAGACAGCCTGACGTTCAGGTGCATTGTTATGAGGTCAATATCCAACATTGTTTGGCTCTTCAAGAACTTCCAAATATTATCAATCCAAACAGGTCATACCACGATTAACAGGGGGTTTAAGTTGGTCCAGCAAAAATGCACCTGTTTTTTTTTTTATTTCCTGTTTTCAGACTCCCTGTCCACCTGGAGCATTCATCCATCTCAGCGCTAGGTGACTTAGCAGGAAGCTCCAACAGGCTACCGTGAGCCGCCTCAGTGTGCCAGCGGGGCGGCAAGGAGGGCCTGCAACTGTTCGCATAGGGGTCGCCTGCTCCATAGAAAGTACCAAAACCTGTGCGGCCGATGCAGACTAAAGTTGAAAATTAGTGAGTTGTGTGTGTGTGTGTGTGTGTGTGTGAACCCAGGGGTTATCTGTCACCACGGTGCCGTGTCCTCTTCACTTTAAAGGGTCCTCGTTCCATGAGCTTCGCCCCGCACCTCTGCGCTGCCGCTCACGCGACAATTAAAATATGCTAAGTGATCATTTTCCTTAAGTAGTCTTAAATGTGCAATCTATTCAAATAGGGGAGGAAATTGCCCGCAGCCCCTAAAAAAAAAAATAAAATCCAGAGGTGGTTGAACGGGGTGGCGGAGCTGGAATAAATTATGCAAATGGCACAAAGGACTTTACCACTTGAAAGCCTAATTTTCCTATAATCAGCACACTGTCGCCTAATATTTTTTTCCACACCTCTTATTAAAAGCGACTGTTCTTTTGCCGATCATCAGATGGCACTATCTGTCACTGCTGCTCGAGACGGCCGCGGCGGCCTGCCGGACTAAATGCTAAAGCGTTTTGCTGGAGCTTTTAGACGGCGCTTACATTCCCACACAAGTAATTATGCGTCAGAGAGTCCAGAAATAAGGTTTAATTATACAGTAATCGTCTGTGATGGACACTAGGAAGTGGCGAGCGGCGCCAGACTGCAATCCATCAATGACAAACCTCTGGCCAGTTTTAATTCCTCCTCATTTGCATCCTAACCTCTATACCAAGTTGCGCAAACGCTGTTAAATGTTAATAGGACCTGTCTCGCCACTCAGAATGAATGCTTAAGCCATTTTTTAGTCATTTTTCTCCCACAGCACCGCCGCTCGCTCGCTCAACCCCCCTTTCATCTCCTTTATCTCTTCCCTCTCTCCTTCCCTGTCATCCTTCCTTCCCGTCTTTCGCTCGCCCCTCCCTCCTCCTTCCGGGCCTCGCCACGGAGGCGGCGGCAGAGCGGTCACCAATGCACTAATTGGGTGCAACACTTACAGTTTTATCTCCCCCCTGCCGCTAATTGCGGTCCACGCCGAAGCAACTCACCTTAGGATGAAGGATGGAGGGATGGGTCTGGGGTAGGAGGCGGGGGGCAGGACGGGGGGCCGGCGGAGGCCTGGAATGAGAAATTCCTGGGTGCGGACCCGAGCGCGGGCTCGGTTTGAGATTGGGCCCTCGAGCCATCACAGTTAATCCACATCCCGCAGGACCCCGGACTCAATTCCCTGCTTCATTAATTGAAAACGATGGGCTTTTTTTTTTTTTTCTCTTCCTGTGTGAGTGAATAAAACAAGGGAAAAAAAAGCATTTTGTCTGGTTTTGTTCCTGAAGTAGCTGCAATCTCATTATGCTGCCGTGCTGCATTTCAAAATGCGCTATCATCTTTGTCTTGATTGTCTCCCAGGGTCTGCGGAGATAAATAGACACGCCGCTTCGCCGCGCCGACGCCGGGACTGTTTTTCAGCGGATCATTTGAAGTCTTATCAGCCTTTATGAAAATAAAGCCTTTGCTTAATAAACTGTTCCACGGGCTTCGGCGGACTGGTGCGTAAACACCTTTTTTTCCCTCTCCCGACAACGCCATCATTAGCGCATCTTGTTCAATGCTTTACACATAATTGGAATCAACATCTATTGTTCGCGTTCTTGACCTTCCGCTTGTTTTCCAGCAGACACTCCGAAACATTGTATTACTGCTGAGAGGGAATCTTAACTAGGAGAACACATGCTAAGTGCCTCTGCTTTGTTTTATCATTGCCTCACTTTGAATATAGCTCCAAAGCCCCCCTCCCATCCCTATCTTTCTGATTTAATGCTAAGAAGAAAATAACAAAAAATCCCAATATAACATGATCCAGTGTACAAACGGTATTAATTATACGTTCCCACCATATCGGCGACATCTACGCCGTCCACCCTGCAGAGCTGGAGCTCCAACCCCCCCCCTTGATTTTCTAGAAGGGGCGACGACTCTGAGGGAACGCCCTATCTGAATGCATACATTTCAACTGACAGGTGGCGAAGGGGCCGCAAAGGGATGCACCCCAACTGCCATCCTATCACAAAGGCATTGCACACCTGGCGCTCGGGAGCAACCCCGAGTCATTTCCCTTTGCAAAGACAGGGTGTGTTGTTTTATTTGCATGTGGAATATCTTTGCGGCCTTTCACCGCGGCCCCCAGGAACCCCCCCAATTGGACCTGGCTGATGGGACCACCCAACTTGATCGGTCTAGGAGCTGGGGATTTACTGGTCTGTATTTCTGCGCACTTACTTTTCATGATGGAAATATGAGGTTTTGGATAATGTGAATATCAACGCTACTGTCATATCATGTGACCAGAAACATGTAGCTGTCGGTGCTACTGGTATTATCTGCGCACAACCCTCATAGCTCCTCTGTCTCTATCACGCTCTTGCTTTCTGTCCCTGACCGGTCGAGGCAGAAGGCCTCTTGCATTGAGCTGAGATCTGTTCGAGATTTATTTAAAAGGCAGTGTTTACTCTCCAAGTTTTTGTTCATGGGGGAGATTGTTGGATTTGTGTAAGAGCATCTAAAAGAGTGGTGGTCCAGATCTGCTCTGCATGAAAAGTATCGCCAGACAATTGGGTTGGAATTTGGTGCCACAGAAATAAAATATGAACTTACAGTTGGATCCACAGAGGCTTTAGTCCAATATATGATACAATTTCACAGAAAAAAAAAAAAAAATTTAAACATTTTTTTCTCAGAATTGCATTTGACATTAGAGTTATGGACGATTTAAAATAGAAATGGATGACTAGTGGGGAAAATATATTTCATTTCAAGAGGGGGGGGGGTCTTTATGCTAGAAAGTGGACAGGCATCCACAGCCGAATGTGGGTTTCCCGCAATCCCCTCCTCAGGCACACAAGTTAGAAGGAAAAATGAAAAAATATAAACGGCTGGCGGCCATTGTTGCCAGCCGCGGCCGCATGCGGCATCCGACAAAATCATCACGGCAAGAGGACCTGACTGAAACGTTTGGTGCAATTCCACAGACTTCTTTTTTCACAGAACTGCATTAAACATTCGATTAATGGATGATTTTGAATTTTTGGAACATTATTATTCACTTTGGGTGTGTGTGGGGGTCTGAACAGTACAAAACTGCCCCAGCATTTTAGCTGACAGACCAGAAACACCGAACGATCACCAGCTCAACGGGGACCGGTGACCAAGACCGGAGACCCCGTTTCCATCCATGTGGCTTACAAGGAGGCGTCCCATGCAAATGTTGTTCTTCATTATGCTAATATATTATCATGCTAATGTTCCCCGTCTTTAATAATGCATGATGTTGGCATATTGATCATGCATTGTATTTATTATCATGCAGATGAGGCTCATTAATTGACACTTATTGGGGATTCAGAATCGCAAGAGGAAAAAAGAAACGGTATGTTATTCTCTAATGAAGCCGGACAATATCAATTACTTTGTCGTGGGATCCCACACTTTTTAGAAATTCATTCATTCATTCATTCATTCATTCATTCATTCATTCATGCACTTTATCTGCCATCAGCTGCCGTCGCTTCTTGTTCTTAGGAGGCTGCTATCTTGGAGATGCAAAAGCGCCAAAAAAAATAAAAATAAAACAAAATCGGATCCATTTGATCCCGACTGTGAGTCATCCTCGCTTGGATGGCCCCTCCGCACCCCCCCCCACCACCTCCCCTCCCCATCTGCAGAAAGAACTTTAAACAAGCCTCGTCACAGGAGGGTACCTTCAAAAACACTCCTGTCCGTGTCAGAAGGGACGAGCTGTCGCGTCAGACTGACTGACTGACTGACAGACGGGGGGGCGGAGGGGGGGCAGTCTCTGCAGGATCCCCGCTGAGGAGGTGTCGCTGAGGGAACTGGAAGGGACTGTGAAGATGTGGCTGTGCGAGAGACCTCTGCAGAGACAGGATGGGTGGGAGTCTTTATTTTAAGCTTCGTGTGTGTGGTTTTTTTTTACATTTCAGATCATCACAGCCTTTCGTTCTCCCGGCGAATGACGGACAGGTTGAAACAACCTTGATTCCATCTCAGCGGTCCTGTTCCAAGGCCTGCCGTCTGATATTCGCCGCCCGAGAAAATCCCCTCGCCACAGCTGCAGTTCCATTTTTCGGGCCCCCGTGTGATTTCTCCCTCGGCTACAACGCCACGTCGTGTATAACCGCCGAATGGAGACATCCAATTAGTAGCCAGTCAGGCTGTGTTAGCTTAGTTAAGAACACACACACACACACACACACACACACACACACTCAAACACACACGCACACACACACACAGATGGAATGGATACAACCACTTGCTGTTTCCACATGAGTACACATGCTGGGAGGGGAGGCCTGAGATGAGGGGGGGGGGGATCGTGGCTACAGCGGCGGCGAGGGTGGGGGTAGGGGTGGCAATCTCACCCAATCATGTGTGCCGGGAATGACTTCATTAGGGGGGCCTGTAAAAGTCCGGTTCCTGGGAATTGCGTTTGTGCGAGGGGGTGGGGGATGGGCTGGAAGAGGGGTGGCGGTATGTGAGTGGGGGGGTGGGGGGGCAGGAATGGAGTTGAATCCCTCTTTTATCTGGCGTGTGATGGAGCGATCCAAATCAACAGCTGCCAGTCAGATGGGCCCCGGGGTGAAGGCCTCCGCCGTTTGGGGGGCAGGTGGACGGGCGGAGGAGGGGTGAGGTCTTTTTGGGCGGAGAGCTTGACAGGGATAGGGTCTGACTGATGGATGTCAACGCCGGGTTCTTCCGCAGGTTCATGAAGCGTCAACCTGCGTCTCCCGGTGCACGCTGATCGCAAGGTGTTTGTCTTCAATGGCGGGATCTTCTCCTCGCCGGCGACACGATCACCCACGAATGCACCGACCCGTCGATACCGATCGCAGATATTGATCCAGGATTGGAGATCATTCCAGACATAAGTGATGACATGTTTATAAATAGACGTCTTGGATGAGAGTAATTCTTTCAAACAGCAATGTCTTCTGAGCGTTCCTATTAAACTGGTAGGTTCCTGCATTGATTGGTTCAAAAATTCATTCATTCATTCCTTCATTATCCGTGCCATTCATCCGGTACTCAGGGATGCGAGGAGATACAACGTATCCCGGCTCATCTGCGAGAGGTGGGATTCACCCTGGACCGCTGGGCCGCTTATCACCATCTCATTCACTCATCATAGGGAGACATTCTAAAGACAGACTTTAGCACGATTAATCTAAATTAATCTGTCGATCCTTTGATTCATCTGATTAAATACAACATAAAACAAAGTATTCTCTATTTTAAAATACAGATTTTATTCATCGATATCTGTTGCTCAGCGGCTCAAAGCTGCTAAGATGTCCGTGTCTGTCTTCCCACAGCGGCGATGGCACGCCGCCTCGGGACGCAGGATTCCACGGCCGTCCCGCCACCTCCTCCACTCCTTATCTCACCCAATCGGGCTAATATGTAAATCGTACATTTCTCTGAGTCGACCCCCCCCTCCAGTAATAAACCATGACATACCCCGCCACCACAGACTACAGCCTGCACAGGGAAGTCAGGGGAGTCGGGGAGTCAGGAAGTGAGTGTGTATTTCCGAAGGTCACTCCAGTTTGAGAAGTTTGTCAAAATGTGATGACTTCAGCGTCCTGTAAACCATTATTGGCCCGAGCTCAGCGTCGACCATGTCCATACCGTCTGAAAGTACATATATATATATATAAAAATACACACACACACACACACACACATACATGCACACACACACCACACACTGCCACCACCCTGCCAGAAATGATTGCCTCTGAGGTTTCAGTTTTTTTTTCTTCTCCTCCCATCTCCCCTTGTTCACCCATGCCTTTCCTCCTCCTCCTCCTCTTCCTCCTCTTCTTCTTCGCCGCCACCAACAACAACACAACTCAAATCCCCATCTCCCCCCCGCTCTGTCTCCCCTCCGCCTTGTTCTCGAGCACACACACACTTGCCAGATATGTGAGGGGTTCTCATAGAGACAGGCAGGAGGAGGTGGAGGAGGCGCTAGATAACATTTAATGACATTAAACATGCTTTTTATGCTCAATAAGAGGCCCTGTATTATGATTGATCCAGACAGTGAACGCCTCAGCCAGTCACAGATGGAGCCGTCTGTCACAGAGTCTATTGAGTCATCAATATCTGTGGGACTTATTTCTCCTCCTCCATCCCCCCATCCACCCTCGCCCCTCCGCAAATCGTTTAAAGTGAGTAATCATCTGTCTGGTCGCTCACGTCTCGGGGGTTTGATCGGACGGCGCTTTTGAACGCCGGCGGGAAGAGGAAGAAGAAGAAAAAGGGGAAAAAAAAAAACGCCCGACAATCCAACAAGCCACTCAGTGAAGATGGAGGAGATGGAGAAGGCCCGTGGTCCTATCCGTGGGTTTTCCCCTCTCCTGCCCACCTCCTCTATGTAACACACAGCAGTAAATAAATCACAGCCTGTGTTTATCGATCACCCCTCCGAGCACCAACGTCCTCCTTCTTTTTATCATGTCCAGCTTGTTGTTCTTCTCCATCTGATGAATTGTGGTTTCCTCTGCTGAGGACGGCGAGGGAATCACGAGAGCGGGCTCCCGTTCCAAGAGCGGGAATTAGCCTCCATCGGGCTCCGCATTAACTGCAATCGTTTCAATTAGGCGTGGCATTTGCGAAGTATTATTAGTGTGGAAGACAAGTTACATCATAGGTAGAGCAGTGGTTAGAACCTCCACCTCACTGCAAGATGGTCTCTGGTTGGATACCCACAAAGTCTCCATGATCTCCTCGTGTCTGCGTGGAGTTCCTCCGGGTTTCCACGGTTTCTCCCATAGCCCAAACACATGCAGGAGGTTCACTGGAGACCCTACATTGTCCAGACGTGTGAATGAGAGTGCATGACTGTATGTCTGCATACGTGACCCTGCAATTGGTTCAGGATCAGGCCCTCACCCGATCACAGCTGGGTTAGGTTCCTGTACCTAAGCAACATCGAATGCCGGATAAGTGGTTTGGATAATGAATGAATGAAAGTTCAATTTTAGACTTACCTTACTTAGTCTCCTTTGGGCTGCTCCTTTCAGGGGTCTCCATGGTCAATCATCTGCATCCATCTAACCCTCTCTTCTCACACCTACTCGCTCCCTGTCCCCTTCCCCTCCATCCAAAAACCTCCTCTCAGGCCATCCTTTGCACCTCCTGCTTAGCGGCTCCAACCTCAGCATTCCTGCTACCCAGATCTTCACCATCCCTCCTCTGTATACGTCCAAACCATCTCAGTCTGATTTTTATCTCCAGACAGTGCTGTCCCACTGGTGGACTCATTGCTGATCCTCTCCATCCTCCTCACTCCCAAAGAGAACTTCCAAATATTCATCCTTGCCTTCTGTCTTCTCCCCTGTGTGACCAAACTGGACAAATTTATCAGTGGAAGATGGTAAGCATACCATGGGGAGCAACCTGGGCTTCACTGTCTTGCCCAAGGACTCTTTGGCATGCAGACAGAAGGAGCTGAGGAACGAACCATCAAGTTTATCTCGTGCCTTGTGATTGGTTTATATCACAGGAGGTTTGATACAACAACTTCAGGCATTCGAACATTAAACAAGATTAAACAAAAAACAACTTTGACGGAGGTCAAAACGAGCTGTGGGGCAGAAGCAGAGGCCAAATACTTTATTGTAATCTGGTTGGATGAAGAACTCAAATGTCAGCTCGGAGAAAAGTCACAAGTGCCGTGTTGGAAGTCAAAGCTGCTGGTAGCTTCTTTGCGGCGTTGAGTTAATGAAGCTGCGCTTCCCCTCTTCCTTCATTTGAATAGAAAAGATCAGCCTCGCTGTCGACACATTTGCACAGATGTGCGAAGCATGAAACCCAATACTGCGCCAAAGAATTTGCCAGAGTGCCTTCACCAAACTGTAGCTAATTTGCAACTTGAAGCCAAAGAAACCCCGATTGGAGGTGGAATCGGTCAAAAACTAAATGGTAATAATTAAAACTCTGACTTTTGACCTTCTTGTATGAAAGTCAACCTTTAATTCTATTCTCTTGGTCTGAAATATCGAGGTCGAGCGGTCATCGTCAGAACATCCCGACTTGAATGCAGAAGTGTAACAGTGACATTTCAAGTCTGAATTACTCCATACTACATAGTAGATACTGTTATTTCTGGACTATTGAGCACACCTGAATATAAGCCGCACCGGCTTAAAATAAATACATATAAGTGTACATATATAGGTCGCACTTGTCTGTAAGCCACAGGTGTTCACGTTGTGACATGAGATATTCATACAGAAAAATATTTCGCAACATTTTTTTTCGAGCTTTTAATTAAATACATACCGGTATCATCCATAAATACAAACCGACAATGCTTTTTTGCCCGTAGCATAGCTGATGAAAAAGATTAATAATAAACAATACAAGGAAAAGTCCGTCCTACTCCAGCTGATCGCTATCTTCGTCACGGAATTGAACGGCCTCAGAATTTCAACGTAACGTCATATGTCCGATGTGACCAGTCTACTTGCAGGACGACACAAGAGCTGCTTGTTCGGACAGAACAAGAACTATCCAACTAGATTTCGGTTCCAGGAAGTAGCCACCAGCAGGGGAACCTTTTAGCTTAGCATTCCCACAGGCAGTGAGAGACCACGGTAGTGAACCTTCAGCTGCCCACTCCAAAACAAACCACCAAAGAAGATAAAGAAGAAGGTGACATGGACAACATGGAGGTGGAAGCTTTCATGGAATAATAACCATGGACTATCAGATAGGTTGGAGTTTTTTTTTTTATCTTTGCCTTTCACTGGTTTGCCGATGGCTAACTCCAGACTTATTCTGGTCCAAAAGGTAACCGTAGAGGGTCAGAAAAACTCAGACCTCTTCGTCGTTCAATTTCTGTTTCTACTTCCGTCCATTTTGTCTCAAGAAAACATTTGATCAGTGAAAAGGATTGTTTTTGAAAAAGCTACTCCACAGTCCACAAGATGTACTCCAATCACCCGCTATAAACATCTCGATTAGGTGGTTCTCGGAGCTTGGGTCTTTGGTCCCTGGATCGTCTGCTGTCTGAATACACTGAGAAACAGACTCGTTCCTGAAAAGGTTTGAGAAGCTGCAAAAAGTTCCTCCAGTGTGAAAGCGGTCAGGGTCGTCAAAATCCCATGTTTTGTTTTGGAGCTGTGCAAACGGATGAATTACTGCTGGGTCACTCGAGGGGAGGAGGTTGTTCTATGGGATGATTTGTGCAAGGAAGTGGAGTGAGAGAGGGGCCTCCCAGCCTTCTGCAGCGCCACTCACCCCTGATGTCATTGTCCGAATGAAAGACCAATATTCACTCTCCCTTCTTGTGGCTCTGCTTCCATTCCGACTCACTCCGGGGAAATATGTTGCTTTTTAGTTACTAAACATCTGGGCTCTCTTCCACAGCGAGGCGCTAACTTTGTCCCTCCATTAGTCACTCGATGCCGGTCGAGTTGTGTGTGAGTGACATTTTTTAAATGAAAAGAGCTGCCAGCTGTGTCTGGTCACGCGGAGGCGAGTGATGGGAGCGAACCAATACTGCGAGGGGTTGCGAGTCACAAAAAAAAAAAAAAAAGCGAAAAACAAAGATGTGGAGGAAACTGTAGGAAACACGGCGAAAAAAAAAAAAAATCCAGACTGGAGCGACATGTAGGATGATAGTAATCAACATTAGACGGGCGACATTTACCCATGTGAAGAGAACAGAAAAATTCTCACAATTCATTTGCGTTTACGGATTAAAACAATGTACGTAGCTATGGCAACAAGTTTTCTATGCCGCTATTTGTGATGGAGCTGCTCCGTAAATCATACGATGAAGAGGCACCGGGCGAAACAGTGATGGAAGTCAGGCTTTTTGTTTGCTGATTTCGATGAATGAATGAAAGAGTGTGTTAGTCTACGGATTTGGTTGACCTCTTCTGGTGGATTCACTCCCTGAAAGTCATCTGGAGGAGATCCAGAACTTCCAGAAAGAGGAAGGCCTTCCCTTCTTCCACTTGGAGATCTACTTTGGTAATTTAAAATCAGAAGTAACCTTAATAGACAGCTAAGACTCGTAGCTAACTTCCAGGCTAATCTGCTGCACATGATCACATCTGATGTGTGAAAATGTTCCTTTCAACGCAGCAGTTATTATGAGTCCATCCGATGAGTGGAAGAATGAAAAGCGAACGAAGTGCCGCACACCTTGAAAATATCGGTGCGCTCTATTAGCAGCTCATTTTATCCGGATGGTTGTTTTAGGTTCGCCGTGAAACTGGGTGGGTCTGGAGTTAAATCTTTCTGCTTCTACCAATAATCACGACACTACGGCGTCCGCCGATAGATCGGCCTCCGATCGGAAACTGTATCAGTCATGTCTGGTCTCCTGCGGCAGCCGCTCTGTTAGCTCACCTGTTCTACAGATATTTTTCAAAATATTCTCCGATGTGTGCCACGAGTACAAGGGGAGAAGACTCAATGCTGGAACTGAGCGGTATCGCCAATCCTTATCCCCCTGCGATAGAAACAGCATTAACAATATCAACAACATTGGAGCAACTCCACTCTGACGGCCGGACATCACTTGATAGATGATGTCATCTAATCTCCAGCATGTAAAACCAGAATGGCTCCCGCGGTGGTTATCAATCTCCTTCTTTTCAGGTTTTGACCCGAGCCGGCATATTTTATTCCAAATGTACTTTAACGCATTTGCTAAAATACAATCAAACTCCCCATGCTAGCGCCGCCGCCCCCGCATGTCTATGAAAGGGTTAAATAAGGCTGGTTTCCGAGGCAGAAAACGTCCTATGACTAGCAATCAGCACTAATAAGATCCGTCTTCTCTTAAAAGGCTCGGTGAAAAGCCCTAAATCCATTCTGAACAAATTCAAAGGGGAGATAGGAGATGGAGCCCCGCGCTGTGATGTTTTCATGTCCCTGAGTCTCTCGCTTTCTTTCTCTCTCTCTCTCTCTCTCTCTCTGCCCCATTCTATCGCTTCCCCTCCTCCGCCGCCACTTCATTATCATTCCCAGGTTATCCCGGCAGCCGAGTGAATCTGGAGCACAAATGAATTAAGGGAGTATTAAGGAGCCTGTTCAAAGTGAAGCCTTTCCGAATCTCTGCGCAGATGAAAGGTGGACTCGTGCTCGCGCGCATGCACGCACACACAGGGCACCAACACACAAACACACACACTGATGTCCGTAGATTTGAGGGTGTCAGTGAGTGTTTGTTGGGACTGTTTGTCCTCACCTTGTTTCTGGGCCGCCTGCCAAGCACAACTTCCTGCAGTCCTCAGCTCCAGCAGCACAATAGCCCTCCACCTCCACCATCTCCACCTCCTCCACCCTCCCAGTACATTATATCAGCATGGGAGAGAAAGTTGTCCAAAGAGAGGACGCAGAAGGAAACAGAAATAGTCGTGGCGGCAGAATGGACAGCGAGATGCAAACTCCCGGACGCTCATTTCCACGAAGACACGTGAGGAGAGCTCTGACATTGAAAGCATCCTGAGGAGTTCCAAAAAAAAAAAAAAAAGTGACTTTTCCTCCTACTACCTCAGTTTTATTTCTAACTGATGTAACTTTCCTGTCACGAGAGCTTCTCTAATCTTCAGCTGGAGCTCCACGGATCGAACTATGGTTCAAATTCTATAATGACTGATGGGGGAATTTTGTTTGAATGTTTCTGCGCCGGGAAGATGTGATTTTTTTTTAATTTGTTCATTCATTCATTCATTCATTATCTATACTGCCTATCCTGCAGACAGGATCTGGAGGGGTGGAGCCTATCCCTGCTGTCATTGGACGAGAGGCGGCGAACAATCACCCTTTCATTCATATGTCAGATAGAGAAATACAGCCATTCACCCTCTCATTCACACCAGTGTTAAAACAGTTCACATGTTCAGGACTGTCTCGGAAAATCAGAATATCGTAATAAAGTTGTTTATCTTCTGTAATGCAATTATAAAAACAGAAAGTAATTTTTCATGATATTCTAATATTTTGAGATAGGATTTTTGTAAGCCAGATGTAAGTCATAATCAGCAATATTGAAATAATAAACGGCTTGCAGTATTTCAGTTGATTTGTAATGAATCCAGAATGTATGACATTTTTGTTTTTGTAATTGCAGTACAGAAGATAAAGAACTTTATCACAATATTCTAATTTTCTGAGACAGTCCTGTATATTCTATGAATGATTGATCCTGTGGTCGATCAGATGACGGGATTTTGATTCTTACGTCACTTAATTTCAGCAAGCTGATATTTTGTGGAGAACTCGAATCCAACACTCACCCTCTCCACCAGCAGCGATTGTTTCTACCGGCCCACGTCAACATACATCTATACATTAAGTGTTTCTATCTATACATACTGGTTTGATTTTTGGCCAACATATATTTACGGGAACGACTGCGGCCAAGGACGAAAAAGAAGAGCTCCGTTTGCAGCTGCAACGCCAGAGCTACGAGGGAGATGAAGCAACCACGTCCTACCTCCACCCAACCCCAACCTGGTGTCTCCCCAGGAGGAAAACAAGAGTGCGACCATAAATCAACGCCATAGAAAAGGCTCGCTGGACATGATATATTAAGGAAAACTTGCGTTCCTTTTCTTAAAAAAAAAACAAAAGCATAGAAAAGAGGAGGCTCCTTCCTCTTCATGTTGCAACTCTGAGAACTTTCAGCTGCTCCTTAGCCGAGAGCCCAGCGATAGTGAGCTAAAGGAGGGTGATGACAACAGAAAGAAGCCAGGTGTGAACAGAGTGTTTAAGGTTTTGCATGTCACACACACACACACACACACACACACACACACACACACAAAGCACACCTGTCCCCCTGCCTCTGTTCATTTACCGTAACACTTGATTGAAGGTTCGTGAGGAAAGAGGACACTGACCCGACTGATTTCGGAAGTCGTCTACCTCCTGTGGCTGTCTTCGTTGTGATTGGCTGAGCCCCAGCTCTGGCCCCGCCCCCTCCCCTCATCCCTGGAAGGTGTGGAAAAAGAATAAGCTTCTCCTTCCCCCCATTGATCCCACGCGAATCTGCATGGGAATCTGTTGTGCTTTTTCAAGCTGAAAGATCATCATCGATCAGCTGGGCCCGGTGACCGGCCCATTGAGCCTCCCAAAGGTCGAGGTGAAAATTAATTTGCTTGTTCGTTAGTGATATCCCCTCGCTGCAATTAAGCCCCTGCCAATGATTAAAATGGTGAAACAATAGAGCGATGAATGTGACTTTGATTGCCTGGATTTCCTTCCACCCCTCCCCCCCGCTCTCTCTGTTGGATCGAGTGATGAAGCCAGCGTTGGGAATCCTAATCATGCCGTCAATAAAGCAACGCTGTTGATCCTTCAAGACAACATGCTTTTAATTCATTTTTGACACTGAGGCAATCCGCTAATCTCTGACAGCGACCGCAACCTCAATATTTAATCTCTATTTATATTTTATCCTTGCTCACTGTCCCCACAGCGTTCCCACGCAATAACTCGACCGCGTCACTCGGATCAATTTCTCCCTCTGTCTTATAGTGCCGCCGCTTCATCGGAAATATAATTGAAATCATACTGGGGAAAAAGAAAGAAAAAAAATCCCTAATGTTTAAATACCAATAAAAAATTAATAAAACAAAGACTGATTGAATCGTCCGTTGATTTAAAATGTGAAACACCAGATGGGACATTTATTCTGCTGACCTTTAGATGAAGCGGCTTTGCTTTACTCGTCCATCCATCCCAAACAACCTCCCCGCAAACCCCGACCGGCTCCAGGCCCCTCCTGTTCCGTCTCTTGATCCGAATCAGTGTCTTTTACAGCCAAAATACACGTGTCGTTTTGGACGACACCCTCGTTTTTCTTGACAAGATAGATATCTTACTGCAAAGTGAGGCAGTTTGCTGAGAATGAGCCACGGCCAAAGCTCAGGAATTTGCCCCAAAGCGTCGTCATAGCTGCCTAATTAATCTGTTTTGTTTGTGTGTGTGTGTGTGTGTGTGTGTGTATGTGTGTGTGTGTGTGTGTGTGTGTCTAATCTGTGTGAAACCAAAGCCGAAATGTAAAAACAGTGGATTGTGCTTATCTCTCCCTTCAGGGCAGAGATAAGAAAAGCCACTCACATGCTGCACGTGTTTGTTACACATTTGTTATATGCGTAAATAAAGCCAGCATTAAATAGCTTAGCTTAGCTTTGTGTAGCTCCGCCCATTTTTGGAAGAAGCATTCTTACTTAGCAGAGATGCTAAGTCTCATTCGTGTGGCAACACACAAGACTTTGAAGGGCTTCATTGAGTTATTATAATTTATTTATTATTATTATTTGTTATTATATTATTGTTTTTTATTATTATTATTATTATTATTATCATTATTCATTCATTATCTAGAATGAATCCTTTAGTCAGGGTTGCTGGAGGGCAGAGCCTGGCTGTCATTGGCCGAGAGGTGGGGTTCACCCTGGACCTGTCAATCACAGGTCCACATATGGAGACCAAAACCATTCATCTTCTCATTATCACATTGTGTCACCACATACAATCATCCACACATCTCATAGAGACACGCAGCCTTTCGAACAGGGAGAACATGGAGAATCCACACAGAAAGGCTCCCTGTGGGAATCCAACCAGGAACCTTCATGCTGTGAGAAGGAATTTCACACCCCCTCACCGCCATGCTGCGCAAATCATCATCATTCAGAGACGGTTTTAATCTTCTCAAGGAAGCTTTCAATAAATAACTTTCACTTTTACCACCTGCCCTCTTTGTCCAGTGCTGTGTTGAGTCCTTGATGAGAAGCTCTATCTGGAGCTCCTGGCATCACACTTATGAGGAACAGTTATCACTGAAGGAACTCTGATTCACTCGCTGCCTGCTGGGTCATTG
Organism: Fistularia commersonii; assembly: GCF_037954325.1. NCBI lineage: Eukaryota > Metazoa > Chordata > Actinopteri > Syngnathiformes > Fistulariidae > Fistularia > Fistularia commersonii. Next base: position 6,790,701 of record NC_141289.1, on the reverse strand, counting down.
AATCTGAGGTGGTTCATGAGATTTTTTCGGATTCCCCGTGTCTGCGTGGGATTCCTTCAGGGTCTCCGGGTTCCTTCACCGGTCCAAACACATGCAGGGGATTCAATGGAGACCCTACATTGTCCAGACGTGAATAACAGGGTGAATGGCTGTACGCCTCTTTATGATTCATGATCTGTGATTTAGAGAGTGAATGAGTGATTTTGTGTGTTTATATGATGAATGAATGAGTGAATGGCTGTATAATTTTGTATATTGCTTTGTCCAATCACAGCAGGGATGGACTCTGGCCCCCACTCTGGAAAATGAATGAATGAATAAATGAATGAATGAATCTTACAGGTACACTGTTAATCAGAATCTCCGCCCACCCACTATTGTTGCTACCTGGTGAGGAGGAGTACGATGGACAAAAGGGATAAATTCAGCCTTCTCTCTGGTGGTCAGGAGTGTTTTCATCCACTCATGCAAGGGGTGTTTGTGGTTTCAAACTCCTGGACAAAAGCCACACGAACACGAGGAAGTTCTTCTTCCCGCTGTATGTGTGTGTGTGTGTCTGTGTTTGTGTGTGTGCGTTCAGACTGGGAGCCTTCTGGACAGGGCCGAGGGGTGAAGGGGAGCGCTAACACACTCTCCTTGTCAGCGGCAAGGGTAATTACTCCTGGCTGAAATTACTCAACATTTGTTTATAAGCTCCCCTGAGCGCACTGTAAATAGATTGCATGCTGGAGTCCGCCACCGCTGCAGCCGTCGTAGTGTTAGGGGGGGGTTCCTTGCTATCTTTAACCGCTCACTAAACACCAGCGTCTCCACGCATATTTCCACGCCTCCTGTCAATTAGCCATACTCAAAGCCATGACAGAGCCAGAACCGTCATGTCGAGTGTTCGTGTTCAACCTCTCATATAGTTTTGCATGTGGCGAGGATGAACCCATTAATCGGGTATTGATGCCCGCTTTCCCCGGCCCCTTTTTTCCACGGCGGTGCTCTCCACCTTCCCCCGTATCTCCTCCATCTGGGCGACCCTTCCCATCGCACGCCGCCAACAAAGGCCGAGGTCTTTTTAGCATGCATATAAAGAAAAAGGCGGGGGATGGGATGGGCGGAGGGAAGGGGGAGCGAAAGCGCTCCAAGTCAAGGTCCATCCGTGTAGTTATTGTATGAGATGGTTCCTGTCAGAGATGACAGTTGAAACACTTGGCCCCGGCAAAGAATTCATTTTTGTGGGTCAAGTGACGGCCCAAAGTAATTCGTTCTTTTGAAACGTTTGCAGGAGACGGAGAGAGAGAGGAGGGGAGTGACACGGAAGGCGACGGAGCAAGACAGAGAGAAAGCGAAGAGAGATGAACGTGGCGAGGGAGGGAAAAAAAATATGGACCTCAAACAAGGAGAAGGGAACGAAGGCGTGGTATTAATCTAGAGATGTGATGGTGTTTACGATGTGTGATTGGCTAATGATGATGCTGATTGTCCTCCACACACACACACACACACACAGACATACACACATGTGGGTGCACACCCATGCCGCCCGACATATGCTGCCATTACGGTGAGCTGCCGTCCAGGCTAATTTGTCTTAATTACACCGAGTGTGTTTGGTGCCCACGGCCGCCGTCCGCCGAGAGGGACAGACACGTTAGATGGAGTGGAGAGCGGGAAGTGCAACATCTGTCTACGAAGTGCACGCACACACTTTCGCAAACACACACACACACACACACACACATAGAGCGGTAATTGCAGAAGCACATGCCGCGCATGCACTCGCTCACGTCTGCATTTACAGTGAAATACAAACAGGCACACACCCCTCTAATAAAACCCCGGCCCGGCCACCTTGCCGCCATCCCTTAGCCCTCGCCTCCCGCGGCCCGCTAATGGTGGCCACCGCAGAGGTGACTGTGTGCAAATAGGGCCGCGGCGCCGATAGCCATCCATCACGAGGCCCCGGAGCAACATTACACCGCTCTAATGGCCCACTCTGGCCTTCCTTATGATATTAATCCACTGCCTCGCCGCACTGATTTCATTTGTAAAGTGGCGTTGGGGCGGGGGGGAGCGCCAGACACTGTGACGGACACATAACAACAAGTCTCGCCGCTCAAAACTAGCTACCTGCCCCGGGCCTCATCTCAGCAGCGAGGACGTCCAGAGGAGGTAGCCGAGTAGCCTTCGGTGCATCCCTCTGACGCGCCGCCTCCTTTGTTTTTTTTCTTCTCTTCTTTCCTCAGAGCGAATCGGAGATGTTTGCTTGAAGGACACCGTAACCTGCGTTTGACTCGTCCCATTTACGCCGCTTCCTTGGCTCTACAGGCTCCAGCGTAGCAGAAATACAGGCAAAGGGGGGAGGAGGGGGGGTTTGTTACAGCAACCCTCTCCTGTCTGTGTGTGTGTGTGTGTCTGGATGTCTGTGCAGGCGTGTAGATTTGTGGTGTTCTCGCTTTTACATCCGGTTTGTTCTGACATCTTTTAAAATTTTTTTTTTTTTGCTGGCACTTTCAGCTAATGTGCTAAATGCGTGTTGCAATTATTGGACAAGCTACAGGTGTGTGTGTATGTATGTTTATTGGTACCAAGCAGAGACGGCCTCAAAAACAGCACCATTATGTTGCATCGTGGGAATTGTAAGGTCTTGTTTTGTTTGACTTTGAAGCCATGCTAATTACTCTTTTTTAATTAAGTTCTGATAAAAAGGAAAAATGTTTACAACTGGCTGTTTTGGGACGACCTAATGTCGCAGCACTGAGTGTATTCCAGGTCAAGAGGAGACGGCCCAGAAGGTTCAGGTATCTGTGCAGGCTTCCTCTGGGTCCATCCAACTGAGAAAACACAGCTCCAGCCTGGGAAGAGCTTGAGTTTGTTAGCATGGGCTAGGCTACTCAACAGAGTTCCATTTGTATGCGTGCTAATGCTGTATTGTCATCTTGCAGGTGACTGGCAGGCATGCGCTTTCATCATCTCATACTTCATATTGGATCTCTTGTTCACACACACACAAACACACACACACACGCACTCCGATCATAGCGGAGCTGCAATGCAAGCAGCCTGGAAGTCCCGTTGTTTCACCCGGGACACTTCGGCACAGGCAGAAGAAGGCGGGATCGAACCGCCGACATTCCCAATTGGTAGATGTTAATATGGTGGTGATAAGCAATCGCCAAGATGTACCCATGTTCAAGGCAGAGCAGTTCATATGTAAGATGAATACTAATGGTTGCAGAATAACTGCCTCACAGAAGGATAGCTTTCATTAGCAATGTTCGATTATAACATTCTTATTTGCATTCATGCAGATGCACACACACACCAGAGCTAAGTTAAAGGTTTAGTGGTAGCTAAAGATATTTAGCATGTATGGTTACAATCATACAGAGAATGCCGCTTATGGTACAGCTCCTAATCCATGTGTGCATTTAGTAGAATCTCAACGCCCATCATCAGCCATCAGAATGTTAATTATTTTTTTTATTTATTTGTGAATTTATCTATTTTTGTATGTATTTATTAATGCATTTTTATTTCTATTCATATCAATATATCAATCTATTTATTTATTGATTGATTTTTGGATATGACCCACTGAATAACTGGCCCCTGTGGACTTGACTCCGATCTACTCATGGGTGGTGGAGGAGCTCCTGAAAAAGGGCGTGCATGTGGAGAGAGGGGGTCTCGTTGCTCTGCAGGTGGAGACGGCTTTGGGAATCTCAACGCATTCGAAACAACGACGTGCAGATATGTATCGTATACCCACGGCATGTTTCTCGTGCTAAGAGGTGTTTATATACAATGGCCTTTGATAGATAACACAGAGAATCTGTGTGTGTGTGTGTGTGTGTGTGTGTGTGTGTGTGTGTGTGTGTGTGTGTGTGTGTGTGTGGAGGGAGGGGGAGCTGGAGGGGGGTCTGGGGAGCAGATGGTGGCCTGAGAGGAAGGTCTGCTGGCTGGACGTCAGAGCTCAAGACATTTTTATTTATTTATTTATTTATTTTCAATAGACAAACCCTGGCAGATGCACAAGATCATGAGCGCACATGCACACACACAAACACACAAACACACACACACACACACAAGCATGAATGTCAAATGCTAAAAGTGTCAACCAAAAGGACACAGCAAGGCTCGCCTTCACGTTTCCCTCAAATACCACGGTACTTTTTGTGCAAAGGAATGATTTCAACCCTGACACACGTGAACCTGGGTATTGTTTCTCCTCCAGCGCATCTCTGCCTCGTGCAGGAACACACAGACACACACACACACACACACACACACACACACACACACACATACACACACAAGCACACACACACACGCACATTTTAATGTTTGATAAAAGATTCGTGCCGCAGTCTATGGGGTTGTTGTCGTGGTTTTTAAAAACATTCAGGTTTAAATACATCACAACACTGTACAGACGGCGATCGCAAACACACACACAAACACACACACAGGCACACACACACACTCACACATACACACAACATGGTAAATTATAAAAAAAGCTAGTCTGTCCCAATGTAAAAAATTCATTGCTCGCCGCGGATGAAGAGAACAGTTGCAGACAAGCGGAGGAGTGGAAATGAGGAGAGTGAAGGAGCGGCGATGTCTGGCGCCGAACGTGCAGAGCCAGAGGTCAGCCAAACTCTGGCAAAGCACAGAAACAATAACACACACACACACACACACACACACACACACACACACACACACACACACAGACAGACACTGTGCTTGTAAATTGTTCTATTCACTTATAAAAAAAAAAAAACAGAGATATTTGAATAACCCCCCGGTCAGGAAAACAAACTTTGTGAATACTAAGATATTGTGATGCCTCTATTAAGGAGTGACGGGGCTTTGAGTTGGTCTGAATCAGCTCGCGTGATGCCCACCAAACTTGTAATATGTTGTGAATACTAATGGCTCCATGGGCAGCATGTGTGTGTGGACACACATATGTATGTGTGTGTGTGTGTGTGTGTGTGTGTGTGTGTGTGTGTGTGATAAGCGATGAAATGCCTTTGAATGTGGCACCGTCCTTGGACGGCTGGTGGGGAGCCGTTTCATTATGGATCCTTGCTGTACTTTGAAAATTAGCAAAAACCTGGCAGGTATCAACAGCTCGCGTCTTTAAGCACTCCCTTGTGTTCTTTCGGAGCCCTTGAACTGAAAAACACACACACACACACACACACATGCACTGACTGAAGAGGCACGAGTGACTGAAGTGATATTGGTGAGCAAAGAAAATTAATATAAAAGTAAAAACACTTAAAATACAAAACTCCGTTGCCAGAGGTAAAATAGCTGTCAGGCGTGGCCTTCCCACCCCAACAAACAGACGAGGGGGCTCGTCACTGGAGAGACAACCAGGGGCACCAAACACCCAAACACACACACACATGCACACACACTCAATGTCTATACATATGCCGTGATGAAAGGGATGAAAGCGAAAAGGAAAAATCAATAAAAATTAACCAAAATAAAAAAGGAGCCGGCGCTTTTTACTGTAACAGACGAGAAGAGAGACTGCCTGCAGACCGAGGACAGCAAACCAGGGAGGCTTCTCCGGGGGAAGAAATCACCGGGAGAAATTAAAAAGTTGGAGCGGCGGGAATCAGAGAATCCCGGCGCCGGAGGCCAGAGGGCAAACCAAATATTCCTTGACTTGACGTCGGGCTGTGAATGTGAATATTAGCTGGGCCGGGTTTTAAATGTAAATATGCCATTATGCTGTCATTACGGTGCTCACATCCGCGGGCCCACAGGTCAGCACAGCCACTGTTAATTTTGCAGGCAAAACCTTTTTTTTTTCTTCCCTCCCTTCGCTCTTGAAATGTTAATAACTTTCTATTAGTTAATGTAGCGTGACTAAAATTCCGATTAGATATAATTCATTTTAATATCTGTGACTGGCTGGCCTGATCATTTTCCGCCGCATTCGCCCTGCCCGCATTACACGATTCTAAATTGGACTCATTTACATTGGCTGGTTAAATCAAGGCCTCCTCTTGCAATTTAGCTGTCATCAAATCAATTTTGTAATTTTCTTTGCTCTTTGAGGTACGACTGTTCCGAATTGAATAATACGAGCCGTCACATTTAATTAGTGGTTATAGTGGGTGTCACGTTGCGAGCAGACGCGGCAGGATCTCAGAAATGCAAGCAGACGGCGACAGAACACACAGGATCTTAGGGGCGCGTCGCACCGGGCAGGAGCTGAACACTTCCCTTCTTTCGGGTTTGATCAGGAAACGCTATCTTTTAGACCGCATTTGCTATAGATGTGCAGCTTCTCACCATGTCTTCCAGTTCTAGCGCTCCGCTGCATGCATACTGGGAGAACGGCTGGAGGTGGGAACTCCCCGGTGGCTCCGCTCGATGGTGACTGAACCGTAAGAGCAGGGGGACACGGGGCCGAGCACCACTGGGACTCGGGGATGGTGCAAGCTTCCACAGGAGGACCAGAGCCACGGGTAAGTGGCAGCGTGGCTCTGGGGTGGGGGGACGTCGCGGCCCTTGGGAGGAGGCATCGCAAGGTGAGGTGGAGGGAGATGCAGAGGGTCGGGCGGACCGGTGGGAATTCCACCAGATAGGTTGGTTTTTCTCTGACTGGAGCCTGAATCGTAGCTCCGAACCCAAGCAGGAAGAGACCAGTCATCTGTTCATATCGCTGTCACAGCTTCACCCGCTGTTTTGACTGTAACAATGTTAATTGAGTGCTACGCACCAGCCCGCCCCGCGTCAGGTGAGCATTGAGTTTTCCAAATGCCATATTAAACATCTCTCTTATAACGACAGCAGATAATGGAAAGACTGGCTTGCGTTTGAATGTCAGCCCCATCCCGGGAGAGGAGGTACTCCATGGCGCTGTTGTTGCCGCTACCTCTGAGGTCACCTTGTAATTGGGCTACAACGCTAAAACGTGTCAAGTCCCCCCCCTTTCAGTCGATCAAACAAAGCAACATTTAGCACCCAAGCTGAATAAACATTTGACTTCAGATGTGAATTGTTTGTTTGCTCAGCGGTCACCTGGCCGCTGCTCCCCTAAAAAAAAAAAATCCTAGAAGGAGCGCTGTGTCGCCTTCTGATGTAGTCATCTTTGCAAATGGTATAAAGGCTCTTCAACTGCTGCCACCACGAGTGGCAATGAACCATTCCCCTGTTGAGTGTTTATTCAAAAATCCATTCCTCAATAGGGGCTTTAGAAGGCATCACACAACAAAGGACATCATCAGCGCAAGGTTTACCATATCAGAACTGAAATATCTCCTCTCGCATAAATCACGTTCTCTTTCTTTCGCCTCCACCTGGGTTGTTGACTCTCCGTCAGCCCACTGTTTTGAACAATCCCAAACAGGCAAACTAGCTAGATTCTGGTCCTTGGTGCTGCAGATGTGGCGGATCTATCAGGAGGTGTCTCCTACAATGGTTTATGAAGGTGCACCAAAGGGACGCTTCTTCTCCCCATGCCTTTCTTTCGAAGGGGAAGAACGACATGTAAATAACTGGGTCAAAGCCAAGAACTCATCCAAGTGGTTTTGTAGCAGCTAATAATCAGAACTGCCACCGCCCACAGGCGTGAAGTCAACATTCCTCCTGCTCTCTTCTGCCTGGCTACCCCAAACCACATTAGTATGTGGGCCCACTTCCATAAAGTTAGCAAGGCGCTAACAAAACCGTTGGGAGCAACGTGGGGTTCAGTCATGCCCAAGGACACTGTTGCATGCAGACAGAAGGGGGCAGAGATGGGACCTTGACATTGACATACAATCATGCACTCTCTCATTCATTCATCTGGTCAATTCAGGATGAACCTCCCACATGTTTTTGGAATGTGGGGGAACGCAGGGAACCGGGATGAACTCAGCGCAGGCACTGGGAGAACACTGGGGACTGAAGACTCCCCAGAGGAAGGCCCCCGATGGGAATCCAACCAGGGACCTTCTTGCTGTAAAGTGGGAGCGCTAACCGCTGCACCACAGTAACACTGAGGTATGTGAAGGTGGTTAAAAAAAAAAGAACATCACAAAGAAGCAGGAAATATCTTCATCACCCTTCCTCTATCTAATGCTAAAAAAAAGCAAGCGCTTGGCGGCCTGGCACCCTAAAGCTGTTTACAACACTGTCATGCATTCACACCCATTCCCACAACGTTGGTGGGGGTGTGTGCCAGCTTCTGTTAACACATTCACACATGTTGATAAATGGACAGTGCTGCACCGGGACTCGAGGACAGTTTGACCACATCTTTGCCGGAGAAAGTCACCGATTCCTAGATGGCTGCCTTACAAAGCGTACAAAGTTGTTTCTCGTTGCCTTGATGGTGTCTAAGCCTCGGTTAGGACCAGGTTTGTTTTCCACATTGTTTTTTTCTGTTGGTTTTCAAAGCACTGACAAGTCATACTGTCCTGCTGACATACGCATCCTCCTCAAAGATACATGACTCATGCTTACATCTCAACCATCGGACTCATCGGTCACCATCATGACAGCCTGACGAGTTACACATCTACCGACCGACCGACCTTGACCTCCCCTTCCCCGCTGACGCGCTTCATCAAGAGCTCGCTGCTTCCTCTGCTGGTGGCAAAAAAGGAGATGCCTGCTTTGAAACCTTTGTTTCTCTCAGAAAAACCACAGGAAGTTACCAGATGGTGAAAAAATATCAAACAAAAATAGTCGGTCATGACCCCGTATGTTTTTGGGATAACGAGTTGAATTTGGGCTTTTAGTGAGGAGGCTGGAAGAGATAAAGTCAGAAAGGGCCAGACTGAGGTGGTTTAGGACATGTGCAGACGATGGACAGTGAAGATCTAGATGCTAGAGCTGGACAGATAGGTGGCAGAGCTGGAGGCGGCAGGGATGAAGATGTGGAGGTTCCTCTTTGGGAGTGAGGAGGAAAGAGAGGGACAAGAATGAGTCCATCAGAGGGACAACACATGTTAGATATTCTGGAGACCAAAGTCAGACTGAGATGTTTGGGCATTGCCAGAGAAGGAATGGTGAAGATCTGGTTAGAAGGATGCTGAGGGTGGAGCTGCCAGGCAGGAGGTCTAGAGGATGACCAGAAAGGAGGTTTATGGATGGAGAAGAAGAGGACAGGAAGTGAGAGAAGAGGGTTAGATGGAGGCAGATGATTGGTTTTGGCTCTAGAGGGGAACCGCCCAAAAGAAAAAGAAGATTTAGAAGACAAGAGTTCCACCCTGGTCGCGAGGAAATCTTCTCGAGCTGAAGATTTCATCCCAAAAATTAAAGTTCTGTGTCTGGGTGAGGCTAAGTGAGGCTCAAAAGTTCATGAAACACTCCTGGAGTTTCACAGGAAATTAGATTTGGTAATTTCCAAGGCCGGCGTCGTATATCAAGTGACGTTCCGATTATTTGGACCATCTTGTCAGGTTTTGGGATGGTATGCACCATGGCTCAATGAGGCACTTGAGGGATTTGCTATCTAAATCTCCTTTCACCGAGATACATATCAAAGCCACAAATGTCAGAGGAGATAGCAACATTGCAGCGGCGCTAATCCACTGGCTGTTGTAGTCTTACGCGAGTGGATCTGCGGGTTTTAGCTCTGAATATTTTTCACATCTGTGAACATGCTGGATGAGGTCACCGTTGAATCAGATGAGGAAATAGATAAGTTGTATTTTCTGAGGGCGTTTTCTCACCTACCTTGCCTCATCCGGTGTTTGAGAATTCACACTTCGGTCCAAATCTCCGATGGCACATGGGAAATGTGCCTTGGAGTACAGGCTGGGGGGAAAGCAGGTACGAACAGCTACCGCCTTATCATTATTCTTGAAACAAATGTCCGGGAAGTGATCCATTTTAGCAGAATCATTAAAAAAACACAGGATTTTGTACCCGGTGTGTTGAATTCTGGGCAAATCGGCCTTTGTTCCTTCGGCCCCTTCATCACTTAAACCCCAGAGGTTCAAATCCTCCCAGCGTCACAGAACCCTGCAGCAGTTTGCGTTTTGGCACAGGATAAGACTTGCTAACTGGAGTAGGGATCTGACACTGAACACAACAGAGGGGTTTGTAAAACGATGGATGACACAGTGAAGAGCACCGCTCCTCACCAAAGCTCCCTTGATGGGAGCAAGTACGTCCAGTTCAAATGTTGTCGCCGTCCCTTTTGGCACGGCGGTAAAGCAACATGCTCGCGAGGACGACACATCAGAATCCAAACCAAACAAGATGAAGGGAAAGGATGAGGTGAAAACATAACTGATATAAGAGAGGTGGGAAATCCAAGCCAGTCTTTAAGGTCACTGAAAGCACAACACATGGATATTGCAGAGCAGCGATTTAAAATCTTGGTCCGTGTTCTACTGGTTTCTCCTGAACTACAATACCCGACAACGCAACGCTGACTGCGCCGCTTCATTCCACCTGTATCCATAGCATGCCAGAAAACATGTGTGTGATCAATTCAATCATCCATCGATCCACCAATTCATCCATTGATTATCTTCAATACTTAGACTGCAATACTGTCATATGACGAGAGGTCACAGGGCCACATATAGACACAAACAACTATTCACCCTCTCATTCACACATCTGGCCAGTTCCTAGTGAACCTCCTGCATGCGTTTGGACTGTGGGAGAAACCCAAAGAACCCAGGACTTCACACAGAGAGGCTCAACCAGGAACGTTCTTGTTGCGAGGTAGAAGGGCTTTACCGCTACACCACAACGCCACGCCACCTGGTGCAAAACTATATCCAAAATTTGTCGCGTAATTGCCCAGAATTACCTTCACAGTGTCACTGCGCCGACCCTGCCTGCCAGTGTTGGGAGAGCTGACTGAGGTGGATTGGAACGGCCGGCTAATTTTTGAAGAAACGTTAGCGGGGAGGAGTAAAACAGGTAAAATGCAACCTCTGAAGCTAGCGATGTGGCCTCTGCATTGCATAACGGCCAGAATAGGATAAAGAATCCCATCCAGCCTGGCGCCTGACAGTGGCATAGAAAATAATGAACCCTCCGTACCCTGTCAATCATGAACATATATGCAGCTAATGGAACTAAACTCTGAATCTCTTCATCCCCCCTCCTCCCCGTCAGTGTTACACAGAGAGCAGCTGATGTTTTAATCATGGCCGCGGGCCTCATTGTGATGTGCGGCCACCTCTGGGGTCTCTAATTGTCTCAGGCTAGGCCGCCTCTGCTGATCAACCTGCGTCTGGAATGGCAAATGACTGGCGGTGAAGTAGAGGGGACGCGGCAGCGGCGGCGTCACATACAGAGCTCGCCGAGTGCAATCACTCGCAGTGTGCCTATGCATGTAACCACATAATGGAACATAGAATTAACAGCTCGCCGGGGCTGAATAATCGCCTCCCTCTCGCCCCCCGAGCATGGAATCAGCTCGGCACCAGCATGCAGCGACAACATCGACATAGGTGCCACGTGAAGTTGGTTTTTCTGATTGCCCTTTCGAGGGGGGGGAAATACCGATTCGCGATTTCCTTGCTTCTTGCGGTGTCGCACAAGGGAACCGTGTCAGAGGAGGGGAAAAGTTTCTGTGACAGAGCCCGTAACTCAATGATGTTGTATACCGAATTGAATTTCTCCATTGAAATTGATTGAAATGCGATTGTACTGTTCAAGCCCCTGGGTGTCTCCCGTGTTTTTAAATAAGATAAATGTACTTCATAAATTATAGATAATCCAACTCAATGTAAGGAAATAAATTGATTTTATCAGGGTATTTACCATGAACTTATAAACTTACTAGCTATACACTCAATGCTACAATATGTTGTTTAATTTAACTTGGACACTTTTTTACACTTTATGGCTAAACTTCACATCGCGTATGAATGAATGAAACCAAGGTCCCAAAAATGTCTCTTACACAGATGACGCTTTTCGTTACAGTATCTCACCAACGTCAACTTAACTTAACCGTTAACCGTAACTTAACACAAGTTGCTAAATGTAACTTTTCTAACACCTTTCTGCACTTTATGCCTAAACTTGATTAAGCGACGTAGTGAACGCCGTTGAACACTTTTTAAAATGATCAAACTGTCCCCAACTGGCTTTGAATGACTCTTCTGATGCCTTGTTAATTGACGTTCCCGCCGTCTGCTGCATCAAGTCCCCATAAATGTCTCCAAAAACTTCTGCATCTCTTCATGGACGAATCCACAACACCCACACCTCACTTGAGTTTTTCCAAGATTTTCTCCAAGCTACCTAGTGGCAGGAGGAACTCCCAACTGTCTTTAAACGCCACTTTACAGACAGCTGCGGCCACGTCAATCTCAAACGCTCATCCCTTTCCCTCCTCATTCAGATCTGGGCTAGAATCACAAACCAATAAATCCATTGAGCAACTCCTAAGTTGATGCAGTTGAAGGTCAAGGCTCCACTGTACTACAACCTCTTATTTTCTCCAGAGTCCCTGGGTTCTCATTGGTCAGGTTCCTGCGGGGGTGGGACTTGATCTGTGTCTTGGCAGGCATCCACCCTTAGTATTTCTTTTATGAATATTAAAGCTTTTATTGTTTTATGTCAAAAATTAGCATGCAGCTGTTTATGCTACAGCTAGCTTCTCGTTTAGATAATGTTGGCAAATGCTAAGGATGTTGTAGCACTGCAAAATCTGAGAAAATCACATTAGCTGTTCTAGAGATAAAAGAAGACTGAAATGTTTGGGACATTGTCAAAGGATGGATGGTGAAGATCTGGGTAGAAGGACGCTGAGGTTCGAGGAAGTCCAGGAGAAATCCAGAGAGGAGGTTTATAGATGGAAGGGAAGAGGACAGGAAGTTAGTTGGATCTAGAGAAGAGGGTTAAGGCATATGATTGACTGTGGAGACCTCTAAAAGGAGCAGCCCAAAGGTGAAGAAGAAATAATCATGGATAAATGCCCGGTTATTGTCTGAACTGTTGCTTTTACTATTCTGAGGCGTTCCTCATGACTCATAGTTGTCTGGGCGATAATTCTGTTGATTGTTGGGACCTTCTTCCCCTCCTCCTCCACCCATCCTCAGACTCATGTGTATATCTGTGATGTGAAGCCCTCGGCCGGCACCACCTCGTCCTGGTTCCACGTCCGACCGTAGCCCAGGTTCAAACCCCTTATCCGTTTTCCACACTCAAACCCATGTTGCCACGGGAGACCACAGTCACTGATCTTCACTTGATTGGACGATTTCAAATGCCAAGCTGATAGCATAGAAATGAATGAATGTATGTATTAAGCAGGCCATTTCACATTAATTCCAAGTTTGCAATATACAGTCAGAACTGCGCACAAACACGGAACATACCATTCACTACGTTCCACTGCACTCCCGACCACATCACCATGGCAACTTGTCATCACGCACGCCTGGCGTCGCCGCACCTCCGTCCTGTTCGTCCCCCCCACCGTTCCGCCCAGGCGCCCGTCCTTGCTACCTTTACCGCCAAAGTGCTCATCTGCTCGCTTTGCTCTGGGTTTTTATCTACCGGGCAGCCGGGGGAATTATGGGATATTTCTGTGTCGTTCGGTCGCCTCAAGCACGCTGACTCGTGGAGGAGGACCACGTATCTCCTGTTGCCCCTCTCCCTAGAGAACTACCGGCAGAACAGGTCGACAGAGGGGTGTTTCTTTTTTTCTAATTCTGGGACTACTGGAGGGGGGGGTTGAGGGCGGATGCATTACTCGCGTGAAGCTAATTGTCTCGATGCCTTCCCCAGGTGAGGCGTGATCGGGAGGCAAGGGTTCTGCAGGGCTCTGTTAATATAAACTCCGGTGTCGCTCTGCCTTGCATCACTGCCCACGCGCTGGACTGTACCATATGCTCCTCCAGTAGGGGTGTGCTTTCATCTGACACTCAGCCGTTTTAAACATAGAGTTGACTGAACGCCCCCCTCCCTCACCTGAAATCACCTGACAGCCAGATGATTCTCCATGCCAACCGTACACCGGTGTTACAAGCTCTTCCTTTCACAGTTCATTCAGTGTTACTCATGTGAGAACTCCGTGCATGAATCTTTGACTCATTCATTAATATATTATCTGTACTCACGGTGATGGCAGGGGCCGGAGCCTATCCCAACTGTGATTGGGTGAGAGGCAGAGTTACCCCTGGGACCAGTCACCGGGCCACAAGTAGAGCCATTCAACCATTCACCCTCTCATCACTAGACAATGTAGGATCTCAGGGTCACTAAACCTCCTGTGTGTGTTTGGACCGTGGGAGGAACCCGTAGAATCCGGAGGAACCCCAGGCAGACACAGGGAGAACATGGAGACCCCACGCACAAAGGCCTTCTGTGGAGGCCTTGCAGACCTTCTGGCTGTGCGGCGGAAGAGCTAATCACTGAACCTTCTCCCAAACACGGGTGAGGGTTGTGTGAGCTGAGCGCAGCCCTACCTGAACAGGTCATGGCTGGTTACCCAGCGCGAGCGTTGAATACAAAAAAACACCCTAACGGTACTCGACTCCATCAAGAAAATCCCAGCACTTATCGCGGAAGTCTTCACTGCCAAATCTGGTAGGGAATCTATCCAAGTGTGGGGGTTAAACGGTTAACTCACACAGCAGCCATCTTCACAGCGCTGGGGGAGCATTTCCTTTATGAATGATACATCTCCTCCTTCACTGGATCCAGACCTTAATCTCCTCCTAAGCTTGCCACGGCACCCGGGCGTGCACGTCTGGCCCCGGGCGCGCATGCTGGGGCCGGCCAGCGGATGATGTGGTCTTAGGCTAAAGGGCCTTTTTCCTGATTGTACACTTGTGGAAACGGGTGTAAGGTCCTAAGCACCTCTGCAGCACGCACTTATTGGAATAAAGCGGAACCTCGACTTATGAGTGCTTCAACTTAAACGTTTTCCAAGACTTGAACTGTTGCTTTGTGGATTTTTTGCTTTGTGATTCCAGCCCATCTGAGTCAGGAGCAAGCAGGATGAGCGTTTGACACCAACATAGCCACTGCTGTCCGTAAAGTGGTGTTTGAAGACAGTGGGACACGCTGCCCAACACTAGGTAGCCCAGAGAGAATCATGGAAAAACATGAGAAAGGTGTTTGTGTTGTCGATGAGAAAACGTGACAGAGAGCATCATCTGTGAGAAGGCAGGAGACATTTATGGGGATGTAGTGCAGCAGGCGGCGTGAACGTCAATTGGCGAGACATCAGACAAGTCATTCAAACCCAGTTGGGGACAGTTTGATCATTTTAAAAAGCGTGAAAATCTAACTTGATTTTCCCCTATTTTGCAGTGCCACAACATCCTTAGCATTTACCTACATTACCTAAACGACAGGCTAGCTCTAGCGCGAACAGCCACATGCTAATTTCTGACATAATACAATATAAGCTTTAATATTCATAAAGAAATACCAAGGGTGGACGCCCAACCCCTTAGGAACCTGACCAATGAAAGCCCAGGGACTCGGTAGAAAATACGAGGTTGTAGTACAGTGGAGCCTTGACCTTCAAGTGCATCAATTTAGGAGTTGCTCAATGGATTTATTGGTTTGTGATTCTAGCCCAGATCTGAGTGAGGAGGGAAAGGGATGAGCGTTTGAGACTGACGTGGCTGCTGCTTTCTGTAAAGTTGGGTTTAAAGACAGTTGGACGTTCCTCCTGCCACTAGGTAGCTTGGAGAAAATCTTGGAAAAACTCAAGTGAGGTGTGGGTGTTGTGGATTCGTCCATGAAGAGATGCAGAAGTTTTTGGAGACATTTATGGGGACTTGATGCAGCAGACGGCGGGAACGTCAATTGACGAAGCATCTGTAGAGTCATTCAAAGCCAGTTGGGGACAGTTTGATCATTTTAAAAAGCGTTCTATGGCGTTCACTACGTCGCTAAATCAAGTTTAGGCATAAAGTGTAGAAAGGTGTTAGAAAAGTTCCATTTAGCAACTTATTGCAGCTTTAAGAGTGTAGCTAATAAGTTAAGTTGAGGAAAGAGCACCAAAAGGAAAAAATCCCCTGACTCCCTCTTCTGCTGCCACCATCTTTGTCCCATCTTCACTAAAAAAAAAAAAAAATTATTTCATGACAATCTCTTTAATTATCTTTTTGTATTTTTTACGCATCATTTGTTAGTTATGAAGTACCTTTTTCTTATCGAAAACGCTGTCTTGAAAAGACGTAACAAAACCAGGGTCTGGAAGGGTAAGACGGTGTTTCAATACATTATAATGGCAGAATTTAATTTGAAATACGAGCAAACTGAGTTACGAGCTCCGTCACCAGTTCCACTCCTCAGTCAAGGTTCCCCTTGAGCACCCCCCTGTCAGATACCCTTAATTTCCACCCCATTCAGCCCCTCCTTTCCCGCTTCCTTGTAGCTCACTGCGACACGTGAACCCAGGCACAAAGAACTGCAAGGTGTCCTTCAGTGAAATAAGTTTGCTGGTTAAAAGTTATGTTCGTTGCGAGAAGTAAAGGAGAAAAAAAAAGAAAAATTTCCTTTGACAGTTTTTTTTTTTCCTCTACAGCGATCCTTTATGGTCAATACTTGCATTCTTTGCAGTGGAAAAACTAATATAATTCATTCAATCGTGTTGTTGAAGTGTTGGACCCTGAACATTAATAAGCGGCAGCAACTCAAGTGTTGCGCACACTTAATACCAAAGCGTGTCTCTGACTCCCCGTCCCTCCATCGCCTGGCCATATTAGCATACAATCTGAATGCCAAGAGCGCCGACAATGGTGGGGTCAGTGCCGCCGGATGGGGTCAACTCTGAGGATGGCTCGGCAACACGCTCTGTATGTGTCTTTGCATACTGTAGGAAATCTATTGTGGTGGGATGTTAAGTGGTGGTGAATGCCGATGGTAGACCTTCCACGATGGAAAAAGAAGGAAAAAAAAAACAACAAGGTTCCGCTTGCGCTTTACCTTTTTTGAAGAAGCAACCCAAGAGTTTAACCCCCCGGAATATTATCTCTCTTCCTTCTGCGAAGAGCAGAAAGGACGGCACTCATCACTCAAAAAAAAAAAAAAATACAATTTTGTTCCGTCTGTCTGGTCCAGCCTGCGATAATCCAAATCCACTTTTAGAGCGCTGATAAGACAACCTATTAAATGTAATTATAAAAGGGGTGGTACAAACTGTTAGTGCTGCGGTGCTATCTTCAAAATGTCTTAATGTCTCCGAATAGCCCTGGTGATTTAAATCATTTTAGCATTTCCTCGCAATTAGCCTCCCCGTAATAATACTGAAGCTAATTTCTGGACCACGTTTGACATTATAAATGTAATTGGCTCCCATTCATATCCCCAGTGTGACACATCTATCAAGCCTCACGGGCGACATTTATGTGCGTCGTGTGTGCGTGCACCCATCTGCGTGAGTGTGTGTGTGCGCCGCCACCTCACACTTTTACTATAAACAATCACCCGTTTTTTTTTTAACCCAAATCTATCAAACTGCATCCCTTTAACGACTCACCAATGATTGCATTCCCCCTTTCAATTTAAGACTCCCAATAAAAATAAGAATCCATAATGCATTCTAATTACACTTCTTAGGTGACCTATGTAGCCACTGTTTCCCGATGAAGGCTCATTAATTGGCCTGCCATAGTTGGGTTGGGGGCTATTGTGCGACTGTCCTATCTCCTCATGTACATACATATAAATATATATATACGTAAGAGCTACAATAACAGTTAAAACGCTATTAAAGCGTATGAGGATCGGCCACGCCGCCGTTCCCCCTAATTTGAAGCGCCGCCTGGAAGGGCGCGCTCTCCGCGGGGAACTGCTCCCGACCGGCTCGGCCGTACGCCACGAGCTGACGCGCAAAGCGTCCGTGCACGTGGACTCTCTAATTGCAGACGGGGTGTAAATTGCTGCTGATGATGTTGTGGTCGTAACAGTCGTTCCTTTAAACAAATAGCGGCGTGGACGTGTCGGGGTTACAAGGAAGGGGGAGGGGAGCGAATTACAACCATCAGATACAGCATAACATTGCAGGGAAAGAAAACTTTCTTTTTTTTATCACACATAGTAAAGTGTCTCATCTGCTAACCCTGTTCTGAGCACAGGAAAGGCATGTCAGTCATCAGATTGAGATATTTTCACATCCATTGAGGATCTTTTAGGGTTTTCGACTCGCCGCAACGTGAAAACCGTAAAACGCCTATTCAGCAGGCGGGAGCCGCCCCCGAGATGAGATGAGTGAGGAAAGAAAACAAACATAGGCAAATGGAGTTCTCTTTACCCTGCAATGCATCATTCATTCATTCATTCATTCATTCATCCATTTATTATCTATACCGCGTCTGCACTCAGGGTGGGGGGGGCTGCTGTAGCCCATCCCAGCGATGTTTCTGTTGCGGAAAATGTCCCATTGCATTAAATCATACGCACTGATCCCCACAGCTGACTGCTGTGTTTTTGGAAGTAGAGCGCATGCACACTCACGTACTGCTGAATAAAATGTCCAATAGTTAGTTCATAAGCAGTTTTTTTTTTTTTTGTGAGCTTCGTATGGTTAAAATAGAAACTGAATAACACGAAACACAACTGCTCGCTCCCCTACAGATTTGAATTAGGACATTTTGCAACGGCTGTAAAGTTATTAAATGTTTGATACACATTTAGTTGGCAGGAGAAACAACCAGGCTCTCCCCGGTGGGGAGAGGACGGAAGCAGGGCAAGAGGCTTGAGGAGGAGAGGGGGATGCCCAGCCAAGGCTCTGTCCAGCATGGAGTAAAACAAAGCAAGGTTCAGAAACAACTCGGGATGAATTGAACTGACAAAATGGTTTTCAAGACTGCATATTGCTAGCAGAGCTATTTCCTGACCCACAGTGCTGCCGGGTTGGTTCTGAATGAAGGCTTTACTGCGGGCAACCACTCTCCCATCTTACTGAGTACTGCCATTTAATCTTTTAGTGATACGCAGGACCGGAACATGCTGGCTTCCAGCCTTGCATAAAACCATTCACACCGTCTTAGAAATATCCAACTATTCAGTTTCATTCACGCCTCATCTCGGAGCATACAACAGTTAAACCCTCTCATTCACATGTTTTATAGAAGCATAAAACCATTCACCCTCTCATTCACACATCTGGACAATGTAGGATCTGCAGGAATGAACCTCCCGCTTGTGTCGAGACTGTGGGAGGAACCTGAGGAACAAGACTCCACAAAGAAAGGCCCCCTGTGGGAATCCAACCAGGGACCTCCTGGCCATGAGGGGGAAGCGCTTACCACTGCAACTCCGTGCCTGATTAACTGGTTCTCGCTGTTTTGGGTGTTCGCTATGTGGGAGTAGATCAGTGCCTCAATGGGCATCAATCTGCAGCGAATCCAGCCCTGCCTCAACCTTGACACCAGCTTAAGCACCAGCGAAATAGTGGGAGGCGGTCTTTTATCATCTCCTGGCAGAGGGGCCTCTTGGCTCCGCCGTGGAAACAGGGACGAAGGCAGGTGATTTCAAAGAAGGAAAAGGTGGACGTGGACGATGATTCCCTTATCCTGATAAAGAATATCAGATACATTTATTAAATGAAGCCAGGAGCTCCCAAGCCCTCTACGGAGGTGAACGTAACAGCTGTGGAGCGATGGTGGACTTCAGCTTTGCCGGCTTTAGCCAGGGATTGCACGGAGAGGGTATCTACGTCGGGATTTGCACCATCGCTGATTAAAAGTGGCTCCCTTGGGTTTTTTTTTTTTTCTTCAAACGCTACCATATGAGGCGGAAAAGCCCATAAACAGGACGTCGAACTCACGGGGAAGCCGTCGACTGTGAAAAAAGGATCGAGGAAGAGTCAACAACCATGGAAAATTGTCGAGGTGTTGCACGATAGGGGGGGGGGTTGTGCAGGAGTCACAGCGAATCGAACCTGATGGTTCTCGCAAGGTGGTAATTGGTGAGTGGCTGAGGCGACTGCAGAGGAGGAGGTGTGGGTTACGTGGCTCGGACAAGAAGCGCTCGTATCGCCGGAGACTCAAAGACTCAAAGCCGGTTCCCTGGATTCCTGCTGGCCGGCGTGGCGATCAATGTGAGCCAGCAGGTAAAAACACAGATGCTTGAACAACAGCGGCCATTAATCTTTGACACTCAGTTAATAATAAAATGTGATGCAGAGAGGCTAAAGGTGAGCGCCGGGAGTTGCTGGCGGCCGTCACGAAAGATATGACCACCAAACAGCATAGTAGTGGCGAGTTGCTAATTCCCACAGAAAAAAATATATGCATATATGAATAGATATCTACAGATAGATAGATAGATAGATAGATAGATAGATAGATAGATAGATAGATAGATAGATAGATAGATAGATAGATAGATAGATAGATAGATAGATAGATAGATAGATAGATAGATAGATAGATGCATATATGAATATATATCTATAGATAGATAGATAGTTTAATTTCCAGTGGAATATCACATTAACCTTGGCGCTCTCCAAGTGTACTTGGACTTTCAAATGGTATTTGAAAAGTGCCGCATCAAAAAGCCAAGCTAATTTCACTCAACTTGACCCACAGCCCGTCAATTATGACCAGGTTCCCAAGGCTAGAGCCCAACCCCAATCTCACAGCTGCACATTCTGTAAACACACTGCAAGCTGTGTTGTGTTCAAGAGCGGATCTGTCAGTAGCAGATTTATGTATCGCACTGACACATGACAACTCGACAGACTTGATAGTGCGTTCAAGCACCAAATTTTTTTGTCTGTTTTTTTTTCTTCTGGCTATTTATCGTTCAGGGTCAAAATAAATGGCAGTAAATCAATGGTCTTGCTCCTGTTGGAGTTACGAGATTACATGTCATCCAGGTATTTTAAAAAAAGCATTGTTCTAAAGAAATTAATGGTGAAATGATGATGGGGAATTTGAGAACGAGGCGAGGTGAGCCTTGGATAAAAGGCAGTGACTCCTGATGGATTATTTAGGTAATTTCAGATGGGTTTGTTGATGGAGGCCCTGCGAGGGGGGAATAACAAAGCACATTCTGCGACATTCTGTTTAAGGGCAACATCTAACCAAGTTTTTTATAAATGAAAAATCCTGCAGAATGAGAAGGCGCTACCTGTCAGACAGAAGACAGTTTTCAAGAGTCACTCTCTTCCCAAAGATTAATTCTAATAAAGACTACCTTTTACTTGGACTTTTAACGCCACACAATGACAGGATGCTGACCGATTGATTTCGCCCGACACACGTGAATAACCGGCAGCGCGTAGAATGGTGAGGAACAGGTTTTCAAAAGAAAAACAACTTGTGCCCGACAGGATAAAAACATGTTGAAATTCAAAAAACCTCGGCCACACTCTGCTCTCTCCCCGGAGAAAAAAAAAAAAAAAATCCATTCAACACAATTTCTATTTAATGTGCATATGCCTGGTCTCATCTTAGCATGATATTACAACAACTCACATCTGATCACTGGTATTTAGGAAACGGCCGCTCCAGACATACTTAATACCATTTCCAAACAAATTAACCTAGGGTAGATTTTAATTACATTTAGTTCCATTTGGGTGGCTTTGGTTGGTCAGTCCACACGCTGAGACAAATAGACAAGGGTGGTGGTGGTTTGGAGGGCACACTAGCATTACATCAACAAGTTCATAAAGGAATAAGGCGGGTAATTTTCTTCATTTTCTGAGGGGGCAATTGAATCCCAGCGTAAGAGTCCTGCTGCTACTCAACTGAATACAAAGTTAGTTTGCAATGGGTTGTAATCCATGGGAAATGTACCATATCCACCAGTCCCACGTTTGTATTTATATAATTTGACTAGTTAATTAATGTCTACTCTTTCATTATCCACACCACTTATCCTGCACTCCCAGCTGTGATTGGAGGAAAGGCGGGGTTCACCTGGGACCGGTCGCCAGTCGATCACAGGCCACACGCAGAGATATACAACCGTTTACCTTCTCATTCACACGTCTGGGATTTTGAGGTCATTTGCGCATTCGGCTACCAGAGCACTTATTCTTTACACGGTGACACACCATGGACTGGTCAACCAAAAACAACCAGCATGTCAAGGCAACCTTCACTCTGTCATTCACACATTAATATTTTGTTTTTGGATGTAGGACTCTGGAGAACCCAGACAGAAGTCATTTGAGCACGGGGAGAACATTCAGATCATGGCACCAATTTGCTGCCATGCCTAAATGAATGTTAGCTGACAGGTTTTTTGACTGGTTGAAACTCGTTGATGTTTTTGCATTGAGCCGATTCTTCCTAACGTAGAGGGAGAGACAGTGAGAGCTTGTAGACACTTATCGGTACCTTGTAGGCACAGGGTTTAGTTCAGAGCAGGAGTAGGAGCAGGAGCAAGACTCAAGCAGTTCTGACTTGAATCTATTTGTGGGAGGAGTAGCTGCAAAAAATGGATTGCTCATTCATTAAAAATAGATGGGTGGGTCCATACTGAGGAAAGTAGCCCATAAGCCAATCCGCTCTTTACCAACATCATTTGATTCAAGGATGTCAAGAGCCTGGTGCATGATAGACATCCTTCATCTTTGGATTTTATGCTGCTGTGAATATTTCTTTGGGTAGGGCAGCTTTCTGTTTTGCTCATAAAGTGCAAGTTTTTTTAAAGAGGGAACAAGGAGAACTGGGTTCAACCTTGTCAGACCAAGCAACCGTCGCCTACCAGCCATCAGGCTGGACACTGGATGCATCGCATTACGAGAAGTGGCATTTGGCACAGTGCATCATTGGTGTCTTATGATTTTTTTAATCTGCACATGAGGCCCTGTGAGTTCACTCCAAACTGATGGCTTCCCTCTGAAGCTGAAGACATCTTGGTAAACATTGCACAGGAGTTTACTTGGGTTTGCTATCAAAGGTTGTGCCTTAGAAACCTCCAGGCTCCCTTAAGAGATCATGTTTCTCCGCTGTTATATGGATGGATTTGTCTTGTGGCTCCTGCAGGAGAATCTCATCTTGGCTGTCTCTGGAAAAAAGAAACTCATCCTGATCACTCGGACAAAGGAGCAATGTCCACACGATTGCTTAGCGTTGTTGGCACAATTGCAAAGTCTGGTCTGCACATTAGCACAAAGCAGACAGCAGCCGGCCCGGACCACCCAATTTCTTTGCCTGTCCTCAAAATCTGTCTCCCTCTTCCTCGGCTTTGGACCAGGGTCACATAGAGGTTTTTTCTTTGCCTCTTCTGCCTTTTGGCAGCTTCGGAGTAACTGGTGCCCTTGGCTGTTCTGCTCTCAGTCTCTTTTGCCTGGATCAGTGCACCCCAGGAGCTCTACAGCCACAGCGTTGGTCACCCAAAGACTGCGTGTGGCCCTCAATTTGCGGAAGACCACAACCAGACCCTCAAATGGAAGTGTCAACAGATGGCGTTTTGTCATCATGCACCCGGTCTGCAGGACTGTCACATACTTGTGTCAAAAAGCAGCACAATGGCAGTCGCGTATGTCCGCAGGCAAGGAGCCTACGCTTCTTCTGTCTTTGCAGGACTGCACTCACGCTGTGGACACGGGCATGCACACGATTTCTGTCACTCAGAAGCGTTCATCTGAGCCAGGGACAGGACCTGTTCTCCAGGGGGAGGCCTGGTAGCATTTCTTGTGGCAGTGGCATCTGCCAGAGAAGTGGGACAGCCACAGGCTGCGCTGACACTCCAGAGTTGCCAACCGGAAGACACTGGAGAAATTTGTGTCCAGAACCTGCATTATGGCCAAAGGGGCACTCAGACCTCCAGCTGTGTCAATTATTGGAGTTGCTCTTCCTCGGCTCTACATTCAGTGAACGGTTTCATTCAGGAAAACAAACCAGATGTTAATTTACTTCATGTCCCGCTGCCTTAATCAGACAATTCATCTGGCACTGGCCTCCGAGGCTTGCGAAGCTGCTGGAAAGGTATGCTCGCATACCTTTGTTAGGCTTTAGTGACTGATTGTGGTTGCCATAGTAAAAATAGATGCAGAGTGCTTCTGGGTGGGTTGGAAAAAAACTGACAGTGTGAGTGGACACTCAAGGCCAAACATCGATACTCATACAACCAAAGCAAACCGGCACACCTGGGAATCTACGTATGGTATCCCTCCTTTTGGACCCCACCGCCGCACTTTTGTGTTTTACTTTTTAATCTGCTGTGTGACTTATTTTATTGTCACCACTGGATAAATGTTTAAATTGTATTGGTGTTATTGTTCCTGCTGTGAGCACTGGTATGTCTCATTCCAACACCAGGGTCAGGGAAACGTTTTCTCTTTTGAAAGATTTAACCCTGCTAAAATCACTGTTCCTTTCTATTTGTTTGCTTCGGTATATTAATATTGCATGTAAAAATGTAATATTCCATTGTACACTTCAGCAGGCTCTTGGTCAGCAGCAGCAAGGAAGCAACAAAGCAGCATGAAAACAAAAAAGAGGTTTGCACTCAGACTCCATGTCCAATCCCTAAGCAAAGCACAGCAAGTTTCTCCCGTTTAAATCCTGTTTCATGGAAAATGATATCTTTCCTTGTCACAAATTTTAATGTCTCAATTTTTTCTATAACATATTGATGCAGATGAGTCATGGTTCCATCAGAGTTATGATTTGTTGTTGTATTTCTTTTGGAAATGGACTTAACCCGTTAGCAAACAAAAAGTTTATCACGTCAGGAGAACCGAGCTCTGCCTGCTCCAACATGTAGGTCACCATTACTAACCCACTGCAGACAGCCATCGTCGGTGCTCCCGAGTGACTGACCAAGGTCACCTTCTTCAGACAGAGGCCGCGAAAAAGGATTTCACCTTCTGGTAAAAATCAAATGATAAAAATACAGTTGAAGTCACAGCTTGCTAATTTGTTAGCTCCTGAAACGATAGGCGACCGGGTCTTCTTATTGATATAAACTAACGTCCTTTACAAACAAAGCACTTCTTGCCGCTGTTGCCTCGTGAAGACTGAAATCACCTTTCACCAATGCAGTGCTTGGGATGTGGCCGTGTTGAGCCGCATTTTGTTCTAACCGGTGTATTTTGTAATAAACGTCCAAAATGTAATAACTTTTTCATTTCATTTTGTAATAAAGCCGCATTTTGTAGGAAAGTGCCGCATTTTGTAATAAACTGCCCAAACGCATTTTGTAATAAATTTTCCCGCATTATGTAGTAAGTTATTACATATTGAGAAGATTATTACATAATGCACTTGCAACTCTTTTATTCTCTAGGAAATGTAATAACATGGTGCATTATGTAATAACAATTCTAAAGCATAGTTTATTTGTTTGTTAACTGCATTTTTTTTTACTTTAAAGTATTTGTAAAACCTAGGCCTATTATTAGTATCACTTTATTAGTCCAGTAGCAGTACTTAGCAATTACTAACAGTACACTATTCAAAGGTTGCATTAACAGAGAATATTCTATAAATTCCATGTTATTACATTTCCTAGAGAATAAAAAAGCCGCAAGTGCATTTTGGATGTTTATTACAAAATGCACTGTTATTACAAAATGCGGCTCAACAGACCGTCCGGCTACTGGAGTTAGCCAGATGACAATTGTAGAATACACAGGTTTTGGAGTGAATTACTGGAGTGTCAGATTCATCTGAATATCGAACACGCAAGACAAATAAGGTGGAATATTATCTGAAAAAAACAAATCAGACAACAAATGCAAACCCTGGAGTTCAACCCAGTTCTGTAAGGAGTACCAACCACAGCGCCTTATGATGATAATAATAATAGAAATCTAAGCATTTTACAGTAACTGTTTGTTTTGCTCTTCAAGAAGTTTAGACCTCAAGATTTTGACCTTGAAAACACCAGGGGGCAACAGGAGCCCAATAACTTGGCAAATTTTCATGACTGAATTGTAAAAAAAGGGATGGATAACATCTTCAATCCTTTTAAGCCAGTTGTAGGTGTTATGCTTAAAGAAAAGACTGGAGTTGTTTCTTTCAGCAGCAGAGGACAGCTGGACCTCTAACAAGCAGGTGAGCAGATATGCAGGAAGACAGGAGTGACAGCCCATAAAAACACAGAAAACCAGACAAAGCCTGGTCAACAGACTTGTTCGCAGCAACAAAAGCCCAGTGTGACAGATAACAGAATGCAGACATCCAGAACATACAAGTTTGAGAACCTTAAATATCAGCCGTGATCCAAATCCAGGCCAAATGCACAGCATCACTGTTTACTTGTTGATCCTTTCCTACGCTCACCAGGTTATACTTCATCAGTCGCTGACCCCTGGTACCCAATTAAAGCCTGCAAATTGAGTTTTCCAAGGCCGACATGGCCGCTGTGGGGCAACAACGCTTGGCATTTTCACCGGCAAGTTCACAGCATTTTTTTTTCTGCTGTATATGTACAATCAACCCTCGTACATACGGGGGTTGATTAGGTCACGATACCCGAGTGCCTCAGCCAATAAAAAGATAAAAACAATGAGATCAGCTTTATTTTGTCCAATCGTGTTTCATTCATTCATTCATTCATTCATGCATTCATTCATTCATTCATTCATTCATTCATTCTCTATACCTCCTGGTTGAGGGGTGCTGGAGCCTATCCTCTTTCCCCCTTTTTACCAGTCATATAAACATTCAAACATTCACCCTCTCATTCACACCACTGGCCCATGTAGGGTCTACGGCAGGGGTGTCAAACATACGGCCCGTGGGCCGGAACCGGCCCGCAAGGAGGTTCGACCAGGCTCGCAGGATAATTTGAAAGGGAAAAAATGCATAAGACAAGGATTTAATTTTTTTAATTAAATGCAATTCAAGAATTTTCCGCTAGGGGGCGCACTATTTTGGTCAAAGTAGACGACAATCCGCATCACTGAGACGGACCAATCAGCAGACGTTATCAATGTACCACCTGCTGCTTGTTATGACGTTGTTTCTACCCTGTTCTCTACCTCCCCGCTACGCCCTCATTAGCCAAAATGCCGTTATCAAAACAGAGACAAGTAGCTAAAGAGCGTCGAATTTTCAAAGAAAATTTGACTACGTCCTATTTATTTACGGAGATGCACGGGAAACCTTTGTGCTTGGCGTGTTTGCAACAAGTTTCGGTATTTAAGGAATATCATACACGGCGCCACTACGAGACTCATCACAGCGAAAAATATGACAGCTTGCAAAGACAACTGAGAAGAGATAAGATCAACGAATTGCTGGCGGGTCTGAGGAAACAGCGGTCCACTTTCACCCATAGCCGAGAAATCAGTGACGCAGCGGTAAAAGCCAGCAAGCTAATTGCTAGCGAAAATATGCAATTTAACGGTTAGTCACCACCTTCACTACAAACAACTATGGTGGAATTCTACTGTTCATGCAACTCCATGCGTTTTCAGTATGTGTTGTATGTGTATTTATGTTTCATGTATGAAGTTTACACATTTACAAGACAGGTAAATACTTTCTTCCTTACACATTTAATAGCACTCTTTTTAGTTTGGAGGGTGAAGGCAGGGATTCAATTTAGATTTTATATGCACATGTGTAAATAGTTTAAAAATCCCTTTCTTTATATGTCTCATTTAATCTTAAAGTGCATTACTATATTTTTCAATACCAATTACTTGTTAAAGTTTTGTGCCTTTGCAAGATAAGTGGGATCGCATGATCACATGATTGCAATGCAAACATGTGAATGATAAAAGTAAATTGCACTTTTGTCTAGGGAAATATGAGGTGTTTCATGAAATGTTTTGTAAAAGGATTGTTCATTAAATTCCAAAATTTTCCTTAAGTCCTTGTACTTCTTTACACCAAAACAGAGGAAAGACATGATATTTTGGTTATTTATTGCTGAGCAAGCTATTATTTTAATGATCCGGCCCACTTGACATCTACCTAGGCCGTATGTGGCCCGCAATGAGAAATGAGTTTGACACCCCTGGTCTACGGTGAACCTCCTGTGGGCTGTGGAAGGAACCCGGGGGACCCTGAGGAACCCCACGCAGACATGGGGGGAACATGGAGACTCCACACAGAAAGGCTCCCTGTGGGGAATCCAACAGGGACCTTCTTGCTCTAACGCGGATCCAAGCCTGCATAGTTGATATATAAGATACTGACATGAATTCTCACACTGGCCTGCCCATAGTTTCCACTGGCCATATAACCTCAGGTAGTTTGATGTATTCTAGAACTGTCGGGAGAAACATCTGCAACCAAACTTTAGTAATGATCCAGGCGAAATTCAGACAGGAGGCACCAGGATGTACTTCTTACATAATATTTGGGGGTCTCAAAACAAAAGAAAAATACAGCACTCACTGAAATATCTTCTATTGTTCTAACATCCAGCTGCCGATGGGACTGACAGGAAGACCAGAGTGCAGATGAGAGGTGGAGAACAAAAAAAAAAAAGGAGATAGAAAGAGCAATCAACTTTGAGCAAAAACTCAGAAAATCTGACCAAGGCTGCAGGGGTAGTCGCAGGAAGCAAGAATCTGAAAAGCTGCAGCTGCACAGAGGGATGAATCTGGCCTAGGAACCGCGTTAGCTTTTATTGAACGAGGCTTGTTTGCTTGCCTTGATGCCATTTCAGCTCCGGCTTGTCGTTTTCAATCATTGACTTTGTCCACAGCGCAGCGTTTCCCCACAATAAAAGCTCATAACATTACCACACTCGCCTCCACTATGGTCCATATAACATTTAAACGGCCGGATGGCTGGCAGCAGCAACCGCCGCCGCCGCACCTCCACACACTCCTTTGGAAAGCACCACCTGTCAGGAACACGCTTACATGTTCGGAACAGTTGGAAGGTTGAGGGTTCAAAGCCTCAAGCTGAACCACCCAGTACCATCTTACAGTGAAGGTGGAACCACAATTTCATGAAATAGGTGTGTAAGTGAAGACCAATTAACCTGGAGGGAGTGGAGGGTTGGAAATTTGAGTGTGTGTCTGTGCGCTGTCGTTCTTACTCAGATCAGCGGGCTAGGAGATCACGTCTCCTAATCATGATCTCCCCTACTGACCTTCATGTTGCTGGAGAAAAAAAAAACACCTCCCTGTTTGTCAAGAACGTCCTTAAGAAGGAAGTCACATCCAGCTCTGGCGTTCTGGTCTGGACACGCCAATGTCGGGCGGACACCACCCCGCCCCCCCCCGCTCCGATTGGCATTCACGGCATGACGAGTCCTCGGCCGCCACTCGGCCAGTCATCTGTCAGAGCCATTCGCTGCCATACCATAATATTCAAAACGTGCAAGCTTGAATCCCAATGAGGATTCCATTGACAACTTATTGCGAGACCCACTGATGAACATCGATTAAGAAGGGGTGGAGGGGGTGGAGGGGGGAGGTGGAGCTCCACCTATCTTGGGGGGGGGTTCAAAAATCCTCATGGCGTGAGAACCTGCGATTGAGGGATCAATGATTTGTCAGTTTGCAGATTCATAACTGCCGCTTCTTTTTCATCGCCCCTCATCTCCATCCCACTTGTAGTGTTCACACAAGACGTCCATCTTGCTTTCTTGCCATCTTGTGTGCTAACGAAACTTATCTGCAAACCCAAATGTCCGCTCAATCGCACGGCGTGTTCGCCTCTTCGCAAGCGCGTGGGGGTGCGCGTGTTCCTCGCCTCTCAAACAGGGGGTGTGTTCTCGTCCTGGCGGCGCCCTCCGAGTCCAAGGCTGGCGTGCAATAACGAAGACAGCACTTTCAATAACCTTGACAGACAGATTAAAAAAAAGAGGATTCAATAGCAACTCTTCCTCATGAGTACTCCATCACCGAGGCCGCCATCCTTCACCGCCGCTCCTCCCTGCCTTTATCGTCAGCTCCTGTCAATCACTTGTTGGCTTGACAAAATGGCCTCTGGTTCCGCCGCCGAGCACCCAGCGTTCGCCATTATCCCCCCCGGCAGCGGAACGGCAAGGTGCGGCGACAGCGAGAGGAGGCTTATCGTCGGGCTGAGCGTCGCATAGCCTGATAGGGCACACGGGGGTGGCATACGGCGGGTGGTGGTGCCGTCCCCCCCCATCTTGCTTGCACAATCAGATTTGTGCACCCAATTGTGAGCCACACTTTCAGCAGACTCTCCCTTCCCTCACGTGGGTGGCCATGTCAATCCCCATTACCGCCCGCATTTCTCTGGTTTCTAAACAACCCTTACTGAAAAAAAAAAAAACGAGGCGCCCCCACCCCGTCTGCCATCCCTTTCAGCCCCACCGAGCTCCCGGCTTAGCTCGCCCCTCTCCAAGTTTTCACGGGGGCTTTACTCGCAGCCTTTGAAAGTTCACAGCGCGGCTCGGAGGCACCGGGAGGAAAATG
This sequence comes from Fistularia commersonii, assembly GCF_037954325.1. Classification (NCBI taxonomy): domain Eukaryota; kingdom Metazoa; phylum Chordata; class Actinopteri; order Syngnathiformes; family Fistulariidae; genus Fistularia; species Fistularia commersonii. Next base: position 6,760,484 of record NC_141289.1, on the reverse strand, counting down.
AAACCGCTCAAGGCGGGCCTCGGATCACAGGTGAACAAAGAGAAGGAGAGGGAGGAAAAAAGGAAAAAAAAAAAAACCCTGATGTGAATTCAGGAGACATGTTGCCTGCAGACCGGGCGCGGGGTTGAAATGGTCTCTCAGTGCCGGCCATCTCCTCCGCACAGCCATACTTGTTGTTATTTCCGGCCATCGTTGCGTCAGTTGCCTTCGGATTTTGCGGATAATGGGGGTGGGGTTTTAAAAAATGTGCGCGGCCGTTATTAGCCAGCCTAATAGGCAAGAGGGAGACTAATAGGAATATGATGAGGAGGGTAAGTTTTGCAGGGGTTATCTGCAGAGCTGCACAGTCCATATCAACAATGGCCATATATCGGCTAATTACGGGTTCCAACTGCTTCCTAATTGCTGTGGCCTCTGACCCACTGTTACCTCCTAGGAGCTGGTCTCTGCCCCAAGGGCATTGGAGACGCCCGTGTGCTTGTGGAGACACACTTGGGCCAAAACGCACACACACATGCACGTATGCGTGCGCGGCAAGCTACCACTGTGATCCCTGAATGTCAGGCTAAGGGCATCCAGAGGCCAGCAGTCCTCCCCAGCCCAGCATACCGGGAGTTGATAAAAAAAGAAGCATGAAAACACACAGTGGGCAGTTTAGCCCGGCATAATCTCAGGGATTACAGGTCAAAACGATTCCAGACACAAGGGGGGGAAAAAAAGAACGAGTTTAGATGCCCTTTACGGTGGAAAATGTGCGACGCCAAGTTGAAAACACAAGCGTGAGAGATCACGCAGAATAACACGTATGTGTAATTAGCCTTGATTTTAATTAAAAGATGATCATTTGTATCCGTATACAGATTTTTCACCACTCAATCCGCTTTTTTCACCAACCAATCTCTCTTAAAAAGTCACTTACGTTTATCAAGATGCCCAACGAACAGCAAGAGCTTGAGAAGCCAACCTCCACCGGTGTTCTGCAAAGCAAACAGATGGAACATGGTATTAAACGTGAGCTGAGATGTCCTCTTCGTCTTCTCACAAAGCAAATAATTACATTAAATTCTAATTAAACAACTTCACAGTTGACTGCCAGCTGCAATGTGTGCCTGTGTGTGTGTGTGTGTGTGTAGGCCTGTGGTGCCTTCAAGTGCCATGGGTTAAATCCTGCAGGTTAGCTTGAGGATAATTCACAGCATTTTCATTTGCACATTTACCATTGTTTGGGTGTCATTTAGCAGAACATCTGAGGAAGCAGAGCCGGATAAAAACGCCCTGAGCTTTTGGTGTTTTCTGTTTTCATTGCTGGGGAGAGAAAATGGCAGACGGCAGTGGAAATATAGACATCCGTGTCATTCTCAACCCCAATAGACATCCACTGACGGGCTCCTTTCTGCTGTTTATTGCAGCCCCCGCGGGATTGAATGTGTTAAACCATCACTTCAGAACTTAATCTATCGTTTAATTAAACTTGTCCAATATGAAAACAGAACCAGCCCACTTAGAATTAACTTCAGCCCCTCCATTGTGTCTCCGTCGAGGCCGCGGACACTCGTGAACTGGCTAATGAAGATGTGTTAAGATACAGATTCAGGTCCATTTGCATGCAATTACAGCACATTGCTGAGCTGTCAGCATCCATGCGTCCATATATTCTGCATCTGCAGTTCTCGGGAGAATTACCACCCCGGCCCCACTCCCTCCCGCGCCCTCCACCACCACCACCACCCTCCACCACCCCCAGCTTCCCCAAAGTCATTGCTCTGCTTCTGCGGTTTTTGTGGCAAATGGCTGTCGTCCATTCAAACGTGTGAAATTGTAATCATAGCTGTCTGCGGATGGGTGTAATTAATGTGCTCCATCACGGAGATCCGGGCGGCCGGCGTGGCGTACGTGGGGAGCAAAGCCAGCGAAGGACATCGGCTAAATAATGTGCTATTATATGGAGTGTTTGGTCATTTGTAACAGCGTGCTGCCCGGAATGCGCGATGAGCAAGGGGGGACATACACCGGGTGCTATCATCATCATCGTCGTTGGCGTTGTTGCGATCATTAATTGCATCGCAGACGGCGTTTTCCGGAAAGCCGGTTGGATGCGAGGAGCGTTTAGCAACAGAGACACCTAACATCCTGCAATATCTCTTTGGATGGTTAAAATCTCCTCCAACAAAAACCTAGCGTGTATGTGAGTGGGCTGCCTCCAGATAGCCAGAATTTGCAGGATGCTCATTTGCCGAGCAGAAGTCCGGAGATGTTCTGTTCGGCCGGTGAAAAGGAAAAGGGGGGCCGACGCGAGTCAGATAAGAGCTGGAGGACGGCCAACGCTCGGTGCATCGTTTTCCAACGGTGGGTCCGTGACTGACCCGACAATTCCACTGAAAAAAAGGGTTTGTGTGAACTGATAAGTAAAGAAAACTTTCTAAAATTCAATTTTACGAACCTATATCCAGGCTGCCAGAATGAATCAGCATCTTATTGCACCCTACCTGGATTCTTCTACCTCACCTCAGCCACACTGATTCATGCCTCAACCCAACCCCGAGGTGGTTATTATACGCCGTGATGCTGCCCCGAATCCTGGCTTCTGAGAATCCGGAGGCTGCTGAGAGGCCCAGCGGTTGTTCAATAGGGAATTTCCATAGGAGTTTGCGCCAAACATTTGGCACATTTCATGCCCAATGATTCAGTCCAGCTTCTCAGACAATTCACCAATAACTGGAATTGCTGAATCAACCATTATCTACGAGAGCTAGCACATGATGGAAGTTGAGTGCATTTAGAGGATTTGTTCCCTGGCGTATGATTGAGTTGAGAATTCCTGCAGATGCAATCAAGGGCTGATCGGGGACCCACGGTGAAGACTCGGGCCACTGATGCACCCTGACAGGACAGACAAAGACCATTTACTGGTGTTTCCTTTCATTTGTCACCTGCCTCTTTCCTGCTAATGCTGCGTTTGCAACAAACACAAAATGAGACAAAACTATCAATTTTTTAAAAAAGCAGGATTCCGTAGATCAAGCCGTCACAAACTGTCAGGCTTCATTAAACTGTGAGGCTTTGCTGTTTTGTACTCGCGAGCTTTTGGAGATCTAGATGGCGAGGCTAAGACTCCTTGGCTAATTGGACCGATCTTCTCCCACTACGTCTGGATGACGCTGAGACCCGGGCTCAGGTCCAGTTGAGCGTGATTGGTGGCCGGGAAAACCACGTGTGCGGCAGCTAGATGACATTCCATCCGCGCCTCGAATGGTATGTCTGTCAAACACAGGCACAAACTCCTAGCTTCTGCTGGATGAAGCTCCTCAGAGCTGCTTGGAGGCCTCAGGCTTCAGATGCTGCTGCAACTTCTTTGCACTACTCTGCAGAAACTGCATGACAAGTTCAGGTTCTTCAAGAAATGCGTTACCGCATGGGAAAAAAAAGGAGATACTGCAAGAAAAGACAGACCGTCACTGCATGGATGAGGATAAACTCGCCCCTATAAAATTGCACCTTTAGCACTTGAACCATCATGGGTCCTTTTTTTAACCCCCTGGCGTTTTAAAATGCACGTTATCGATGAAATAAAAGCTAGGTGTCTCTGAGTTCATCTTTTTTATTAATCATGCGGTGGAATGGTCCTCCGCTGGGCCATTCTGGCTCGCGGGCTGCCAATTGCTGCCAAATCTGTCAAGGAGTCATTTTCACCTCCCATGGAAATCACAGTATGATGGTCCAAAGTGGTGAACGATGGCCTGCGTGCATTGTGTGAACAGCCCTGTTCAGAAGGCTACAATTGTGCGGATGAGTGCGTCATAAACGCGGGAACATAAGGCTTCTCTTGGAAAGCAGGTAGAGTGAGACTGAAGGAAGGAGTGAGGGAAGCTTCAGCGCCTTTAAATGGGGATGTTAAAGGCAAGAAATGCGATTCACGGATATGGGAAACGTCATCAGTATGTACCTTCGTAACCTTTTAAAAATTGTAGCTTCCAAACTGACTACTTTCTGACCGACTTGCAGCACCAGGCAACCACCAAGAGCTTTCTGACAATACCTTTTATCGGAGGCAACACAAACTGACAGGACTAGAGAGGAGGTTTTGTCCAAACGGGTGAGGAGTGAGTTACCAAGTGAGCCAAAAGTCCAAACATTCAAACTAGCAAGGTGGGTAGATGGGGCAGGTGAGTCAAAGATGGACAAGGGCAGAACCAGGAGTTCAGGTGTGAGATACGTTGGAGGGTCTCCCATCAGAGGGAATAAGGATCTGAGGGAGGGGATGCTAACAGATGCATGATGCTAACAAAGATTGCTATGCAAAATCTGGAAACTAGGTGAGACCCAGGCCCTGTTTTTGGGAGTAAACATGAAACTATTCATCTACAGAAGAATGCAGTTTGCAACAAAATGGAAACGGGCTCCAGAGTGGAAAGATATGAAAACACTTGCATCACCATGGAGATGGGGAAAAGGCAACATCTCAAACATGGACATGCGCACATAGGTTGAAGTCAGTCGTCATGCATGGGTGGGTGGACCATAACAACAACGACTCCAGAGTACTCTGGAGAAATCTGGAGTACTTGGATTTGCATGACTCCAAGTCTATATCCTCTATGAATGGACCCTCCTTGGAGCTCAAAGTCTCCAAGCAGTAATGCCACCTTACCATCAGCCTGTACAGATACTCGATTACTCTCCTTTGTTGATGCGTACACGGTTGCTATGGCATCCAGACAGAAAGTGTCTCTAGGTACGTGCAACATCACAGCGCCCGCGACAGGCCTGGCATGTAGACTACAGCGTTTCTGGTGTGTCCTATGGTCTGATGAGAACGGGGACGGTTTCCAAATACTAATTTCAGGTGGGTGATTGAGATTCCCGTTCAGACACATTTAATGAGTTCTTTCATTTCCCAGAATTCCTTTCACAGAAAAGGACTTGTTTGAAAAGAATATTCCTAAAACGGGAGGCTTGAACAAAAGGCGCCCATATCCAGTCAGGGCCAGAGACAACATTTGAAGAAAGACAATTCCAGCACAGATGCTACATTCGTGTTCCCGACTCTGCCTGCTGAGCGTTGGCAGGAAGTGATGAAAGGGAGCGCTGCCTCTGAGGGAGTGACACCAAAAGCTGACATTAAGTGCTGATGTTTCGGATGGAAGAAAAGATCTTTTCATAGCTGTGGTGGAAACATCTGAAGCCGAAGCTGTTTGCGCTCTCCCGCATTCTCTGCAGACGCGCAAACACTAAACAGCCCCGACCCGCGGCGTGAACCTCGTGTGGTGTTTGATGATTTAATCCCGTCATTGGTGAAGATGCACAGCGCGACCCGCCCCATAAACATCTGTCATTACAGCTTCGCCCCTTAAATTTCCTGCTGACTCTACGGGTTTGCAGCCAACGTATAGCGTCATTCTCTGGCGGCAGCACATGGATCCTTTAATTAAGTAGAAAGCCCCCAACCTAAAATCATACAATAATTTCCAAAAAAATGGTCACAGAGACACTTTCAGCTTCATCCTGTCACTCGCCGGGATCAGCGAGGCAAAACATGGAATGTTAAACCTTCAGCTTAAAAAGGAATGAAAATGATAACATGCAAGTCTTGTATTTCTGGATATCTATTCACTCATTTATTATCTATACCACTTGTTCTGCAGTCTGGAGTCTATCCCTGCTGATTGGTTCACCCTGGATCCATCACAAAGATAAACTACCATTCACCCTCACATTCACCCATCAGTAAGAGACAACCAACCATTCTCTCCCTCATTCATTTTCTTCAGAAAAATATTCTTTTATTCTTAACGCAGATTGGATTGATTTGATTTAATTAAAATACCTCTTCACATACTTCTATCTTTACTATACTGCATATTTGCAGGTTGTTCATTTCATGACAAAACTTTTTTAAATTCTCAATAAAATAATTCTAACATTTTTAGTTACACTTGAAACACAAAAGCCTGAAGAAAAAAAAAATCATCATCATAATCATCGTCACACTTGTAATTGTGACTGTGTAATTATTGTTTCTGCTACCCCTCTAGTACACAATAGAACTCTGTTTGGAAGGCGAATGCTGGGTTCATGGGTTGCGAGGTTCTCAATTTATGCACGAATTCCACATTATACTGTCTGTGTCCGAGTTCGACAGGAGCCTTTGACAGTGAAGAATGACTAGATGTCACTCTTTATGTGCATTAGTGCAACCTTGATATCGGCCTTTTTTTACCATCATTTATCTTAAAGCAACACACTCTTGCTCAGGGAGGAATGCATAACACACAACACGAGTAAGACAACAGCCACACACACACAGACACACAGACACACACACACACACACACAGACACAAACACACACACACACGCACACACACACACACCGCATACAGAGGCGTTCAGGGTTCTTCAGAATCCATGGTCAAACCAAAACGTTTGGTGTAACTGAGAAAAGGGTTTCAACAGAAAATCTACAATCAAACTATTAATAAATATTGATTCTTATATAAATATTAATGCTGTAAGTGTTAAGTGATAGGCATAGCTTGCTGCAGGTTGGATCTCAACAACATATGACAACGGTGATGATGAATGAGAACTATAATAATAATGATACCAATAATAATAATAATAATAATAATAATAATAATAATAATAATAATAATAATAATAATAATAACAATAATAATAATAATAAAAAGGGCAGTTGTATGTCTATATGATTTGTAAATGAGCCCCACCCCACCCACCCCTCCGACACTAATGAATGAATATATGGATGAATATATGAAAGAAAATTATTCCATGAGCCATCCCCACATTTCTATCACAGCTGATTTTAACGCTTCGGATCCCCACTGAGTATCAGATCCCACTTTGGGTTTGGATTTTAGGCCCCTGACGGGACCAGCGCCCACACAGGTGGCGCTGGACGCATTAACCATTTCATCTGACACCAAGTGCAGAGGATGAATTAAGTGATTTTATTTAAATTGTGGAGCACGGCTGCTCACCTGCCCGTCTCCACCTCCTCCTCCAGAGGCTTTGAGGATGACGGCTATTCTTATCTTTGATGCGGGACATGAATTAATTATCTGATTTATATGCCAGCCTCCGCCACGCTCCTTCCCGGCGTTGTTTTTTCATTTGAAGGAAACTTGTGCGGTTTTCCTGCTCAACCGAAACCCCATGTTTTTCAAAATAAAAGCATGGTCGGAGTTCAAAGCTGGGACTGAGGTGCAAATCTTAAGCTGAAGAAGTTGTCACTTTGGTCATCAAGAGCAACAGAGTATCGTCTTCCTTTGACAGAGCGTTAATCCCGACTGGGTCCATCAGGCCCCTACCCGATCTCACCTCCTCTGTACTGCGCGGGGCTCCATACCCACGACGCACTAAGTCACCCGGCTCAAGTGGATACTCCTTCAAACTTCATCTTCGGCGAAGAGGAGAAGCAGCGGCGAGCGAACGCCTCCCTCAACAGCTTTAACTCCGGCGGTAACAAGTGACATGTACGGCAGAGGCAATTAGGACACCTGATCTCAATTCCGCGAATAAAGACAGTCGGCCGAGGGGGTATTCAGACTTCAGTGGGATTAGGGAGATCTTTGTCATGTAGATCTTTGGAACGCCTCTGGCTCCGGAGATAAAAAACAGAGACGAACCCTTAGCGGGGCGAGGGAGAATGAAACAGAGGGAAGGGAGTGGAGGACACAGAGCTCTCAGCTAATGACAGGGCTACTCTGCATCACTGCACTGACTAATGAGCACTCCAGCGAGGGTGAGCTTAAAGACCAGTGCGCGTGGCCGCCGCGCCAGGGAACGGCGTGCACAGGCGTGTTAAGAGTGCAGCGCGTCCATGAGCAAGGTGTGTGTTTGTGTGTGTGTGTGTGTGTGTGAGGGCAAGGATGCTACTTGCAATGAAGGGGTGTGGATTTTTCTCTTTCGCAGGCCGGCGAGCCGCCGTGCATGACGGCGCTGGAAGCTCTTAATAATTCACATAATATTGATTTAGTTAGCGCACTTCCTCCTTCACTCCCACGCCCCGGGAGAAAAGGCCCACCTGTAGCCCCCCCCCCCCAACCCCCACCTCCTCCATCCAGACGATACCTGCGCCTCCACGGCCGCTTCATGCATATAATGAGGCTGAGATCCGCGTTACGACCTCGGAGAGACAAACGCCCCAAACGCCTCCGTGATTTACACGCCTTTTAAGGCGAACGCCTGATGACACAGGCGTCAATTATTGGGTGATAAACATTATCCGCTAACCCCCTGGAGTATTGCAACGCAAATGCACATGTTTCATGTTTTCACCTTCACCACCGGATTCGATCGACTCTGATATCTTTACGCCTGCCGCGTTAACTAATATATTGTAATGGATGTGTTTATTTATTGATCAGGGGGTGAATTTGTCAATCATCCAGCAGGTGAAGACAGGGAGCTCTCATTGGTCATTTGGTGGGAAAAAAAAGAAAAGTGCAGTGACGTAAATGCTAATGGACCAGAGCATTAAAGTACAAGAAACTTAGATGCTATTACTGTTGAATGTCTATCATTCATTCATTATCTACACTGCTTATACTGCGCTTGGTGTTGCATGGGGCGGTGCCCAGCTGTGATTGGCCACCTTGGTTCACCTTGAAGTGATCCATCACATGTCCACATGTACCGACATACACTAATTCACCCTGTCATTCATACAACAGAAAGAGACATTCAACCAGTCACACGTCGGGACAATTCAGGGTCTCCAATGAAACTTCTGCATGTCTTTGGACCGTGGGAGGAACCCCACTCAGACACTGGGAGAACATGGAGACTCCACACAAAAAGCCTTCCTGTGGTCCCACCAGGGAGCTTTTTGCTGTGAGGCAGAAAGTCCTCCAACATGCAAAACATTCAATCCTCAATTAATATCAACCCTGATCCCCATCAAACTACAGTGATGAGGAGACGTCTCACGTGAAGAGGCCCTCACAGTTTTGCACGTGGTTGTCGATGGCGGAGGGATGTTTACGTAACACACACACAAACACACACACACTTACAAACACACAGTCGGTGCGCTGTGTCGACTCCATCGTTGTGTGGCCGTGGTCTAAAGGTGTAAACACAGCGTGCACGGGCTGAAGGCAGGGATAGGGGTGTTAAACAGCGCATGTTATTAATCTGTCACCATTCTAAGGAGTTAATGTAACTATGTGACGGCCGTGTGTGTTCGTGTGAGTGTGTGCGTGCGTGTGTGTTGCAAGTGCCTGTGTGCGTGTCATCATAACTTTAATATTTATAAAAATGTAACTTCTCTCTCACAAACTATTAACACCTCCTGAAGACGAAGGCGAGAAGAGGAGGAGGAGGGAACGCCGGCCTTCCACTGGATGAGCCAGGACCTTGTTTCCCTGATCTTTATCGCCACCTGGAGGACCAGTCGGAGAGATCAGGGAATCAAGAACACGCACATACACACACACACACACACACACACACACACACACACACACACACAAAAGATGATCTCACGTGAAGAGGCCCAAAGGCGCAGCCGCGGTTGCCATGGACGCCAAAGATGATTGACACTCACAAAAGCTCAGTGAGGAATATAAAGCTGGGTTTGTTTTCGGAGGAGAAGCACAGAGGGTCAGCGGTCCAGAGCAATGAAGAGGGTGGAGAAGAGGTGGAGGGAAGGTGTCAGGGCTGATGAGAGAGTAAGGAAAAGTGGCAAAGACGGAGGTGAGAGCAGCAGAGATGGAGATCGGGAGGTTTCTCTTTGGGAGTGAGGAGGATGGAGAGGATCAAGAAGGAGTCCATGGTGAAGATCTGGGTAGAGGGATGCTGAGGCTGGAGATCCAGAGGAAGACCAGAGAGGAGGTTTATGGATGGAGGGGAAGAGGACAGAAAGTCAGTTGACAGTTGTGTAAGAGGAGAGGGAAGGATAGAGGCAGGTGATTGGCGGTGGAGACCCCTCAGGGGAGCAGCCCGAGGAGACCCAAATCACCACTAACTTATAAATATTGATACAAAACATAAACAAAACTGAAGCAGAAAATTTGACTCCATGAATACATTCCTCACACATTTAAGGTCCACCTTAAACCTGCAAACCCTGGATCCATGAAGATCCTTAGGTCTTTGCAGTGTCCATGTTCTGAGACCCCAAGTTCCAAGTGTGTGTGTGTGTGTGTGTGTGCTCCACACAATTAGAGGTTGTGATTGGATGAATACATTACATTACAGTCATTTAGCAGACGGTTTTATCCAAAGCGACTTACAAAAATTGCAATTCAATAACCGAAGATCCAAAGTACCAGTGGTTGTTATTAAGAAGTCACCACTCTACCAAATAGCCATCTCAAAACCATATACATACATACATTCATTTCTTTTTCTTTTTTTTTTTTTTTTTTTGGGTGCGGGGGCTAAGTGTGATTAGTGGGGTAGTGCTTGACGAAGAGGTATATTTTCAGCTCACGGCGGAAGATGGGCAGCGACCCCTCTGTTCTGACCTTTTTCCGGGAGTTCGTTCCACCACTGAGGAGCCAAGACCGAGAATAGCCGAGACTGGTTCGATCGGCAGGCGGGGGCTCTGAGTGATGGGATGGACGGTCGCCCAGAGGTGGCAGATCGGAGGGGATGGGTAGGGACATGTGGCTTGACCATGACCTGGAGATAAGACGGGGCTGTCCCGTTCACCGCCCGATAGGCGAGCACCAGGGTCTTGAACTTGATGCGGGCAGCTAACAGGAGCCAGTTTAGGGACATAAGAAGGGGAGTCGTGTGGGAGAATTTGGGATGGTTGAACACCAAACGGGCTGCCACTTTCTGAATAAGCTCCAGAGGCCTGATGGTCACCAATGGAGCAAGGAGGGAGTTGCATGATGCAACTGAACACTGGTTGAAGCACATCAAGAAGTGCAACATCCTGCGTGGGGAATTACAATTTTATCACTCACACGCACACAAAACAATAATTATCGATACTAATGGCACCCTGGATCGGTTTGAAGCTGCGTGCAGCGCTCAGTGTGCTCATGCTGTTCTCTACTGCCATCTACTGTTGACATATGGAACAAGCCGGACTACAAAGATGGCCGACTGTACTTCTGAAGCTCAAGGTAAAGAAAGATTGTGGGCATTTTATATCACAAGGGTAAAAACGACACTTTTTTAATCTCATTTAACTCTGATGTATTTGATCTTATTCTACACTTAATAGCACAGAGGTGCTTTTTTTATATTTATTCTGACTTTCATGGCTCTCTCTGATCTTCCCACGCACGCCGGCTGCCTTTGATTCTGCAGACGTGGTTTGATGACTTCGTTTGTGTGTTTCTGTTTTGTTTGTTGCCGTGGTGACGGGCTGATGATGGACATCAAAGCAGAACAGTGATCAATCGGGTAATTAATCAGACTGGTGAATTATTAGCGCCGGGCTGATCGGGTCAGACAAGCTGGAGGGAATATTCTCCCCAAATAGGTTTGACGATGCTTGAAAATAAGAAGAGAAAAATAAAAGACTATTTTAACTGTCATTTTTTTTTTTTTTGGTTCATTGTTTTTGTTGATTGATTGATTCATTCACTCACTCAATCGCAGGGCTTCAAAAAGAAATATCCAACCATTCACCCTCTCACTCACCGAGTGTGATTTTGTTCCTCTGATAATCCCAAGCTGGTCAGACAGCGGAGGGTCAGGTTCCTGCTCTCCTCTGGAATCAATCCAGTCTCCACTCTTCGGACCTGAAAGTGACTCTGGTGGCCTCTGAGCCTTGGAAAAATCCAGTGCATGTGAGAGTTTGATTGACAGGCGTGCTTAGGTTATCCCCATACCGATGCCAGACTGAAAAACTGAGACCATACAACATGTGGTACAGGAGGTGGCCATCTTGAAATCACCAACTCCCGTCCATTGTCAGTAAACCTATCGTCCATGTTAGGTCGACCCACACCAGGTGGCAGTCCTTCCCCGAAAGGATGGCGAGCCAATGACAGGGTTAGTGGCTACATGTCTCAAAAGTTCCTGTGAATGAGTGGATACAATAAAAATAATAATTTATCCTGTGGGGAAATTCGTTCTCTGCAATTCATGGATGCACCATGAGCAGTAGGCTGCCGTCCACCAGCGCCAGGGGAGCAGTTTGGGGTTCCGTGTCTTGCTCAACAACACTTCAACACACTAGGAGGAGCCGGGAATCGAACCAGGAATGTTCGGTTCAGATGAATAGTTGTAAGTCTGTATTTGACATGGATGAGGTAGAGAATGGCTATTTTTCCGATATGTTAACCTGTGTCATTTCCAATGCCAAGTTGGATAGACACCAGCACTATAGAGGATGAATGACTGCAGTTACACTTTATTTCATCCACTTGTTCTATATAGGATCTTTCATTTACATTTCAGACTACAGATCATTCTAGATACTGATTGACAGAGTAATGGACCTTCACTGGAGCCTGCAGTCACCTAGCTTCAATGAGGAACCCGAAGGTGCGAGCAGGTGCGCAGGTTTGTCTGCATCAGCCGCCCTGTCGCAACCAGACATGACCATCTGGGATGTGGAACCGATCTCAGGTGACACCAGGCGGCAGTCACTCAGAGGGTCGCCGCACAGAGATGGACACCCGTTCACACCCACGTTCACACCCATGTACGCACTCACAGCCGGCTTAGATGGCCTCAAGTAAACAGACGGTGTGTTTAGAGAGCTGCGGTGCTGCCGTAGAGAGCACCGTAATTCTGCAGAGGATGGGCTCCCGGGCAGGAATTGAAAAAGGACTCTTATTTGTATCTTGTGAACGTCAGGATGAATCACAAGTACAGCCGGATGGACAACTTCCTCCTCTCCTCGGCCAACAGCCAATCATCAGCCTCCATCTAACCATCTCCTGTCACACCAGGTAACTTCCTGTCCTCTTTACCTCCAGACATAAACCTCCCCTCAGGTCTTCCTGGAAGTCTCGACTTCCTCCAACCTCAGCATCCTTCTACCACTACCTTCCCCATCCCTCCTCTATCAAAGTCCAAGCCATCCCAGTGTAACCTTATCTCCAGAATATCTAATATGCGCTACCCCTCTGAGGGTATTGTTCCTGATCCTCTGCATCCTCCTCACTCCCAAAAAGGAACCTCCACATCTCCATCTCCTCACCCTCCAGCTCAAGTTCTTTCTTGATTTGAAGGGAAACGTTGAGGGATGTGACCTCAAGAGCCTAGAGCCTACCTGGTAAACAAAGGAAGTGGTTATGGATCTGGAGAACCGAACCAGACCATATCTGCTCATCTGACTCCTGATAGGGATAGGATGATAGGATAGTCAAAGATGTGCCGGTGCCCGACATCGACCGATCAATATGTATGATCTGGACCAGAGGTGGACCACGAAAGGTCTACAAATATGGGCCACAGGAAAACTGGAGCGGGAATGGACGTTGACCAAGCATCCATCAGTACCTGTGTGTCAGCGGCAAGAATGAGCTGCGGTGAGGAGATGAAGATCAGGGGAGGAGGTGGAGGGTTGATGGACTCAGCTGCTTTGGAGAAGATATGGATGAGCAGCTCGTTGCCTCTTGAAAGGCTCCTGAGATGGGAGATGAAGGTTTAAAGATGGCGTGACCTAACTGGTGGTGCTCAATGGGATGAATTCGGGACCTTATTTTCGGCAGAGCGCCACGCCGGGATGTCTGTGAGGAGATCTCGTCTTCTCACCTGGAGATGAGTCCCCAGAACAGAAGCTTCACGCTCAGGCCCAGGAGATGAAACGGAGAGGAGCCTTCAGGGTCTGGGAGATTGATAGGTGACCCTTCTGTCATGCCCCATCTCTTTTCTTCACCATTCCAGGGGAGGCTGTAGCCCGGTCAATGAAGCTGGCACCACTCAAGTCGAAGGGTTGTCAGTTCAGCCCCCGGCTCCTCCTGCCCACGTACCAGTTGGTCTTTGAAAGGCAGCGATGAGAGTGACGTCAGCAGCCAATAAGTGATTGATCAGGACGCAGGATGAGGAGATCATGTCTTCCAGCGCTGGTCCTCTGAAGATGTGAGAAGTTGTGTCTTCACTTTTACATCATATCTTAATGCACCCCTTCCCCTCCTCCTCCTCCTCCATCTTGTCCCAGGAGAATGACACCAGTGAGTGACGGCAGTTTATCATTCTGCAGTGCTGATGAGCTACGAGCTCCTGCATGGTTTGCTCTCCATGTGATATGTGGGCATTGAGGGTCAGATCTTCAGCCCAGTGGAGACAGGATGAAGAAGACCATGTTGAAATCCCCCTTAAATATGAATAGAAAATAATCAGGGGCAGTTTTAGGGACTCTGTCCTTCGGAAGGGGCAAACACCAAAGAAAAGCTATGCTCCACTTTAATCAACACAATGGTTTCTCTCTGTCATTCACACATTTTTTAAACAATGTCCTGCAAGGGATAAATACAGCATAATAACATAAAAAATTTAAATATAGAGAGACATGGGGCATTCAACCTGTCATTCACACATCAAATAGAGACAGCTGTTCGCACAGGGAGAACTTGGACCTCCTCGCACAGATAGTGCCCCATGTCGTGCCACCGCACCACCTGGACACCATTTTATGAGAACCATAATTATTACAATTTATTATTATTATTCTTATATAGACTGGTTAATGTCAAAATCTTCTTGTGATGGCAACTGGACTTGAATTTCTTCCCTTGACGACTTTGCACCTCTCATCCAAGAGGTTTCTTCAGTTATAACGGCCTGTGGGGAGTTTTTGAATATAACTCCCAGGGTTTTGGGTGGTTCTACATTATGATGGTTTTGTTATGTAAATGGAGAGTTGATTGGCAGAAACTAGGTCGAAGGGTGGTTGTTCAGATGGTTTCGCCCCTCAACCGAGAAGGGTAAAACGTTGTCAAGTGAAGACATTCAAGTTCAGTAGAATTCACCTTGACCTAAAAGACTGAGAACCTCCACATACACAGACTGGTTAATGTGTTTCACACTCCAGGTGTGTTAGAACAATACCACCAACAGAGGGCGATGTGAGCTTGCTTTCTTTTATTCTCTCCATTCTGCGGACGAAAGCTCAAACATCACCAACCCACCCTCCTCCAACCTTCTCCACCCCCACATTACCCCGAAAAGGTGATCCCACAGATTTCAAAAATTCCTTTCCCCGCCTCCCTTCCAGATGCACTGCATCAAATCTCAACCCTGAGCATCAGCTGAGGGACGCCTCCACCCTTTGCATCATCCACACACACACACGCACAAGCACACGTGCATGCACGCACACACACACACACACACACACACACACACACACACACAAATACATACTAAGAGCCAAGCTCATGAAATATTTAGAGGACAACACTCACTTTATCACCCAGCACCACCCGGGGAGCTCTGCAACACACTGACATGATTGTGGCCTCCACCACCACCCCTCAAGCCGGGGAGACGCGCTTTAGCGCCAGAGCCTCGAAATCCGAGGTGAAGCTCTCCAGGTAACCTCCCCTCCTCACATCTTTGTTACACCTGAGGACGCCAAGTGCATTCAGAGGAGGCACTTGGGGGAAATCGAATCCCGCCACCTCCGCAGGAGGACCTGGCTGAGATTCCTTCATCCCGGCAAGTCACGTCCCGAGCTCCGGTTTCACCTGCTCTCATTGTTACCCAACAACTGCGTCATTCAGACATTGTGTAACAAAGTCACTATGAAAGGATGAAAAACCGATCTGGCAGGCGTCATTGATATTAATGTGGAGGAAGACCTGGGAGTTTTTCTTCTGTGTGACCAAACACCAATCACCCTCTTATTCACACATCATGTAGAGACATAAAACAATTCACACACCATTCTGAGAGAAAGGAAAGAGGACAGGGAGTGAACTGGTGAGAAGGTTAGATGGAGGCAGTTGATTGGCTGTGGACACCTTTGAAGGGAGTAGGTCAGAAGTAAAAAAGAAGAAAAAGACGTTCCCATGCGAAGAACATCAAACGTGATGAATGATGTTACTGTTTTGCTTTATGCAACTGGAGAACGCCTGCTGCACCGCCCTGCTCCTCCACCTCCAACAAGGAGCTCAGACACTGATTGCCTCTGAAGAGACATCGAGCGGCGATCATGTGAGGATTGGCTCTATTTTTAGCGCTCGGTGCTGTCAATCAGCGACGCCGTCCAGAGATGTGATTCTCTGTCAGCCGCTGTCACTCGACAGCCATAAACTAAACGTAGGGGCTTCTTGCACTCGTTCCTCAATGTCATTAGCCATTAATCAATGGGGAAGATTGATTGATGGGTGACTTCACCTTGCATGACATGTTTTAAAAGGATTGTCCTGTCAAGATATTAGATGTGGTTGATGGTGTGTGCATGTGTGTGTGTGTGTGTGTGTGTGTGTGTGGGTGTGTGTGTGTGTGTGTGTGTGGGTGGGTGTGTGTGTGGGTGGGTGGGTGTGTTGATAGATCAGGCTTGGCTCTGAGTTATTCACACTTCTTTCATGTCAAATGCTACCTAGTTAGCTCTCCGCTATCACAGGTAAGTTGATTCCTCTGGAGTGAGATGTTTCACTTGTACATCTGGGAGCTGCATGAAGCTTGCAGAGGTTAAACTGTTGCGGTCGATCCCGGTGTGCGGATACATGCAGTTTCCACTGCGACTTGTCGTAAGAGAAGACCGTTCCTCGGAGGGCTGGATGTCGTGCAACATTCATTAGAGTAATAACAACACCTGGCAGCAGCCAAGGCCAGGGAACTGAAGATAACTCAATCCCGCTGTTATCCATGACAACTAATTGCTTTAAAGGTTGGTTGTTTGACCCAAAATGAGGTTCTTCCTCAGGGTGTCTGGGCTCTCCCTTAGAAACAGAATGAGACGCTCGGCCGTTCAGGAGAGGCTCAGAGTAGAGACACTGCCCCTCCAGCATCCAGGGGAGCTAGATGGGGTGGCTCCATGGCTCCATCTGGTCAAAATGCCTCCCGGATGCCTCCACAGTGAGATGTTCCAGGTACATTCCTCCAGGAACCCAGGATACAATGGAGGGACTATGTCTTTGGGCTGGCAGGGGTGCCTTGGGATTCACAGCCGAAGTGCATTTTTGGCCAAAATGGAAAGAGACGGCTTGTCTCAGGCTTAGGCATGTTGCGTCTGGGCAGGATATGACCCGAATATGATAACACCGGTCATATAACGGTCGCCCAGTGGGATCGGAGGGGGCCACTCACTCAAGCCCAATAGGTGTTATTCAAGCCCACAAGTCAAACATAAGAGCACTGAACTCAAAGCAAACAAGGCTCCTTATTTGGGCCTGAGATTCAATCCAAGCTGATGGGTCACTTTCTGCCATGTTGCAGGTGTCTTGTTTATAATTATGTTAATTAGTATTATAGCTGAGAATCCCTCTAAACTTTAGAGGGATTCTCTATAATTACAATTACTTTGGAGTCTAAAGTAACATCACAGCAATTGGCACTTGCTGGAAGTGGATCTTTTAGGAGTTTCTTAAACATTCTTCAACCTGTTAGAATTGCGACTAAGCTGGCTGAGGGAAGAACATACATACCTTGTATTTAAACTGCCGATAAATCAATTTTAAACAGTATCTCTTATTTGGAAAGGGGGTTCATCTTTGATCTTGAAGAGGCGACTGTTCAGCAACTAAGACCGGATTTGGTTACCGGTTGGCAGGTGGCTTGGAAGAGTGACTTGGCAATTCTTGCAGATCCCAGGAGGTCCCTACTCATCTTGTTGGCAGAAAGACTCCTATTGCTGTGGAGCAGCTCGTTGGGGATGGGGAGGCATTATTGGTCCAAAACTGCACCTAATGAAGCAGGCACACTGGTAAGAACCTCGCCTCCCCTGTCCCACCCAAAGGGCACTGTCCAAAAGCTTTGCAGAGGTCAAGCAGGAAGTAAATTAACTTAAAACAAGAGCCTGAATGGTGATTCCAAGGACTTACAACTTCCTGTTCCAGAGCACAAAGGATAGTTGTGCAGTCTGATGGCATCTAGTATCACAAAAGAGAAGAAATTAACAAAGGAAACTGGACAACACCTCCAGGCCCTTGGGTGAGGTATGTGAAGGGCTGCTGGTTCAGGCAAAAGTGGCCAGTTCCCTGTCGTGCCTTCTTTGGCAGTAATGTAATTTGTCCCCAGAAGTACAGTTAGAAAAGTCACCTCATTAAATAAGTTCTGACCAAGCTCATCTTTTCCTTCTCACAGGGGTACAGTGTAATGCTACCTTTACGGCTGCTTCCACTGAGGTCTAACTTATCCCGCAGTATTACTTCTGTCCACTGAGCTGGCGCCCTCTAAGAGATGTGCAAACCCCTTATCTATTCTCTAATGTCTGTGTATAACTGAGTTTGTGCAGCTTCACAGGAGTGTTTAGTGAGTAAGACAATACCCTTTTTGCGCTTGTGTGTGTTTGGACACCATTGGCCTTCGAACCCATCGCAGATATCTATTTCCTGCCCAGAGAATCTGATCCCCGCTACACCTCCTGACTTCAGACAAATTCCGTGCCAGTGGAGTAGTCATGGTGAGCATAGACGGTTGCCTCATTTGCCACTGATACAGGTTTTATTGACATGAAGCTGAGATGGTAGTCCCCATCCCCCCCACCCCCAAAGAAAGGGCTGAGTGTGACTCAGAGAAATATGGTGGCTGGTTGGAAAGATAGTTTTCATCTGTCAGAGACAAATCGGAGGAATTTGGTGCACGTCTGTGATGATTGTGCGCTAAACTGTGGTGGTAACAGAATCAAGGGATGATCCATGCATCGATAGGGGTTCGACAAGTTGCCATGGCAACCCTGGCTCCTGATCCCTCAGACTGGCTGGAGCTGGCAAAGAATGAGAGCAGGCGAGAGACAGGCTGGAAGATGGGGAGGTGAGATTGTTTCGGTTGGCTGAAGTGCTGCCAGAGGTTTTGACAACAGTACGTTAATGAACAGGAAGGATGGAGCAATCAGATACCGAGCTGGTCTCTGGAGGGATAACCTCTTAATAGCTAGGCCGCTTGAAACCATCAACCCTTCATGAACTGACAGGAAGGAACATACACACACATTTGTCTGCACACGCAGATTTACCAAACATACATATTCCCAGTGGACAGTGTGGAAGATCACACAGTGTGCTTATAAACACACAGACATACCGTGACTTAGGAGATGCAATAAGCATAAAAACGTACATCAACACTAAATTATCATGAAAAATTAAAAACAAGACTCAACACCGTACCTGCAATTGACGTCGCAATATTTGCAACATGGTATTCCTTGTCTCATGAATTATGCAATTAAAATAAGACAATCATCAGGGTTTGGGGTTGAACGCGATATGTGAGAGTATAACCCTCACACAGAGAGCGGGCTCCATTAATGTAGCACATTCACCAGCATGGGCTTTCAAAGCACTTTACTCTGGATCTCATTCACCAATTTATGCACTTATGGCGGCAGAACTTCCACGCAAGGTGCTAACCACACCATCGCGAGCAAGTGGGCGAATACTTTGACCAAGGACACCTCGGGATGCAGACAGGAGGGGAAACAAACCGCCAGCCTTCTGTTTCCCCACATCCTCTTTTTTGGTCAGCTTTTCTAGCATACCAGTGAAAGCAGCCATCATTAGCTATCAGCTTAGAAAAGTGGAGGAAGTGAAGTGATGACTTGGACATATGTTGAATCTTGTTTGTTAAATTGTGATCATTGATGTCAGCTTTTTCGTGCAAAAAAGAAATGACACGATTCCTGTTTTTTGCCTCGTTTAAGATATTAGCCTATCTTTTGAATAAGTTCACAATTTTACGACATCCTGGAGAAATAAGGGAGTTTTTCCTCGGGTATTTTACAGCTCTCCCTGGAGCCATTCATCTCAGAAAAGATACTGTGTGAGGTTGGAGGGAGCAATAACTGCCTGTTAATTCAACCTGCTATTTACAGACACATTATTACACGAAACCCTGCTGCTTTCCTTCACCTGAGATGAAAATGGTCATTATCTGATCCAGTCGTGAAATTCATCAGCTAGAAAACTTGGCTATGTTTACTAGCAAGCTAGCAGCATTCCTGTGTGTAATGCCGCTAGGGGCCGCAAAAGGCGTCCTTGAGGCGTCTCTTTTCAGAGCTTGTCACCTGTGATGGTGACAAGATCCATTCATTCATATATGAGCATCCCGAAGACACCCTCTGGGCTGATTCTTTTCATCCATTCATTCATTATCTTTCCCTGCACTCAGGGTCACAGGGGTGCCGGATCCTATCCCAGCTGTCATTGGATGAGAGGCAGGGTTAACCCTGGACCAATTACCAACCAACCCCCCCTATGACTATGAATGTTTGATTTAGGACCCATTTATTCATCCATTCATTTATAGCCTTTAGCTTGTATCTCACCTCTGATTCCAGCTAAAATAGACAAGATCTGGGGTACAACATGGATAAGCCACTAGTCAACCCCCATAAGATTGTGAATGGTTAATTAAGGACGCATTCATTCATTCATTCGTTCATTTATGAGCTTGAATATCTATCCCAAAGACCCATGATTCCAGCAGCATATGAACAAGTCACTAGTCAATCACAGGGCCGATCCAGAGAGAGACAACCATTTACACGAGGCTGATCCAAACCTATAACTGTGAATGTGTTTTTTCTGCGCTCACACTATCCCAGCCATTCTGTGGCTATCAGAGAGGTATTACACTACAGAGCTCCAATAACACATTATCTATAAACACGGGGATTATCAGAAGTAATGCCATCATCAAACACAGGTCTAAAAATACCTGCCTCTGTTTGCTCTGTTGACACTAAGCTGCAGGTTTTTATCGTGAATCTGAAACACACACTGATGGCAGCGCAGGCGGAGATTACGGATCGACGCTTCATCCCTCCGACCGCACAACGGATAAACAACTTTGTGTTCGAGACGGGAAAGGAACACATGTTTTCAGGCACACACACAAAATATCAACATTTCTTGTTACTTTGTATTAATAAAATATTTCTCCAATGGTTGACATAATGGTGCAGTGGTTAGCGCTTCAAGAAAGTCTCTGGTCGAATTTCCACAGGGGGCCTTTCTGAGTATTTGTTCGGCCAGCCATGCTGCCAGGTACCATTTACCTACACCAGCATATTATAGTTTCCAGAGGGGCTGATTCAGGTGTGACCATGTCAGTGGTCTGAGCAGGGAAGCATCCAGCTGCTCCCATAAATTAATGCAACCGTCACCATCTGCATCGACCTCATTTGATTACGCACGTATCGTGTTGAGCACTGGTCTCCGGTGTTAACATGTGTTTACAACTAGAACCCTGCACATCGCCAAAGCCTGGCGAGGCCACTGAATCATCATGAGTGACAAAGGAATCCCACCGAGGTCCTACAGCGGGAGTCTGACGGGACAATGGCTTCATGCTTTATAAGTGATTTACTGGTTTACCACAGTCTTTATATCAAGTTGCGAGAAGTCGCCAGCTACTTGAGTCAATAATCCATCTCCCCAAGTGCACTGCAGCTGCGGTCGGACACGGGCTTGCCAACCTCACAGGTAGCAGCAATGGTACATTTGTTCAGTCACTCAGTGGACCAGAAGGGTAACTTGAAAAAGTAGCCATATTTTAACATTCATGTGTTAGGTTTTGTCATATTCTCGCAGACTCAGGCAACACAGCTTGAAGCTGTGGGTTTGAAATCAAGTCAGCTTCCGCGGGATTTAATCCAAGTCATTGTTGTCAGCATTTTGGGAAAGTTAAGTAGCGATTTGCCAAAGTGGTCATCGTGCAGAAACACGGTCTTTGCTGACAACCACAGTCCCCAACACACAGAGGTAAATACCCAGTGTGTGTGGTGTGTGTGTGTGTGTGTGTGTGTGTGCGTGTGTGTGTGTGTGTGTGTGTGTGTGTGTGTGTGTGTGTGTGTGTGTGTGTGTGTGTGTGTGTGTAGCAGAGAACTGCAATCTTTGCTTATGTTTTGCACCCAGGTGTGATAATGCTAATATTGGTCGATGTGATTTGCATTTAGCTTAGGACATTCGCTTTTTCTGTTTTGGTGATAACCCTCACCTCGCTCCTCGGTGTCTGCTAAAAAGGCTGGAACAGCGTCTTCATTTCTGCATTAGCGCTGTAACTTTACACCCCTCCTGAACCCCTGGAAGGCTGCCAGGCCTCTCAGCCAACATTGAGGTCCAAAAACACAATCGTGACTTGAAACTGGCAAAAGAGAAAGTGGCATTGCCGTAAGTGGCGGTCAAAGAGCTGAGCAAGGACGAATTTTCCATAAAAAGCAGCTACATCAATGCTGATTGGTTGCCTGTTTCTTTTAAAACCCAAGCCAGACACTGATCCTACAGAATGCAATGCAGTCTAACTAGGTGGCTACTCTATCTTTAATGTTTTAGCACTTCTTTTTGACGTGCTCATTGAGTTTCATCACTCTGAGCACATTTCTGTTTAATGTTTGTTAATTAATGGCTTAGGAAAGGTGTCCTTTTGTTTCCTGAGATTTTTTTTTTACCCCCTGTGGTGTGAATGCTGCTGTACCTTGGACAGCAAACCTCCCCCAGGCATATTGTGTTTGTCAATATCAAAAGCGTGATTAATTTAATTAAAATTGTTAATACATCAACAGCACAGCGCACAATGACTCAAAATCCCACAATTTCGCTGAGTGATCGGTGCCATCTGGCATCAGAACCGACTCCACCAAGATGGACAACCAACCAAACAACATATTGACCTTTTGAAGGGAAGTTTAGGTCCAAACAAATCGAGGCAGGACGTTGGAGCACCAGGAAATAGTTCACCAAAGAACTTCCTGATAAAGCACCACATCAACGGCAAGCTCATATTAGGGGAATCCTCTGCAAGGACCACCACCGCTGGCAACGTTCGGGTTGGTCAAACCCTCAGGGACTGACAGGGCCTTGGATAATATTAATGGTCTCCACTCATATGGCACTTTCATGCACTCACACATGCACTCAATCACCAATGGTGACATGCAATGCAAGGCGCTGACCATCAGGAGCAACTGGGGGGGTTCAGTGGCATGCCCAACAACACTTCTGGATGGCATTAAACAAATGAATAGTGAATAAAAAAAAAAAGCATGAAAAAAAGAGAATTTAAAAAATTGTTTAATTAAGTGTGTTGACCTTGACGATGAGACGAAGATGGTGATACAATGCTACAATGTGTTTCTTAATGTTAACTGCAAACTTTGCTGCACTTTGTGGCTAAACTTAATTTTCACTTAACAGAGTGAATCCCGCTCCTCTTTTTAAAACGATCAAACCATGTCCGAACGGCTCTGACTGACTCATCCGATGCCTGGTTCATTGACTTCACACCGTCTGCTGCACCAAATCCTCGTAAATGTCTCCTGTCTTCTCACAGACAATGCTCTCACTCACGGTATCTCAGCAACAACTTCTCCATCTCATCATGGACGAGTCCTCAACACACACACACACGTCGCTCATGTTTTTCCATGATTTTCTGGAGGCTACCAAGTGGCGCTTGAAATGTCCCACTGTCTTTAAACACCTCCACCACAGACAAATGCCCATCCCGCTCAATCCTAACTCAGATCTGGTTTCGAATCACACAGCAAAAATGCCGCTGAGCGACAGCTCGTCTGTCAGAAAACTCCCAAGTTGATGCACTAGGAAGTCCAAGTTTGACTGTATGTATAAAAGTAAGGTGACTAGGTGAGCCCGTGATGAGTCCTTAATGGTCTCTGCACAGGATCCTTATAGGAAGTGTTTTTGGGAAGGTAGCCGTTTGCTGATGACATTTGTTTTATCAATACTGCGGCTTCTCTGCCCGACCACTTCAAACCAGGTGGCGCCGATGCACGTCCTACTTGAATATGCTACCAGGGACAATTACAAGTGTGTAAAAATGTGTGAACAAGCCAGAAGGATCTGACGGCACAAAAATAGCAGCCCTCGGCTGGACCAAGCAACGGGCCTTAATCTGCTCCCACAAGGACAAGCGCACACACACACACACACACACACACACACACTGACAGAAATACACAAATACAACTGAGTCACGGCACCCTGACACTTTAGGTGGACCAGCAGAGCCGGGAACATGATGCATCTCTGGGATGACACTTCATGTCGGCGATGAGCTGTGCAGTCACGGCCGCTCAGCTGTGATGGTGACGCTGACAGAAGACAACGCCACGGTTTTACACGGAAAGCCGCCGGCCATATCTCCCGGTGACACGTGGGTTATCGTCGACACGCCAACACCGCATCGCCGCGGTGTATTTCCCACGGACTGCTAAGCTGGGCTGCAAGGCTCCCTGGCAGATAGCGAGACAACTGACGGTGAGACATTTATCTATGGACGCTATGGAAAAAAAAAAAGAGGTGGACAAGTGCAAGGGCTGAGAGGGCCTCACACCGTAACCTTGTCAGTCATTTTCATTTCTTCTTGCCGCAGCCTCTATTTGCTCCGCCGGCCGACTTTGGTTCCATTGTCTGCTTCTGGCTCCTTTCCTGTCTGGAGATCAAGGGGCCAGTTAAAAGAAGACCAAGCAGAAGCGAGGGTCGCGGCGGCCATTTGCCCAGGGGTGATCTCTGGATTAGGAGCTGGGGTCCCTCGGTTTGCCGGGTCTAAATTGCTCCACATACTGAACAGATTAAGCTTAAAATGAATGGAGCGACTGGGCCGGCGGAGCCGGGCTTACAAGGGGATGTTCTCCTTTCACAAGCACTTCCAGCAGATGTAGGAGCAGCGAGGAAGGCTGAGGCCCACTAGGATCATTATCTCTCTGGGGGATTCGTCCTTCATGCAGGGGAGCGCTAATAGCCACAGCACCGTTGGACCCTTCTGAGTTATCAGCATTCACATCGAGATAAATCATCGTTACCAGGTTTGATGCCATTGTCATCTTTAGCGTGTTAATCATTTTCATCACTGTCATCATCCATTTAAGCATCTACCCAGACAGCAGGATGGAGTCTCAAGCCACCGCTTTGCTTGAGGCTAGTTTCTTAAGAACCGTCATGAATGTTTCCGTTGACGTTGAAGCTGCACAGAACGGTACTGCCCTGATGGTAAGGGCAGCTCAGAGGGTGGAAGGGGGTCCTCTAGATTCTCCGGGAGCTGGCCGGGTCAAGAAGAAGGTCCAAAACCCAACCTTGGAAATCAACCGTTTGTACCTTGTTCTTCCAGGGAAAGGTGCAAAAGCATACAGTCAAGGACCACCAAACTGAGGGCTGGCTTCATCCCCAGACCTGTGAACCCCCCGGGTATGCTTCACAACAAGTCAACGTAATGCATGACTTTTTAACAAAAATAATTTTCCTTTTCCTTCGGGCTGTCCCCTTCAGGGGATTACCTCAGACAGTTATCTTCCTCCATCTATGCTTACTCACCGCATCCTCTTCTAACTTCATGTCCTCAGAGAAGCTGCCTCCTCAGGGTACTTACATGCGGTGGACAGATAAACAAATGGTCTGCATTCATTAAATACATATACAGTAACAAATGTTCCTCCTCTCGGTGCTGACGAGGTTGGATCAGACTGTTTTCCTGGTCATTTAATGAATGCGGCACCCGGGGGCCTCTCTGGTGGGCTTAGGTCAGTGAAAATGGCTCGTAGTAATAGCAATCCTTTAGGGCCACCGGGGGAAATCATCACGGGTTTGTTGGCATGCCATGTAATTAACCGTGTTAGCTTTGCTACACCCACAAAACCAGTGGAATAAACCCATGTAGTGCCTAACCTCTGAACCCCGCGTCACATAAAGGGGACTGACAAGAGGCCAACTCCGTAGATTCTGCACGGCAAAGCCAATTTCATCGTGATTTAGTGCTGACAGCGAACGGGGAAATGATGTGATTTCCTATTGATTGTAGTTTTGCTGAATATGTCAGGAGCAGGTGGGAATTCGATGCTCGCTCCCGCCGCGGAGCAACGATGGATGTTCGCTGTCAAAGGGGGCTTGAACCCGGGCTGAAGGACAGTCTTCACCCTTAAACCTTCTGAATCGATTAATCAACAGACCAGGTGTATTGCTGAGTCCGGGATGTGATTGACAGCCTGTCACCGCCTTACAGTGCTTGGCATTCGTCTGTATAATTACAAGGTCTCAGAGCAAGGTTACACTCCGCGGTAATGAGCATTTTTGCCTTCAATACATCAAAATAATGGTGATGATCTCATAGGGCGAAGTTGTAATCACTCACCTGCTGACTCAGCTCCAATTATAAAGTGGCTGTTTCAGCTCAACTATTTCTTTTTGGTGGTGGTGGTGGTGGTGGTGGTGCGGAGACTTGCAAAGCATCTGTTCGTTCTAAAGCATACAATTTGGACACAGGTGTCTCAGCCATTCTCTCAGCCCACATTTAGATGTCGGAAATATCTGAACAATGATGACATTTCAAGGCTGGTGAAAATCAAGCTCTCTCTCTTACTGGTCCTGCGAGTTGGGTCATCTTCTGAAGAGGTTCACCTTGCAGACAAGAAGTAAAGACCATGACAAAGCATTTATGTGCTGTAGGATTCGTAAAATTAATGTTGCAGCGCAACATTATCACTGAGGAAGTGGGTGAGTGGATTGAATCATTAGATCATTAAATAATCAGCCAAAGTGACCCCCCCTGCCTCCTCCAGCCCCCGACGGATCATATTTTCTGAAAGCCAAAACTCCCACTGGACAATTAATCCAGCGCTGCTTTGGCCGGTGATTTTCCATCCCTTCGTTCAGGGCCTTTGGATTAAACATAAACAGGTCCAATCAGGCAATGGAGAAACACAATAAGATGCATCTGAGGATCCTTTTGGGGACCTGCAACCAGGAGGGCTGGTGTTTATCCCACACACATCTTTAACCAGGTGCTCGGTGGCACAGTGTTTAGTACTTCAGTCTCACAGCCAGAAGGTCCCTGGTTAGATTCCTACATGGGGCCTTTCTTTGTGGAGTGTCCATGTCTGCTCCGTGGCTACTAAGGGATCCTCCTGGTTCTCTAGGTTCCTCTCAAAGTCCATAAACATGCAGGAGCTTCATTGGAGACCCTGAATCGTCCAAGAATGTGAATGACCGAGTGAATGGTTGCATTTCTCGGGTGAAATGCACGTATCTTCTTCAATGAGAGCTGAGTTAGACTCCAACATCCCCCAAACCTGACTGCAGGGTAAGCAGTATAGTTAAGTAATGACTGTAAATTTTGACCATATGAAAACCCTTTATACCAGCAGTGACTTTCAAGAATGTCTTATCTGATAATAATGAGAAAAGTTTACGATATGTTACCCTACTCTTGATCTTAATGCTGCCATGTCCATCTTGACAAAAACATCACTGTGATCCCGTAAAATCATCAAAAATTACATATACATCCAAAAAGTCAACACAAGGAGCATCCGGACCTCATTTGGCTGACATACGATATTATTGGATGTTGGAGGCGACACAGGATCTAGCTAGATTATTCAGCGGGAGCTTGGGGAGTGAGAAGATGCCTTAGGAATGGAGGAGAAGTGTGATGGTGCCCTTTTTTAAGAATAAGGGGGATGTGCAGAATTGCGTTAACAGAGGGAAAAAGTTGATGAGCCATACAAATTAAGTTATGTGAAAGAGTAATGGAAACAAGACTGAGAACAGAAGTCAGGGTTTGTGAGTTACAGTCTGGCTTCATGCCTAGAAAGAGTACTACAGATGCAGTATTTGCTTTGAGAATGCTAATAGAGAAGTACAGAGAAGGTCAGAGGGAGCTGCATTGTGCTTTTGTAGAACTAGAAAAAGCATACGGCAGGGTACCGAGAGAAGAACTCCGGTGTTGTATGAGGAAGTCTGGAGTGGCAGAAAAGTATGTTAGACTGGTGCAAGACATGTATGCTAGCTGTGAGACAGTGGTGAGGTGTGCTGTTGGGGTAACAGAGAAGTTCAAGCTGGAGGCGGGACTTCATCGGGGATCAGCTCTGAGCTCCTTCGCCTTTGCAGTGGTGATGGACAGGCTGACAGATGAGGTTAGACAGGAAGCTCCATGGACTATGATGTTTGCAGATGACATTGTGATCTTTTGTGAGAGTAGACGACAGGTTGAGGAAAATGTAGAGAGGTGGGGGTCTGCTCTGGAAAGGAGAGGAATGCTGCAGCAAGATAGAATATAATGTGAATGAGAGGAACCTGGGTGGAATATTGAGGCCACAGGGAGTCGAGATCAAGAAGTTCGAGGATTTCAAGTTCTTAGGGTCAAAAGTACAGAGCAATGGAGAGTGTGGAAAAGAAATGGGCTCAAGCATGTTGGAATTGGTGGTGAAAAGTGTCAGGAGTATTATGCGATAGAAGACTATCAGCCAGAATGAAAGGAAAGATTTACAAGACAGTGGTAAGACCAGCAATGCTGTATGGCCTAGAGACAGAGACAATGACAAAAAGACAGGAGGCAAAGGTGGAGGTTGCCAGGATGAATAGGATCAGGAATGAGTCTATCAGAGGAACAGCGCATCTTAGATGTTTTGGAGAGAGGGTCAGAAAAGCCATACTGGGATGGTTCAGCCATATACAGAGGAGGGATAGTCAATATCTTGGTTGACAGATGCTGAAATTAGAGCTGCCAAGGTTAGAGGGAAGGCCAAAGAGAAGATTTATAAACGGGGTGAAGTTAGCTGGTGTGAGAGGGGAGGATACAGAGAATAGGGTTTAAATGGAGAAAGTTGATTCACCGTGGCGACCCCTGAATGGAAAACAGAAAGAAAGGAAAAGAAGAAGAAGAAGAAGAAGAAGAAGAAGAAGAAGAAGAAGAAGAAGAAGAAGAAGAAGAAAGAGGAGGAGGAAGCAACACATGCCCATCAGAATCTCTACAAGCTGTGACAGCTATATCACCAAATTGTTGCAATGCTACATCATCCCTTCACATCACCTTGATGCCAGTCATTCCAAGTAGAATGATATGACAGGTTTAGATCTTTGGTAGGATCCTTTTAGTGTGACGACAAAAATGCAGCTGAGGTCTAAGCTGCGCTGAAATATACTCAAAGCTGGTAACCTCACCTCCTAATCCCCTTGCATAAAATCACCAGGACTTATTTTCAGTTAATTATTCAAACACATCTCCGCTGGCATCAGGAATAAAGCTGTATTTGTCCCTCCCGCTGTGATACGTGGCAGGATGCAGCCTGACAGAGGAGTTCAACACTCCATGTGGATGGAGAGAAAAAGCCTTTTCATCATTTACATCCTCCAGCTCCCATCATACAATGGTACTCCATGCAAAATGGAAACTGGTGACGGAGGATCAGGAAAACCTCAATTATCCAGATGGGTGAATGACTGAATGAATGGTTGAATATCTCTATACTCTGGATTTCATCACCTTACAATGTCAAAGCACATTACCCTGGATCTCATTCACCCATTCACTCACAGGTTCACAGACAGATGGAGCAGAGCTTCCCAGAAAGGTGCTAACCAGATCATCGGGAGCAGGATTCAGTGTCTTTTCCCAAGGATACGTCCGCATGCCGATATAAGGAGCCGGGAATCGAACATCGGATCTGGGAACACCCGCTCCAGCAACTGAGATATTTATTTTCATACTAAATGCTAAAATTCATCAGGTGCTCGAACTCGCAACCTCTGTGCTGAGATGTGGGTCCTGCTAGTGAGGGGAACGGGGCAGCGTTAAGCAATTTTAACGTCTTGTTGAATCATACTACCGTGTGGGGAGGGATCTCAGAATGGCATAAAGACCAGATCTCGACAAGCACATGGCATGGAGGGGTGTACGTTGATCGGAGTAGATGCCGTTTGTCGGAGGGTGTTTATTTCCTGTAAAAGCTGAACTTGGAGCCGAACCATTCTCTTCCCGGGGAGCGAAAAACAGCCACATCTTCAATTCCCGCTGTCAGCCGAGTCGGCGAGGTTCCGGCCGAGCCGCTCAAAAACAAAGCGATGGCCATTTTTCAAAATGTCAGATTACCAGGAGAAAAAAAAAAACAAAATATGAAAAAGATTTTTAGGATGGCATGAATCCAGAGGTGGTCGCGTCACATCCCGATCACTTTGGACATGCACAACAGAACATATCCTGTACAATAGCCAGAGTTTCACGGGAAAAATACACAATGTACTGATGTAGTTAGCCTAGGGGTGGGCAAACTTTTTGGTTCAGGGGCCGCATTGACTTAAAATTTGACAGACCAGGTCAGCACAAGATACGATACATATAAAAATAAAACGCATCTATTTACAGTACATTTGTCTGAACATTGTCTGACATTTGCTTTAAAAATAAAGGCTAAATCACAAAGCCAGTCTATGTCATTCAGCTCAGGAAAATTCTCAAGTGTTCTCAAGTAGCTCCAAAAATGAAATAATCTCCTGTTTGAGCTTCCACATGCATTGATTCGATCATTCATATCAGGTATTTATCCTGTACCAATCTTTGGCGGGCCGGATTAAAAGGACCTACGGGGCCGATGTTGCCCGCGGGCCGTAGTTTGCCCACCCCTGAGTTAGCCTGACCCCGTCACAGCAAAAAGGTTCCTGGTTGAATTCCCACAAGGGGCCTCTCTGTGTGGAATCCCCATGTTCTGGGTTCCTCCCGCAGCCCAAACACATAATAGAGGTTAACTGGAGACCCTACTTTGTGAGTGAGAGGGTGAATATCTGTACATGTCAACATTCTCAATCTCATCACCTTGTAGTATCAAAGTGCTTCACACTGGATCCCATTAACCCATTCACCCTTTCACACACACACACACACACACACACACACACAACCACACGCACACAAAAGGTGACGAAATTCTCTTAGCGTGGGGAAAGAGTTAATCCACAGGAGCTGTCCGTGGTGCTGAAATCAGCAGCGCCTCCTTTCTGGGTCCAGAGGTGAAGATGGGGTCCCTCACGCCTTCCCAATCTATATGATGATATCGAGAGAAAGATTGAGAAGATCAGGTATGAAGAATTCCAGGCGCTCACGCTGCAGCGTGTGCTGGAAGGATGATAGAGACTTCCCACAGTATGAAAGTCCTGCTGAGATGTTTTGACCCCCCACACCTTCTCCTCGACCCTGCCTATTCTACCCGGCTCAGCTTGAGTAAGCTCTGATTAAGCTGTCGGGTTGTGAAGACTATTATGGTCTGGCTCTCATGGAAACCACGTTCTCTGCTACTATCGTCTAGCAAGAGCCGGTGCTGAGGAGAAAGAGGAAGAAGAGGGGGAAGAGGAGGAGGAAAAGGAAGAGGAAGAGGAAGAGGAAGAGGAAGAGGAAGAGGAAGAGGAAGAGGAAGAGGAAGAGGAAGAGAGAAAGGCTGTTGTGGTACCTTTTCAATCATCCTGTTCTTGGGGTCACATCTGTCTGTTTACCCTTTCATTCACATCATATAGAGACATACCATTCATTCACTGATCCCCCGCTGATAGCCACAGAGAACCATTAACTGTCATCAATTAAAACGATTAATCGAATAGTTTATTTACTCTCGTGCGCATCGTCACCGTGTAAATCGGATGTCTGACCCTCGTTTGATGAAAGCTGCCAATGTCAGAGGAAAGACGGTGAAGAAGAGCGTGAGAGGATGAAGAGGTGGAGAGGATGAAAACGATGACGAATGTATGTTCTGTTTATGTGCAAAACATTACAAAGAAAGTTGCCATTACACAGAAAAATCAGCTGTTGTTCAACCGAAGGTCATAAAAAACAGCATATTTCCCCTCACGACACACTCGTGCCACTCTTTGTCTGTGTGTTGCGAAGCCCCTTCTCTCAGCAGGCAGATGGAGGCCTGGGACCAGGACAGATGTTTCTCCTGACTTGGGGTGTGTCTGCAGGGCTTGTGCGTGACACACACACACACACACACACACACACACACACACACACACACACACACACACACACACACACACACATACACACACACATACACGCACACACTGGACTGAAGGCCTAATGGGGCCGTTTGAGAATGAATGAATGCATTCACTCATGCATTCATTCATTCATTTCACAGGTGGATTCCATGCCCTTTGCCATACTTGGCTGAGGTTGAGGTGTGTCCATCTTGCTTTTTAAATATCACGCTCTGATATTTTTGCGTGTTTCCACACGAGAAGACCCTGAACCACTGCCCAGCAGCTCCACCTGGGGGCTCTGCGGGTTCTGCAGGTGCAGGAGGTTCTGGAGGGGCTGGAGGTTATGGAGTTTCTGGAGATGCTAAAGATACTGGAGGTGATGGAGGTTGTGAATGTTCTGCAGGCTGGAGCTGCATCTGCACTGAGAACCGTTCACACCTGAGAAGTGCGTCAGTGGGACCGTGCGTGTGCTTGTTGTCCAGGAGGTGTCGGAGACGTTGGAGTAGTTGCGTACGACTCCTCGCCCGTGTAACGCATTACAAAGTACTCCGTTCCTGCGCAGCCGCTTTGTCTCCTCCTTCTCCATGTGGGCTTCCCCCTTTTGGCGGCGCCGGTGTTTGCTTCCCCCTCCTCCTCCTCCTCTTCCTCCTCCCCCCACTCAGCCATTGGCCTCCCCCTTCCCCCTCCCTCCTCCTCCTCCCCTTCACAACAATAGAGCTCCACCGCTCCGGAGCTCGACGCCCAAAAAAAAACCCGCGCTCCGCGTCTTCCTCGGAGCGGCTGTGAGATGACGGCGGGGCCGCGGAGAGGCGGCGGCGGCGGCTCGGGGCGACGCGCTCGACCGGCGGGGACGCGCCCGAGTTAAAATAAGGGACACATACGGGGGGTGGGAAGGGGGGAGGGAGGGGGAAGCAGGTGGGGGGGGCTCCTTTTTTTTCCTGCAAGCGAGGATGACTGACTGCTGACAAAGGATCGAACCGGGAGTCTCTCCTGGCTGCAAGTTACGGAGGAGGGTGTGTGTGTGTGTGTGTGTGTGGGTGTGTGTGTGCCCGTGTGTGAGTGGCTCACTTGCCCCCACTTGGACAGATTTTTCCCCAAACCCTCACACACACTCTGCAGGTGAACCATGCCTGTCCGGAGGGGTCATGTCGCGCCACAGAACACCTTCCTGGGAGTGATCATTCGGAAATTCGAAGGACAAAGTGAGTACACACACAGACACACACACACACACACACACACACACACACACACACACACATGCACACACACACACACACACCTCCCCTGCGTGGATGTAAGCCTGCCTTCCCTCTTTGTGTGTCGTTTCACCCAAAACGATGCTTTTAGTGGAAACAGCTTTGAGTGTGTGCGTGTGGTGGTGGTGGTGTGTGTGTGTGGGGGGGGGGATACGTTTCAGTGATTTCAGCCCCGTGAAAAGTCATTTTAAGTTAAATAATCCTGCTCGGTGACTCTGGCGGCGTGGAGTCCCTCAGCTGGTGCTCCAATTGAAGACGGTTGTCAGAAACCGCGTGCGAGGAGCAGGGATTAAATGACTCATTTGCTGTTGGAATAGTAATAAGGATTATTGTTTTTCTTACCATTATCAACATCATAATCAAGTTATCGTCACCTTCAAAATCACATTTTTTATATTGTTGTTGTTGTTGTTGTTGTTGTTGTTGTTGTTGTTGTTGATGATGATTTTATTTTTTATCTTTGCCTTCATTATTAATATCATCCTCATTAGAATATGTTTTTTTTGTGATTTGTTACTTTTACATGATGATCAATACTATCATTATTATATCATTATCGTATATACAGTATGTATCATTGTCATCACAGTCTTTCTCATAATAATCATTGTCTTTATAATAATAATAATCATAATTTTTATTATATCTTTAATGCCGTCATCATTTTATTATTATCATAATTGTCATCAACATTATCATACTTGTTCTAATTCATCATTATTATTATCATGTTCCCCATTATTATTATTAAGGTAGTTGTTATTATTAATATTATACAATACAATAGCTATCATATTGTTACTATAAGAACAGTATATTAGTAGTATATTATTATCATCATTTATCATTGGCATCATCCCATCATTATTACAATAATCATCATTTCTATTGGCTTTATTGTCATAATTATCATTGCAAAAATCATTATTTTAATATTAATTTTATAATTTTTGTCATTATCGTTATTATAATCATCATTGTCATCCTTGTCATAATTATCATTACATTCATTATCGTTATTTTCAGTATCATCATCATCATCATAATCATATTATCATTATTATTATTTTTATAATCAACAATATTCTTTTACGAGTCCCCATCAATATTCCACCACTCAGTGCTGTGTTGTTCCTGCAAGCTCTGTGTGTGTGTGTGTGTGTGTGTGTGTGTGTGTGTGTGTGTGTGTGTGTGTGTGTGTGTGTTTGGTTACTGTAATACCTGCTGCACGGCGGGTGGCGCGGGGATGAAGATGGCTGTTTACTGCGGTGATAATGGGCTGACTTTCTTGGTTAGAATTTAGAGCAATTAGCTGCGATGGCATCCCTTCTCCAGGTGGGGCTGCGTGTGAGGTTCTGTCCGAGCAGCGCTTGCTTAAAAAGTCATAGTGCTTCTATCCTCCCCCATGAAGTACAATGACAGGGTTAGTTTAACGTGCATGAATTACCCCGTTTATGCGAAAGGCATATCTACGTATATATTTGTGTTTAAACCCTTCCTCTGATGTCCGCTTCTCCTGCAGATAAAAAATTCGTCATCGCCAACGCCCGTGTGCAAAACTGCGCCATCATCTACTGCAATGACGGCTTCTGTGAGATGACAGGCTTCTCCCGGCCGGACGTCATGCAGAAGCCGTGCACATGCGACTTCCTGCACGGCCAGTTCACCAGCCGGCACGCCGTTGCCCAGGTGGCCCAGGCGCTGCTGGGCTCCGAGGAGCGCAAGGTGGAGATTACCTACCACCGCAAGGATGGTGAGTGCAGCCGCTGGCATCTCCTTGAGAAGATCTAGCTCCGCTCCCCGCAGGCCCCCGAGAAGGTGGCAAGGTGTGTGGGGATCGCCGGCCTAGGCCGTGGCCGCTTATGAACGCCGCATGCGGATCATGACTCGGCGTGACAGCCGGTGTTGTTTTTGATGAGCGGTGGAGTGAAAGTCCGGGGAGCGTTACCACGGCGACCTCCAACAGTGACCTGTGTGTACGAGGGGATTAGGCCCGCCTTGCGTAACAGTTCCAGGTCGGTGAAGTCTGGAGCTGATAGAGCAGGTTGAAGGTTTAACAGCTGTGTGGAAGACATGCGGGGCTGGTTTGTCTTGTGACTCTGTCGCCGCAGCAACAAGCATTATATCGATAGCTTCCAGCTTTTGTGCTAATGTTCACATTTGACTCAAGAATCAGAAAATCTGTAATTTTGGTAGACTCAGGCCCATCTTTGGCCTTGGATGAGCCCCTTTTACTCTGAAATCCCGAAAATGTTTTATTGCCGGAAACGTATTTACCTGTGAAAGAGTTCCTGGTGATCTCAGCATTTCCTTCGCATCGTGTTCAGCAGGGTTTATTTTACACCACAAGAAAATAAGTAATAGATAAATATAAATTCCTGTGGTGGAAAAGGGGGCAATAATTTCACACTGTCAGAAGTTTTTGTAGTTCGTAAAACATTTCTGGGATAAAAGTGCATTCATACAACTGAGGAACCAGGGATTGTGGGCCTGAGCTCCTATGACCATCTTAACTCCTACTCCGAGGCAGGGTCTTCTAAGTCTTCTAGGTCTACGGGAAATTCATAGGTGCTTGGTGATTGGTGGATCTCATAAGCCACACCCATAACCAGATACTTCTTATGGAGCATCATTTTTAAAAGCGATGGTGGTCACTGGTAAGATGTTTTCTTGCGACCAAATTGACAGAAGCAGTGAGAGTGACGAAGATTTCCAAGCTCTTCTGGCCCGCTATCTCAGAAACCTGAGAGGGGTTTCCAGGGCTCACAGAGGAACATCTACATTTTGGCTACACTGCAACGATAGCAAACAGCTAACAGGGTTCTTCACACGGCGAAGCAGTGCACGGAGAAGACAAAATCACTTAAATCATCTGATAGGCCATGGTTATTACTCCACGAACACTGCGGCAGCTTCCAGCTCCATGTTGTCGGTGTCATCATCTTCTTTACTTCTTCATCTTAGTGTTTGTGTGTGGACCTTAAGGTACCTTCCAGGGTCCCTCACTGCCTGTGAGAATGCAAAGCTAAAAGATTCCCCTAGAGGAGGCTGCTTCCTGGAACCAAATTGGAGCTGGATGGCTCTTGGACTTGTTCTTTCTGAAAGCTGCTAATGACCAGAGAGTGGGTGAGCAGTGATGTGAAAAGGTGAATTCAAGCGCACGAAACACATCATCCGCCACAAGCTGGCATGATGTCTTAGTCTCTCACAGTGGAAGAGTCAGATTTGGGGCAGAACAGACAGATCGGTCAATTTTCTAGCGTTGATTTGTCACAGTTTATGCCCAAGAACTCGCGGGTACCTTTTGGGGCAGGGCCCAGGAAAAGGCCAAGCAGGCCGGCACGTCCTCAGAGGTCAGAGGTCAGCCCACTCCCAGCAATCATAAAGCTGTTTTAGCTTGCCAAAACATGGGAACCCGCCCCAGGCTCTTGATGAACTGCTCAATTATCAACCGATATTTCAACCAGAACACACACACACACACACGGGTATGAATCCCATATTGATTTTATAGCAGTTTAGTTTGAATTCTAATAGAGACTAATGTGTTTAACAGGTAGCAGAGCCACAATCACAGCTGCAGCATCAGCGCTAATTATAATAAACAGGCTCTCTTAACTCCTTAGATGACACACTCGCTACATGTAGCACATCATGCAGCAGAATTTTATAGAAATTTGATTTAGGTGATTTAGGTCCCGGAGGGCCAACTGGCCAAACAAGCCGACAGAAACGCGGCCTTTACAAGCGCCTTGAGAGAAGTCCTTTAAATCCCGGTATGAATGGTGGAGTAAGGGATGAGCTGATAGAGTTGTTGATTGGAATTTGTGATTCATTAAACATATTCCTGCCCCTCTTTGCTTCCATCGGCAACTACCTTAATGAATACTGTATTTTCATTTTCCTTTATCTGCAAAAAGTAAAGAGCGCTAATTCCTAAGCAGCTAATTTTGCATTAAAGCATCCAGGGCATCGCCGTCACTACGAGAGACCCAGCGTCCAGGAAGAGTTAAGAATTTCACAGACAGACAATTTTGTCTTCATGGATAGCAGAACAAGATGCTCCGGGGGGCATTTTTATTACTTTCTATTTACTTTTAACACATCTGACTCATTGGCGCCTTGGATTTGTAACGACGCCAGCGCATTTGTGATTTATGCAGCCGCGCAGGGGGTTCGCGAACACTTTAAGGTAATAAACGACGCACAGCTTAGACAGAGAAGCATCAGGGCAAAGGTGCAGGCTATGACTGTAGCCGCAGTAAAACGCGCCATGAAATAAACGTCATGGAGACGCCAGCGAGGTGTGACCTATGCATCTCAGGGTTTTTATTTCACCTTTACTCATTTCTGCCGTTATCCAGAGGCAAAAATACAGATCTTCTCATCTTCATCACCCCTCAATATCGAGCTGCATCCATCCGTGATGCATTCTGAGCAGAGGCGAAACCGACGTCTGCTAATTCCCGCCATGTGAGCACGGATCATGCATGCGGCTTGAAGAACCCACCAACCTCCATCCCATGGCACTTCCAGAACAAAGCGGCCTCATCAACAGGGTCATGGAATTGGCAGACTCTGTTTTTTTTTTACCGAAGCATCATCAACCTCATCATCGTCATCAAAAAATCTCAATCCAGTACAATACACCAACAATAGAAGGTCATGATCATGCGCTTGTAGCTGGTGACATACTTTGAGTTGACTAACGTGAGACATCTATTAAGCTAAGTGTAAGATTGGACTGCAGGGACCTCGATGCAAAATGCTGCCCGCAGAATATATGTTGTGCATGCTATGTTCCCTATGAACCTCCTCATAAAGCGTTCCAGATGAATGTTAGCATATATCAACTTGTGTTTATGGGATAAGGAGAAGGGAAGAGGGTTCCCTGAACGTATCAGAGCCCAGAGTTGTTCGGTTGCAACGAAGGAATCAGCGTATT
This sequence comes from Fistularia commersonii, assembly GCF_037954325.1. NCBI lineage: Eukaryota > Metazoa > Chordata > Actinopteri > Syngnathiformes > Fistulariidae > Fistularia > Fistularia commersonii. The sequence continues at coordinate 6,722,470 of NC_141289.1, read as the reverse complement.
TCACTTCGCTTTTCTTTGTGCACTCCTTTTTGTAACCAGTAAATTTTGAGTTCAGTCTGTGCAAGAAGTCATTTAGTGAGTGTAGATCCACACGGCGTAAACCAGAAGTGAAGCTTCGACATTAAAAAGCCCCAATAGTCTACACTGGTTACCGTGTCCTTTACCAGACCCCAATTTTGACCACTTTGATGGCATCGAAAGGTTCCTGTCCTGTCTCTGGGAAAGAACTCCATTCCTCACGAGCAAGTTCACCATTCTGTGAACCCCCCCAACTTTGAGCACATCCACAGACACCTGATTAAGGACTCTGACATAATTTAAAAAGAATTGTCTAGATTTGTATGTGGCTTAGCCAGCAAGTACCTGGGGCGGCGTAAACAGAAGGATGTATCCAGGTAGCTTAGGAAGGGAAAATTGCACCCGCCAGCACACTATGACGTTTGGAACGGATGGACCCAAAAACGGGCCTGTAGATGAACCAAGGTGCTTCTGGTGTTGAAGGAATCGTACCCGATGTGCAGAGTCGGCGCTGTTGTGGGTGGGTTATGAAGATCAAGGCATCACAAAAGAAACCAAAAAAAACTTTCCGTGTGTTCTTATTGATAGTCTAAAGGTCACAGCAGAAGCTCAGTATGGACTGTTTGAAAACCTTGATGCAATCTGATTACTCAGACCACATTTTTAGATGCAGTGGATGTTCCCGTAACAACAAGAAACCACTCACCTGTTGTGGAGATCCAGTGGTCCTCGCCACCAATTACCTTCTAATCCCAATGGCCGCTAACTTTAGCTCAATCAGTCACAGTACACAGCAATGCAAATATCGTGGCTTCTCCTTGGCAGCTCGGTGGCGCCCGGATTGCCTTTTTCAGTCGTTCACACTTCAAATTCATGCGCACACTCGGCGGTGCCGCCAAGGGAGTCATAAGGGGGTCGTGCATGGGGGCTCAAGGACATTTTGACTTGATCTACGCTTTGGGGGGGGGTAATCCGTCCCTCAGACAGCTTCTCTGACCGTTACGGTCCCTACATTTGTCAAAGCGTTCTCCAGATGTTCTAAAAAGTCAGCCCGCAATAACCGTCAGCGAAAAACTGTGTTGCGTAACAACAAGAGGGTGTGACGTCCGAACCTTCTGGGACTATTTGCTCTGCTAATTAAAGGGAATGCTCTTTGAAGGTTGCAGAGATGTTTGCCGGGGAGCTCCCGAACGGGAGTCGCGCTCGGATGTTTGGCACTAATGAACATTTTGACTACTTTGTCGCTTGTCGTTTTACCAGGACTCAAAGGGGAGGGCATCCAGCCACATGCTACTACTACACTCGCCGGTAAAAGGATTTTAAATACTTCTGACCAGACCATAATACTTCTGATGGCTTCCGTGAGCCGAGCCAAGGCGGATTGAGGGGGGCGTTGGAGGGGGGTTCAGTTGGCATCGATCCGCTGAGCAAACAGCATTAATGAGGACACAAATACCTTCATGTTGCATTGATCTTCAAAAGCGGCGCATCGGAGACTGGAAATCAATGGCGTCCAAACAGCCTCCTGCCGCCGGCTGGCCCGCCGGGAGATCCCGGATAAAAAGAGCTGGAGGGCTCCTGACTGCAGGACCCTGCAGCGGTGGAAAAGCCTCATTACCATCCCCTATCTTTTGCCTCTAATTACCTTGGTGTTTTCCTCGTACCTGACTCAATGCTTCTCCAGGGAAGGTCAGACACCTGCTTCTCCTGGCGTTTTCGCTCACGTTAATTATGAAAATTAATCAGAGGCCGCCATTGGCTGGCGTGTCTTCTTTCTCGTGAATCTTTGCGCTACAGAAACGCTTATAAATTCATAACCGTGCACCGACTGGACCTGCAGAGATGTCGATGAAAATCTAGCACCTGGTATGAGACCATCTGGAGAAGCACCGAACCTTGGTCACAGAAAAACCCAGCGTGCATTGGTTTTTTGTTGCAGCAGTGCTTAAAAGTTTCAATGTAATGCCAACCGCAACACACACACACACACAAATGCCCTTTAGCGACTATCTCCGTTGTGCCGGAATGCCGGGGAAGTGTCCTTGTGGCGAAGCTGATCGCTCCCGTCCCCTTGGACCACCGGGGTTTTTCTACGAGGCAATCTCCTCCCGCTAAATCCGGTGACCTGGGGTCCCCCGTAAACCTCTTCGCCCTGCCGTCCTTTGCGCTCTGTGAAGGAGACCTCAGCGTCAGCACAATCCCCGGCACATCCTTAATGCTTTATGATTTGCGCCTTCAGTCTCTTTCGCCTCCCAGTGCTCGTCTCTTTGACCTCCGCTGCTGAAATAGCCGCCATAAACGAAGGGGGGTTGTCCTGAAAGCCCCATATGCTGAGCTCCTCGCTGCATCGATATCAATCTCCGCTTCGCCAAAGGCCAGCTACTTTCAAGTTTGACGTTTGTGTCGTTTTCGATTTATGCGGAAGGCCTCTCCAGTTCACGTCTCCTCAGAAAGCGTCTCCTTAATGTCGGCATTTGTCTGCAGACAGATGCCGCTCCCGAACCGGGCCAGGAGGAAACTCACGTAAAGGTGACATTCTGATCTTGTTAGTCATTTCCACTGGCGCAGCTCCAGGTTTTAGATAATGTCGTGTGTCTCTTTCCCAAGTTACTTCAACGAAAGAGAGACTTTGGCTGCTTTCTCACCGGAGGAACTTTATACAATTCCTAGAACCGTTTTAAGAACCGTTGGTGCATTCGGAATGGAGAGGAATCAGGAACAAGGACGTCAAGTTCTTGGGACAATCGCAGCTCCTACTCTCAGACGGGGTCTTCTTGAGGTTCCATGGGAACTTTTGGGTGCTTGGTGATTGGTGGAACCCATAAGCCACGCCCATTACCTCATACTTCTTGTGGTTTACGGAACACCACTTTTAAAAGTTATGTTCATCAATGGTCAGATGTTTTCTTGGGGCCAAATAGACAGAAGCAACAAGAAATGGAGCGACAAAGAGGCCAGAGTTCTCATGGCCTGCTATGCCTCGCAGGGGTTTGCAGGGCTTGCAGAGGAACATCTACTCTATATTCATAGTAAATGTGGAATCGGCTGACGGCTCACAGGGTTTTTCACATGGCACAGCAGTGCTGGGATAAAAACATTTCAACCATCTGGTAGTCCGTGGTTTTTACACTGTTGTCTCATTTTTCTTCCACTTCCTTTTCTTCTTCTTCAGTTTGTGGTCCCTCACTGCCTGTGGGACTGCTCAACTAAGTTCCCCTGAAAGAGGCTACTTCCTGGAACTATATTTAAGGTGGACACTTCTTTGTAGTGTTGTCTCAAACCTGACTCATCTAGCGCGGATGAAACGTGGATCGTTTTTCTTCACATGAGCCGCTGACGGGGGTCTGCCGCTACGAAGGCTCAGGTGGTGCTGCTTTTTGCTGGGTCAAACTGGCTGAGTGGTCCGGGCACAAAGGGATGAACGAGTGAAAACAAATGAAATAAATGTTGTTGCTCAGTAGCTGCCATAACAGATCAGACTCCGTGATGGAGTGAATGCGACGGGCATAGCGTGCTCACTCACAGCGGCCCGAACAGCATCTTCACGACGGCAGTGCCATCTTTTTCTGCATAAAAAGAGAGAAAGGCTCGCTAGTCTTCAGAGCCAAGAAATCCACTAGCTCACCACACGGTTGGAGCTCAAAATGTCACCCTAAAAATAGATCCAGGGTGGTTGTGCTTCGGTGGCTCTCCAGCAGATTCCTCTCTTATTTGCCTTTAAATATCTCAGACTGGTATCTCCAGCATCTCCAGAACCACTGTTTCACCACCAGTTCATCAACACATGAGGTTGACAATGCTTGACATATCTTCTGGAGGCAGCTAGACTTGGTTTCTCTCTTTGAGGAGGTCCCTCCTCTTGTCCCAGAGGCTGTTCAATTCTACCAGACTGAAAGACTTCAGACTCAGATTCCAACCTGGGTGTGTCCTATGAATTCCAACATTTGTTCCCCAAAGGTCACTCTCATCAGGTCACACACATAACACAACAACCCCAATCGACCCAACTGCTGCACAATAACTCATTAGTGTAAGGAACGCTCTCAGCTTAGAATAGTGTCCAACCCCAATGGCTTCTGGGATGAGAGGAGGAATGCCTTCCAGGAGAGAAGTTCCCACCAGAAGATATGCAAATGACTGACCGGGTCCTGGAGGACTGAGAACCTTTTAAGGTTTCAAGGACCAGCGGTGAGTCCTCCAGAGTGGGAATAAATAGAAGCAATCCAACCAGTCACGATTCATCAAATTAGCCGTCAATCATTGTCCAATAATTAATCATTTAAAGTAATTGAACATATGTCAGTCTGAAGTGTTTCTCCATTTCACATCAGCTCAAATTCAAGGCTGATCGCAGCCTTGTCATCTCATTCTCTTAGCGTGGCTTTTTTAGAATGTGAGTCTTCACTTCTTCCTAACACGGGTGTCGTCGGGTTCGTTCTCGTGAAATGCATGTCTGCTTCAGGGCTTCTTGGGATGTTCCGCTGGGCCGACATCTGTCTGGCCAGTGACATCTTGTCACTTTGGACCACCTGGCCATACCACTGTCGCCAATGGCTTTCCAAACATCTTCAGCTCTGGCATGATCTGTAGCCACATGGGTCCACCGGGCGCACAACACTTTTACATCAGTGATTATGGAAGCAGAGGATTCTGGTGACCAGCCTCCATTTGCACAGGCCCGAGCATCTGGGAGGGCGTCGCTGAACACGTCTCGCCCAAGCTTTCCAGGAGCCCAATCAGATATTACACCTCCGGATCTGATCCGGCTGCATCGTTCTAGATTTAGCTTAGGCAGCAGAGGAGTGTGTCACAGTTTCCAATATGAAAAATGAAACATTTCTATCAGATGATACAGTGTTGACAGATCGTTGTGCCCCACCTCGAAAATTGCTCCACAAGCTAATGGATACATAAGTGTTTTTGAGCTCTGAATTTGAATAAAAACAAAAGAAACCAGTCTAGTCGAGGTTATCTTGATAGGGATAACCTAGGATGATGTTTCTAATTGAGCACGCTGTTTGAATCCTCATTAAGAACAACAGGCCTGCGGGCGCTGAGGTTCTATGGACTGATGATGATGACAACGACGACAATGCGTCTCGGGTTTATTCGCCTGATGTTCAGCGTTGCAACGCCGTAATGGAAGACCTATTCTCTCCAAATCCAATTCGCACGGATTTTGACGCTGCACAAGCGAGATAAGCCGCCACGGCGTTCACAAGCACCGACGGGGAGATTTTTGTCTCCAAGAGAGCCAGCAAGCAAAAAGGAGAGGGAACACAGGGTATGAGGAATAATTCGAGAAGATGATTTTGCTTAGGGTGGGGGGTGTTTCATCTTTACATGCAACCCGTGTGTGTGAGAGGTGTGTGGGGACTGAGCAGTAAGAACAGATAGAGGTGTTGGAGGGGGAGGAAGCAGCTTCATTCATCCATTGCAGGAACCCCCTCCTTGCATGCAGCCTGACAGCCACTTCAATTATTGATGGCCCTAATTCCCCCGGTGACGCCCGGCGTTTGTCTCCCAGCAGGTGAGAGGCCCGACAAGCCGTTCAGGGACTTCCCTGAAATGGATCATTATTGTTTACCCTTTAATTTGTTGGGTATTCGTAATGTGGGGAATTAGCATTAGCGAATGAAAACGGACAGGGGAATACAGTCCCTTTGGCACGACAATATTGCTGAGTGAAAACGTAGAATTCAGTTGTGTTCTCGCTGTCCGTCTGCACCACAGCGGCGTTCGCGGCACCAGGAAACGGAAAAGCTCTTGACTGGAAAGATTTTAAGAGGCTACAGTCTCCATGGAGACAGGGAAAACGGAACACTGAAAGCAGGCATGCGCGCTAAGGTTGTAGTCAGTTACCATGCACGGGCGGGTAGACCATAACAATTGCAGATTCCATAGTACTCCAGAGTACTCCAGAATACTTGGACTTGTATGGACCCCAGTATACATTCTCTTGCAATTGACCCCCCTTGTAGTTCAGGGTCCCCTAAGCAGTAACTCCACCTCGTCATTGGTCTGTATAAATACTCACTGCTGTTGACGCCTGATGTCATTGTAGGCCCTGTTTACGCGACAACATTTTGGGGGGAAAGTGCCAATGTTCAGTTGCACTCTGGACGCCCGTGAACGTGAAAACTATGCTTTTGGCACCTGAAAATGGAAGGATACGGAAACAAGCAAGGAAACAAGTGGGAAGATTTGGAAACACCTCCTTCTCCGTATCCATGGAGACGTAAGAAAATGACAACACTTTGAAAAGATGCAACACTAAGGCTGGAGTTAGTTGCCACGGGTCCATCATAATAACAATGGTGGACTCCAGAGTACTCCAGAGAAGTACTCTGGAGTACTCTGGACTTCTTTGACTGTCATGACTCCAAGTCTCCATCCTCTTGAGTGGACCCTCCTTGCAGTTCTCACTGTCAGAACGTACAAATACTCGATTACTTACCATTGTTGATGAGTACACTCGCTGAAGTGTCTCAACTCAAGTATGTGTTTTAGTTCACCGTGAAGTCACAAGGCCAACTATTGGCTTGGCATGTACACTACAGCATTTCTGATCGTTCCTATGGTGTGCTGTGCACTCAGATCGTTTTCAAAACATCTCCATCTGTACGGGGAACTATTTGAAAATGAAGACTAAAAACAAATGTGGGCATTCACGCCTCACGGCAGATCCCTTTCTTTTCAGTAATGATGATTGTCTTCAGGAGCCTTCCTGCCCTTCGGGGCTGCAGAATCACACTCACCGGTTACTTAAAAGGAATGGCGGTTGGCTGTGGTTTTTCTTTGTGGCAGTAGAAGACAAAGTAGACATTGGATTCTGTACATGTACATTTTGAAACCTCTCACATGGTTTATCGCCGGTCCATCATGCACCCCCTCTCTCTGTTTCCCATAAAAGTCTCGCTGTGTGGAGCATAGCGTTGCCCGGGCAACCATTCAGAGAGACTCGGTACATCTCTGCAGCTCTCAAATCCATCCTGGCACCCCTGCCTGAGGTGCTGAACGCCAGTCAATCTGCCCGCTTCCACCAACACACAGGTGTGTGATTCGAGGAAGACTCGTGCAGAGCAAATCACTGTAGTCTCCTACACCATAATATAACATGAATTCACAGGAAATAACAGCAGTCATGTTTAGGCTGCACAACCTGAGGGAAGATGGCTACCTTTTAAAATCAAATTCAAATGATAATCAAGTGAATTTTCATGTCAAACATAGCTTTGCGAAAATGAAAACTGTTGTTCATAATTGTTTACGGATGGGAGGTGTAGTTTTCTGCTGTGTGTCCAATGCAGTATGCTAATGTTAACGTCAACAAGTCCTCAAACATCAACCAGCATCCTGCAAGCAGTCCTGAGCAGGACACCACCGATTTGCAAAATGAAGGCGGATGGATACGTTTGCATCAAGACAAAGTAGGCCCGCTGCTTAAGCTATAAACTCAGAAGTAGGAAGCAGGCACAAATTGTGAACTGATGGTGGAAAGCTATGGAACAGAATCTGTGTATCTTTACATAACGCTCAGTCTAATGTCTCAAGTCATGTTCATGTTCATTTATTCACTCGTTCATTCATTATCTACGCAGAGGCCTAGAGGAGGACAGAAGAGGAGGATTATGGATGGAGGCGAAGAAGGCAAGAGTTAGTTGGTGTGAGACGAGAGGATGCAGAGGAGAGGGTTAGATGGAGGCAGATGATTCATAACCCCTGAGAAAGAAGACTTTTGATCTATGCAGATAATCCTTCACATGGGGCTTTAACATGGTATTTAACCCCAAAAGCCAGTCCTTTATGGGGCGTCATCTATAGATTTGTTGTGCCTCATTTAGGTGAAAACATCAAGCTTAAATTATCTGTCTGTCCTACTATACAAGGATGTCTTGAAAACTACACTGTTGGGCTCCAAAGTAGACCTGAAAACACCCCCGTCTCCGTTTCCATGGAGATGGAGACAAAAATACAATACTTCGTAGAGTGAAATGCACACTAAGGTTGCTTTGGGTCAAGCACAACAACAGTGGCAGACTTCAGAGTATCCTGGAGTACTCCAGTGCACTTGGACTGCCATGACTCCGAGTCTCCATCCTCCTGGAACGGACCTTCCTTGTAGTTCAGGGTCTCCAAGCAGGAAGTCCACCTCCTCCTCAGTCTGTACAAATACTCCATTACTAATGTTTACATTTGTTTTAGTTCACACGTTTGGTAGGGTACCTACACATGCACGTGTTTTATTTCTTCACAACATTACAGCACCTGCTACTGGTCCGACAGGTGTACTACACCGTCTGCTGTTTGCGAAGAACAAAACAGATCTTTGTAATCTAAGCGGGGACCGAGTCACCCTCTTCCTCACACCTACAGTCTGCTTTTAGTCAGTGGAGGAAGCTGGAAAACCCGGAAAGAAACCATGCATGTCGTTGATGTTTTGTAAAATGCCGTCTTTGCCATCAGTGAAGTTCCTCAGATGAAAGTGTCTCACGGAGATCGGATCCACAGACAAACAAGCCGGGTTTTCACACTTTAAACTGTTGAGGTTGGAATTCATAACAAGGTCACTAAGATCAATAACCCATTCCTTGGGTGGCCGTCCCCCCTTCAGCTCCTCCGCCGTTGGGTCGTTCCTCACAGTCACTCATCATCTTCTCCAAGAAGGTCACGCTGACAAGCTAAATGATTGTAAGGGGGGGAAAAAAACACATACGGGTCACCACGGAGACGCTGGAAAATCTAAATTAAAATCAGACCACCTGTGGCATTTTATTTACAAGAAGGCAGGAGAAACCAGGGCGCAGGCAAATGGGATGTGATGAATGAATGAATCGTTAAATGGAACATTTAAATATCTATCTAAACTGCATGTATACAAATACATATAATATATGTATATGTATATATATATATATATATAAATACACTCCCTTATTCTCACGGCATACAGACCTACAACCATTCACCCTCACATTTACACATCATGTAACTATTCACCATCTCCTTACAAATACACATCCACTGTGAGTTACATGAGCAGCAGACACACACACACACACACACACACACACACACACAGAGCCATAATATGCAAACAGATAGCAGATAGTCTGACAGCCCCTCCCGCACTGCAACCTGCCCCTGCTGAAACACCTCGCTTTGGCACTCCTCCGTGCCTCCCCTCATCATCCTCTTCAGTGAGACCCCCCCCCCCCCCCCCAACTAGCTGTGCAGACAGATTCAGATGTCATGTAGATGGAGAACATGCTGGAGATTATTTGCTCAGACAATACATAATATATATACTGTATGTGCATGTGTGTGAAGGAAATCCCGGTTGCTAGTGTGTCTCGCACGAGTGGCGCCGAGAGCTTTGTTGACGATAAACCTTTTAAAGGGGGGGAAACCCACCCCCATTAGGTTTCCATCGTAGTTCCTGCCTCTCATTCACAGATTGGATATGAGGAGAGCACATCTGTGAATGAAAAGCCCCACCACCACCGCCAACGCCCCCATGTTACCTCATTCATCAGATGGCGTGCTAACCTGCTCACTCTCATTCACGCGGTGTGGAGATTAATATTCGTTTCTATTTTCCAATGCGACGGCACTCTGCCTGCTCTCTGAATGTGTGACGCCTCCCCCCCCAGGTGGAATCCGAAGGCAGATCTAATGATTGTAAAAATAAGAAGTCATTTCTGGCGTGGTTTTCCTCCAGAATCCCAACGGCGGCCAGTATTTGACGTCTCTGGCTGGTTTTTCTTACAAATCTTTCTACAAACTCGGCAGGCCGGGGCTGAGTTGGCCACATGGGTCATCACTCCAGGTGCCACCTAAGTCATTTAGATGGAGATGGACTCAGGTGGGGGGGGGATATTTCTCTGAGGCCTTAGATTTCTCTCCCTTTCCACATCATTGGCAGTTATTGCTTCGAGTCTTCTGTCAGATTGCCACCAATCTCCTGCCAGGAAATGGATACTGATGACTGACCGCACCGTGTCATTACTGCTAATTGTGCCACAAACCCAAAAAAAACAAAACAAAAACACTAAATTGGCTTCGGAGAGGGCCATATCTATCTCCTTATCCTTGCATGTTTTTCTTACGGCACATGTGGGTTCTCCAGGGGTTCTTGCTTCCTCCAGCAAACACCCAAGTAGAGGTTAAGTGAAGGCTGTTAGTTTCTACAAAAACACCCTGCATCCTCTTATATGCGATTTATAAACCTGAAAGAAGTTTTCAAGAAGGTGGCTGTTTCTTGGTGCATTCAGACAGCAGATGAACCAGGGACCTCAGCTCTGAGAACCATCTCAGCTTCTAGTCAAAGGCAGAGTCTTCCAAAGAAACTCATAGGAGACTGGTGGAAATCATAAACCACACCTATTACCAAATGGTTGTGGCTTATTATTGCCATGAGTGCCATTTTTAAAAGTAATGGTCACTGGTCAGGTGTTTTCTTAAGACAAAATGGACACAAGCAGTGAGATGGCCCCTGCTGAGATCGCTCCCTTGGTCCCTCCTGTTCCCCTGGAGGATTCTTGTCGAAATCTACTTCCGGCGCTGTCTCGGGCAGCTGCCTGCCAGAGTTTCTCCTTACCTTAGTTTCTCTTTTTCCAAAATTTTCTACTTTTGTTTTTATTCTATTTACTTCTTCTTGCTTTAGTAACAATTTAGTTAAGTTTTTTTTTTCCAACAATTTCCTCCGGGATAAATAAAGTTGTTCTTATTCTTATCTTCTTGCCGTGGCAACTGGACTGAACATCTTCACTTGTAGTTGTGTCACCCCTCATCCGAGAGGCTTCTTCAGCTCAAATGACCTGTGGGGAGTTTCCGAATATAACTGCGAGGGTTTTGGGGCGGGTCTAGGGGTCTCTTAGGGTGGCTTGTTATGTAAATGTAAAAGTTAATTGACACAAACTACGTCTAAGGGTGCTGTTATGCTAATTAATTCGTTGTTTGATGGGACAAAAGAGCAACTTTTGTGGGATTACCTTGATTTGAATGTGAAAAGGTAAAGCTAAACAAAGGAGTGAAACCAGTTGGATCACATGAACTGAGGCTCAATTGGAAGTGGTTCTGTGTTAAATCTTTCCTGGTTGTTTGGAGGGTGCAGATGGGCCCGGGCCGTGTGTGCAAATCCGGCTTGGTATTGATCCCAGTATGGTGTTATAGATTTGTGAAAGGTTGTGTCTGATGCCCCCTTCTCTGTTCAAAGATGTTTTTTTTTATGTTTCGACAAAGATGGGTTCTTTGACTCCTTTCTCGAATTATGTCTCTTCTCAGGCCAGAATATGGACTAGACACGGCCAAAACCCTGGCAGTTATATTTGGACACTCCCCACAGGTCATTAGAACTGAAGAAGCCTCTCGGATGGGGGGTGAAATGTCTTCAAGTAAAGAAATCCGAGCCAAGTTGCCACGACAAGAAGATTTTCGACAAGAATTTAGACCTGGATGACTGAGAAACTCCACAGACATGTGTATTTCCTGGAACGAAATTTTAGCTGGCTACTTAGAACTGTCCAAAATTGTTTTTTTTTTCTGCTTCAGCGTCACTGTACATCAGTGAGGGTGTGTGTGTGTGTTTGTGTGTGTGTGTGTGTGTGTGTGTGTGTGTGTGTGTGTGTGTGTGTGTGTTTGTGTGTGTGTGTGTGTGTGTTTTGCTCATATATACAGTATGTCACCTTTTGTCAGTACAAGGTCAGTCAGTGTCAGTTCAGCAAATTAAATAAGCAGGGCTCAGAGCCAAAGTGCCGTTAAGTGCTGTGTTGGACAAGTGCGCTTAACCCCAATTGGTGCCGACCAAAGCCCCTCATACTCGTAACTTTTACCTTTATGCCTCCCTGTATTCCTTTCATCTCAACCAATGGGCTCGTCATCTCAGCTACACTCTTCATTCCTCTGAAAGAGTCCTGTTAACACCATCCATTTGCTGCATAGCAGTCATTTACCCTTAAGCCTCACACTCATAAAGAGCATACAGTACATGGTCTTCTGCGTCTCCTTTGGGCTGCTCCCTTTAGGGGTCACCACAGCCAATCACCTGTCTCCATTTAACCTTCTCCTGTAGCACCAAAAAAACTTCCTGTCCCCCTTTCCATCTGGTCGTCCTCTAGACCTCAGCCCTGGTAGGTCCGACCTCAGCATCCTTCTACCCAAATGGTAACCATATCTCCACTGTCCATATCCATACCATCTTCGTGTGACCCAATGTAGACGTCATCACAGTCTTCGGTGCAAGTGACAACGTACACCATATTCTCAATCCTATGCCTCTGTGTTTTGTCCTTGGGATGCAACAGTCTTTGTCTCAGGGTGCTGTGGGGTTTGAAATGTACCAATATATGGTGTTTGTTGAACACCCTATGGAGTTTCTCCAAAACACCAGACACATAGGGTATGACAATGTTCTTTTGTTTGTTGTTCGTCTTCCCCCCCTGATCTATATTCCTGCGTCCGGTGGTTTCCAATTTGGCGAAGGCCCGGTTTGGGTAGCCACAGGATCACATTGCTTTCCTATTATGTTATACCTCTGTCTTGTTGCTCTCAGTGACTGATTGGATGCATTTTGCTCGGATGTGTAGAGTTCTGATCACCCCCAGTTTGTGCTCAAGGAGGTGGTGTGAGTCGTTAAGTAAATACTGGTTGTCGTCTGTTGGTTTCCCGTAAATTTCGATGTTCAGGCTTCTGTCCTATTGGATGTGAACGCAACAGTCCATGAAGGGAACTCAACCTACTCCATGTACTCCATCGTCACTATGGGGGATATGGGTGAGCCATTGGCACTTCCATGTTTTTGACGATAGTATCCGTCGGAAATAGGTGGTCTATAGACAAAGGTCGAGTAAGGTGCGGATATGATCCGTGGTGAGTTTTGTTGTAAAACACTGATTAAGTTTTTCCTGATCCTCTCCATCCTCCTCACTCACAAAGAAAACCGCTACATCTTCATCTCTGCTGCCTCCACCTCTGCCAAACTACATGGTAACAATATCTATACATACATGTATACATCCATGTGCGTCTCCATCTGCCTGCGAAGCGTTTCCTCCTGCCGATGCCAGTCGAGGAACTCTTCAAGGCTACGCTTGCACTCACAGAATCTAAAGTTACATTTCGCAGGCTAATTATAACATCCTATTTTCAGCCAGCCTCACCCTGTTAGAGCCGCCGCTGTTAGGATGAAAACCAGAGAAAAAAAAGACGAGACTCACGGCGGGGGGGGGAGGTTGTTCTGCGTCATTATCATACCGGAGACTTGCTCCGGAGAGTCAGGAAGAAGGGCTGAGTAATGACACAGGCCCTGCGCTGAATAATGCTGGGAGGATGGAGATAACACACGGAATAATCCCCGGCACCCCTTAACCATAAATGGGGTTAATTATGGCCCATTTGGCACTCAGATAAAAAAAAACGTCACGCCTGACTGAGCAGCCGAGTCAAGGCGGAGTTGGACAGGTGAGGAAGAGTGACAGCGGACAGGTGGAGCCAGAGACGACTATCGGTGATGATGAGGAGCCGAGATGGTACGACTCCCACTCGGGGACCCTGAGTCGCCTACATTCATGGCTCATAGGTTGCGCTGACATTGGTGCCTTCAATGACACAGGCACCGACGCAGCGGCGGTTTATGAGCTCGGCTGAAACGTGACAAGACACTTTCCCCGACTCAGACGGAGGAGGAGGAGATCACTTAGAGGGTAGAAGCACTCCGTCAACAGGAATCATTATCATTATAAGGTGTAACTCAAGAGACCGGACACTGTAAAACGACTCGTGCTGGGAGCCAACGGGGATCTGATGTAAAAGACAACTCTGTTTAGATGAGAGCTTCAAGCATGAAACAGCTAAGGAAATTCCAGCAGCCGGGGAATCCAGACTGGGTCCTACTGTCAGAAACTTCCACGCCGCTCCCCTTTGCAGCTTATTGCGCCTGATGCCTTTTGAAGACAAATGTTGAAATAATTGCCTGGAAGTGCCACTGACCCAAAGGGGAAGTGAAATTGTCACTGTTGGTTTCTTAAGTACGGATCCGATATCTGCAGCCAGGACTTCCAATACAGAACTACAACAACTACTTTCAAACACTGAAGGAGTAAGCTGTGGCTGTAGAGCTCTTCCAGAGACGATTTTGCGTTTGGGGTCAAAGTCAGTCACTCAGATCACACGGTGGTACTTGGTTTCTGTACTTGGTTTATCTCCTTGAAGGCGTTCCCACTTTCCTCCCAGACGTTCTTCAGTTCTATAAGACTGTGGAGTTTCAGGAGTTTATCTAAATGCCAGTCTAAGTTGAGAGGTTCGGGGGAAAAGGATAAGAATTCTGGGGACTCACCTGAGTTGGAATCTGAATCCGAGGTCACATTTACACGACAGTGTTCCGCTTCATTTTCACTGTTTTCAAACAGTTCCCTGCGCAAATGGCGACATTTTGAAAATGACCTCCATGCACGCTAGACAGGAGAAAACATCAGAAACGTCATAGTACACAAATCACAACTGCAGTTTGCCCTTTTCACCCAGAAAAACTTTCATATAAACGGGGCTTCTATCAGAAACGGAACAGTTTTGGCCTGAGAACAGTGGAGCCAATGAGGCCATCCTTGTCAAATCATAGAGATCTTCACCTCAACCTTTCACCCACTTACACTGCCCAGCTGAGATCAGTCCCAAGACAGATCAGCACACCCGGAGAGCTATCTGCACCCCACAACTCACCAACCCGGGTATATACAAGAAACTCCCCACAAAGTAAAGTTGCCACCATAGGAGCTGGCAACGATTGTCCATGACCTGGAGTGAAAGTGAGAACCTTCGCAGTCTCAGTAACTTTGTGTTTAGCTTTGTTTGCCACTCCATCCATCAAGTCCGTGCCGCCACATTAATAAAAATAAGCGGTACATTTGCAGTGCTCTTCACAGCGTGCCTTTGACAGAGTCTGCAGAGCCTTCCATCACCCACCATGATCTCCCAGATAACCTTTAGGAGCAACACCACACAGTTCATGCGTCGCTCCAGACCGATCATTCCCACTGAAGCTGCCCCGCAAGGCTTTGTTTCATCGACGAAAAGCTGCTCGTGGCTCACTCAGCGTGACCTTAGATCGTCTTTCAGCCAGAAATGTGGAAAAAAGAAGCATATTTCTTCTCTGTTGACAAACTGAAAGCAAACTTTTACATTTGGAGCTCAGCCGTGAAGGTTTAATTGGACGAAATACCTGCTATGTGAGCAGAGGCCTGCGATACTATATATAGTAAACGCCACCGCTATACTATTTTAGACAAGTAACACGTGACGCTGTGAAGGAACACAAGTGCTTATTAGATTTGAAAGTACCTAAGCCTACCCTTTCATCCCTCGTGTGTTCAGCCTTTGCGCGACACTTCCTCTATCTGACAATGCGGCAGATAGCGGTCACCTGGATCCCGGGGGGAAAGGGGGGCCTTTTTCCACAACCAGACCTCCTTCCAAACTCAGCCGTCACGCTCAGCTAAACGAAGCGGCGCTATCTCTTGAGGCGGCCTTCCCTGACTCGGGATTGCTAGTAACTACTCATAGCCAAGGAAGTTATGTTAAACTTGTGTAATATTAGTCCTTATATAATCCTCATGTATCTAGACTTTCCCTCTCAGAGGAAAAAAAAAAAAAAGTTCATTGTTGAAGTGGCTAAAATACAGGAGTAAGTATCGTGACTATTCGTGTTCACTTGAATTTCCTCGGTTATTTTTATCCATTGTCCACGTGCCTCCATTTCAGAGGACATATTTAACAGGATGCACTCTTTCACTCTTTACACTCTTTCTGGAGTTCATGGACCTCATTGCCTTGATGCACATTGATCTGCACATTTCATTTTAATCTATAGTAGATTGAAAGATGATGATGCACTAGAAGTTTGTATTCGCTCATAAATAAAGGCATTCAATTATCCCATTCTAGAAAGGAAGGAGGTGGAGGATTTTAACAGTTGAGCTTCAACAGTCCAGAGAAACGGAGAGGGTGGAAATGAGGTGGAGAGATGCAGGTGGGAATTGTTGGAGAAAAGTGTCAGGGCTGATAAAAGAGTATCAGTGAAGGTATGCTCTGGAAAAGAGGGGGTGAAGGTCAGCTGCAGCAAGACAGAATACAGGTATGTGAATGAGAAGGGTGACGTAATAGGAAGCGGTGAAGATGAAGGTGGAAGAATTTGAATACCAAGGGTCAACAGTACGGAACAATGGTGTGTGTGGAGATTAGGTGAAGAAATGTGTGCAGGCAGGTTGGAAAGGATGGAGAAAAGTGTGAGAAGTGCCAAAAGAGTCAGAGTCGGAGGTGAGAGCAGCGAAGCCGTCTGATTTGGAGACACTGAGGAGAAGACAGGAGGCAGAGCTGGAGGCAGCAGAGAGGAAGATGCGGAGGTTCTTTTTTGGGAGTGAGGAGGAAGGAGATAATAGGAATGAGTCCATCAGAGGGACAGCGTGTTAGGAGTCAGACTGGGATGGTTTAGACATTGACAGAGGAGAGATGGTGAAGATCTGTGTAGAAGGATGCTGAAGTTGAAGCTATCAGGCAGGAGGTCTAGAGGAAGACCAGTGAGGAGGTTTATGGATGGACGGAAAGAGGTTGTTGGTGTGATGAGAGAGGGTTAAATGGAGGCAGATGATTGGCTGCGGAGACCCCTGAAGGGAGCAGCCCAAAGGAGATGATTCATGCAATTTGTTTTGTTTATAAACCAAGTGCAGTGAAGTTTATGTCGCTGTATTTTCCCAGAGAGCCGCCAGTCGGTCGTGCCTATATTTTTTCAAGAACAAGAAGTACCTTTGTATTACCAGCTCAGCCCTCTGGCCAGATGGAGGGCTCTAAATCTCTGCTGCTGAGTTTTGAGGAAAGTAAAGCAACATTGTCATCATAAGAGGCGGGAACGACATGGCTGTTCCTGCTTGATGGTGAGAACAGAGGTTTTTTTCTTTTCTAACGGCCGCCGAGACGGAGCCTCACAGGGGCAGAGCGTATTGGAGCACCTTTGCAAGAACTTCAGGAATTCAAGACAAGCACCAATGCTTAAACCAGCAAATGTGGCAAAAAGGCAGAATGGAGAATTATATTCCGACACCTATCGAGCGGCTGATTGTAAAAGAACAAAATATGTAACGGAAGCCAGTGAATGGAAAAGGAAGGGATGTGTTTCTGAGTTGCTCGCCTGGACTCCATTTAAAATGGGCATTTTCAAATGCTGTTTTCCATGGCATGCTCCTTGCAATTATTCATTCATTAATTCCTTCATTTATTCATTCATTCAGACATACAACCATTAACCCTATCTATGCTAAGATGTGTGGATGAGAGAATCTCCCATTAACCTCTTGAAGATGTTGTTTGTTCACTAATATCAGATATCAGATTATTGTATTTACTATGGAATTACCTGTGTTAAGGGTCTATCTGTGTCATCACAAATCAGCATTTTATTTATAAGCAATAAATAAGAATTTACACGCAGATTTTTATTTTTAGCAACAATAAAAAAATGGGAGGGCAAAGAGATGCTGCATTGATTTGTGACCCCGCGTCCATCTCCCTTCCATTTTCTGAAGTGCTGCTGTTACTGCTTGTTATATGAAAATGCTCTCCTTGTGTCATGGATAGTAAAAAAAAAAAAAAAAAAAACATAGGCAATAAGTAAAAGCAGATTGAATAAATCTAAAATCAAAAGTTCACTCAGGATTAAATATGTCGGCAACAGTCTGCCAATATTATGTAGCCAGCAACCCCGGGGTAGCTGTGTGGGGAGCCCTGGTGCAGGATGCTATTTAGATTCCTAAAGATTTCCATGCAGGTGAATGTAATTAATTATATTCTAAGAGGAAAGGGCTCTTGAGTCATGAAATCCTGAAATTAAAATGATTGATGAGTGAGTGAGAGGGACTGGTAGAAAGTGACGATTTTGAATTATAAAAATAAATGTTCTTACAGTTGAAAACTGCTACTAACAACTGAAGATCATCGTGGTGCTGAGGAAGTGGGGAACCTTTAGCATATACCACAAACCCTTTGGGGATAATTCAAGATCTTTAGACGTTTTATGGACAAAAAGAACTCAACACACAGACTCAAATAAAAACATAAACCAGTGTTGTATTAATAATAGCAAATATTGTAGTTTCATATTTTTTTGGGTAAGTTTAAGCTGGACCAGTATCCTGTCAATAAATCAGGCCCTGCCTACCCCAAGTCCTGTTGCCACGATGACAGTTAACGAAACTTCCCCCTCGATAAAGCCCAGTTTAGGTCAGATTAATGCAGTCATTCATTTATTCAGGAAAAGCTGACCATCAATCACAGCGCTGACCCACCACCACAAACATCCAAGGAAGATATTTGATATTTCATATTTTACTCATCCCTTTCCGCTGTGTGTTTGCAACATAAATATCCCTAACGCTGCCCCTGATGGTGATGGAGGGCATTGCATCTGCACCCTCTGTCATGACCTTGGCGGCCGGAGGAACCGTCTAAATGACCAACCGTGTCGCAAACATGGTTAATTATTCAAAGCCTGCACGTGTGAGGCCTCCATCCCCCGCTCATGTTCTCCCATCGGTTTTGTCTTTCTACTTTCTTCTTTCTAAGCGGTTGCCTCCCGTCTAATCCGAGGGCTGCTGTGCATTGTGCTAAATACCAAATCACAGAGACAGAAAATAAGATTCCAGGTGTGGAAGCAATGCGACCTGATTTTAATCGTTGGCGGTCGAGAGCAAAGAGCACGTGGGTGACCAGCAAAATGAAAATGGCGTGTTTTCCAGGGGAGTCTGATCACGTCAAAACAGCGGGGTGTCATTCCACACCTGACGGGAAAGGTATGTCGGACTTTCTGCTCTACTGTTACACAAATGCTGAAAGCCGATCCACGTGCGGCCGGTCGGATATTTATCGTCGCGGCGATTTGACACGTGACCTTTTGGGGTTACGTGACAGTCTAAGCAATCAGACCGCCGCGCAGCCACCAATGATACTGTTACCTCGGGGTGAAGGTAACGCACTCCCTCCTGGATTAAAGTGCCGGCGTCACAGTTTAACAAGTGAATGTTCTCGGACGGCTGGGTGGCAGTGGCAGGGGATCACATTTCCCCAGAATCACTGACGGACACATAAGCCGTCCTCGCAGAATCCCAATGCCATTCAAACCTGCCGCCTCACAGCCGAGTACAGGAGTGCAAAATAAAGGCAGTAATACTCAAGACCCAAGCTCACAATGCAACTCGTGGCGGATTTGACTAAGTCATAACTTGCCAGCCTGTGTGTATGTGTGTGTATGTGTGTTTACACCTGGCATGTAGATGTGTCCTCCCTAACCACTTGCTTCCGACTATGCAAATACAACTCCCGTGTTGTTTCCAGGTTTAATGCAGGCACTTCCATGGCATTTAGTGCAAGTGACACGTGAATGTGAAGGCCAACCATTAGCAGAAATTCTGTGAAAACATAGTCAAGACATATAATATCATGTAATGAATAGAATATATGATTTAATATGTGATAATGAATAGGATGCAATTAGAATCAGAAATACTTAATTTATCCTGAAAGAAATTCAGTAATTAGCTGTAAAGAGGAAAGAGAACGTCTGTGTGTGTGTTTGTGTGTGTGTGCGTGCGAAGTGGGAGGATGGGATGCACCAATGGGGGTGTCACAATAACCCCCTCATCTGCTAACCCACTGCTCCCTGCAAGAGGCTCAACTCATATCACTGTCACTCACTTGTACAAACAAACACACACACACACACACACGCACACACACACACACACACACACACACCATAATATAAAATTATTTTTGACATCCAGATCCCAGGGCAGGCATTTCTCCAAATCACGGATATCATGCCTGCTGCATCCCACCATCCCCACAATCACTGTCAGTCCACAGTAGAAGGGAGACCCATGTATGTGTGTGTTTTTCTGTGTGCGCGCGTGTGTGTGTGTGTGTGCACCAAAGCTACTCCCCTCTTCTCCCTGCAAACACACTCAGAGCTGCATTTTCTTAATTATTGATAGTGGAAATAGAATCGAATGAAATTTCCAGAGTCTTGAAACTGGAACTCTCTCTCACAAACCCCTGTTCGCTCAATAATTCAAGTTTTTCCCAGCGAGTGAAGAAGGGAGCGTAGTTGTAACACATGCCAGGGATCCCTGCACCCCCCCCAGAGAGAGGGATGTTGCTGCCATGTGCAACCAGATCCCACCATTATTTGCACAGCGAGCGTGGCCCGGCTCGTTCTCGCCACCATCCATTCATGGCTTCACAGGCAGACGGCGCTCGGGAAAGACCGTAAATTCCCCCTGCGTTGCAAAAGCGTCCATGAAGCCTGCCAAGTTCTAGATTTAGCATCAAAAATGTAATTTTCTGACACAAAAATCTCAAGTCATGCCGCCATATTTTTCTATGCACTTAAGATCAGTGGTTTGCTCACATATCGATGGCGGCGGAGCTAGTGTGCAAGGCGCTAACAGACCGTCAGGTACAATCAGGGGGGAAGTAGAGGTCAGATAGGAGGGGCAAACAGTGGGTGTGTGTGTTATATTAACCTCTCCACAGAGAGTAGATGAACGCATAAGACAAACTAAGGACGAGTGAGTGAGCAAGTGAGCTGTCGAGCTTAAAATGAGATCGACCCGACTCGACCTCCTTTGTTTAATTCTATCAATGAACTTATTCCGGAACTGTAGCACAGGCTCCAGGTTAGAGCTTACTGAAGTTCAAACAAATCTATGTTCACCCTGTATCCATCATAGAGCCACATATCGAGACATGCATCCTCTCATTCACATATCTGATCAATGCAGGGTCTCCAATGAACCTCCTGCAGGGAGGAGACATTGGGAGAACATGGAGACTCCACACAGGAGGTCTCCTGTCGGAATCCCACCAGGCATCTTTTGGCTCCGAGGCGTTAGCGCTAACCATTGCTTTAATCAGGTATGAAAAGAAACGGCCACAATAATGGGGGAAAAGCAGTGAAAATCGAGGCAGAAAGAAAAGAATCACAAATAATGAAAAGTAGTGACTTCAAAGAGGATCCCAAGGTTTCCTGAATAAAACTTGAGTGAAACTCGCCCTTTCATTTTCTGCCGGGTTTCAGCCTGCATTAACAGCACCGCGTTATACTTCTAAAAAACACCAAAGCCCCCTCCCGCTTTTAGCGCACTGGGGTTTGGCAGCATTGCATTCTCGCGCTGTCATCCTGCATCACCATGTGGCAAAAGATTACTAGGTACCCCCCCCAAAACACACACACGCAGACACAAACGCACACACACGTTAATCCAGGTAGGCCTCGGAAAATGAAGCAGAGTGGAAAATGTAGGAATGGATCAGACCTGCGTGTTTGACCGGCTGCACGTTTGACTTTGCCACACCAGGCTTATCAGCTTTGCACGGGGGGAGGGGGAGGTCATCCTCTCATTGTTTCCACTGTGATGACATTTCATCCGCTCATACGCACCCCGCACATTCCTTGTGGAGAGACAACACTTTTCAGCAGATCTTTGAAATTTATCTCAGAGAAAGTGTATATATAGGAGGATCCTTCCACTCTCCTTCTTCCTCCCTCTCCTCCTCTTTATCCTCCCTCCTCTTTTTCTTCCTCTCCTCCTCCCTCATCACCTTCTCCTCTTCTTCCTCCGTCCTCATCTCCTTCTCTCCCTTCCACTCATCCTCCTCCTCCTGAAGCTCCATGATGACCACACAGGTCAGAGATCCTCTGACTGGACGTGATGCCTCGGCGAGTAAAACCAGCTCCTTCACCTGCTGATTAGGTTTAGTTGGATGGAGAGCATTCAGCTAATTAATTGTGTGTGTGTGTGTGTGTGTGTGTGTGTGTGTGTGTGTGTGTGTGTGTGTGTGTGTCTGCATGTGCGCGTCGTTCTATTTGATGTGGCCACTTCGAACATGTCAGAGGGAGGGGACAGGAGCTGCCCGTTAGGTGGGCATCCAAATTAAGACGAGGAGGAAGAACACAACCACACACTCGCATACAAGTGACACTCGAAATGCAAGTGGGGGGAGGAAACAGAGGGAAATAGAATATAAACCGCATAAACAAAACCGGTTTTACATCAACATGGCTTCATTCTCTTATTACCTCTGTGTGAGTGTGCATGTGTGTGTGTGTGCATTTGTGTGTGAGTCGCTCGAGGCAAAAAAATAGCTACTCGTGCTCATATTTGGACAGAGTCAGACGTCAACAAAGGGCATTTTAATAAACAGAGAAACACTCACACACACACTACTGTCAGTCCTGTGTCGTCCATGTCATTGTACATCACACACCGACCATCCCTTGCAAACAGTACATGACAATACAACAAGCACACACACACACACATAGCAGAGTCTAACCCCCCGGCACACACACCTCTGGCTTGTAATTCAAATGTATTTGCATGGACAAGAGCATGAAGGAGCTGCAGGAGCTGTGACACAACAGGAAGCAGCAAACAGAAGAACAAAATCACTTATTAGAATGCGCACACACACACAAGCACACACACACACACACACGCAAACACACACAGCATAAACACCAGGCCTCCTCATTGTTACACTGCCTTAACAAGTCCGAGCATCCAGGCATTGTGCTTTCTAGAACATAATACTTAGCTCCTATGAATTATAAATGCCTATGGATTCCAATCAGCTTATTTTTAGAGTACACACGTGCACACAAACACACGAACGCTCACACACGCACACACACACACACACAAACACACACACACACACACACACACACGTAAAGGTTGCTTCACAAAGCTGGGGTTACATCCCCTGTAGAGGAATTCAGAGGTTATACCCGCTCTGTAGTGCATCCATGCATGTGCATGTGTGTGTGTGTGTGTGTGTGTGTGTGTGTTTGTGTATAACAAAGAGAGGTCCATAACTCCTTCAAGGCAACACATTTACAGATACATTAGCATTCACATTCATTATTAACAAAAAAAAGAATTCAAGCAGAAATTCACTCACAAACACAACTTGTTCTCCATGTCCCTACTCGCGTCGCTGCTGGCGGACAGAACTCACAGATCTAATACCTGCTGAACAGAGTTTAAACGCTGGGCTCATTAAAAATGGCAGCGGATTGGTTGGAAGCCGTCCCCCCACAGTGAAGAGACGTCTTCTCGTCTGGAGGTTTTCATCAGTGGACAGATGTCTACCATCACGCCCAAGTCCCTGTTTTATTTGAAGACACCAATTAAAGCTAAATCCGACGCCGGCCATTTCCGAAGGGCTGTCTTGTTTCCATAGAGACAGCAGGGATAATTTTTGAATTTTTGAATTTGGCGGTGAATCAGCGGGAAAAAAAAAACAGGACGGGTTTGTGTCCGACAGGAGTAACGTTGTGGTTTCGTGAAGATGTGACAGGAACATCAAGCTTAGTGATATTTAAACATCTCCAGAATATTCTCCTGCAGATCCCCACCAGTCTTCTCCCAGGACTCATCCCCACAGCGCCCTACCACCCCACAATCCTTAAAGCAGAGATCTGAGATCGATTTTACATGTTGTCACCGAACACACACACACATACACACACACACACACACACAGGTTGACTTGAATGAATGGCTCTGTCCACGGGTGCTGACACTGATGTACTATCAGGGGCAGCATACTGCTTAGCCTAGCGGAATCAGGGCTCCCCAATACATAAATCAAAACCCAGTCCGGTGGAGAAATGGGGTTCTTATGCTGCCGCAGCTGCACACTCCAATCTGAGTGTATAGGAAAAATGACGGCGAGAGGGTGCAATTATGGGATGCACGTATAATTTAGTTTGCGCATGAATAAGTGGACTCATTTACAGAACCCCTATTCTTATTTTTGCGAGCACACACACACACTGGTGTGGGTGATTAAATGTGATGCCAATGGAGTGTTTTCTGCAGAAGCAGCAGCAGCATGGCCGTGTCTATGAGTCGTCCCCCCGGAAAAAAAAAAGATGCTGTAGGCCGGGGGCGCTCGCTGGGCGAGCTATAAATAGCCTCCTGGTGACAGTGGGACTTCGAGCCTAATGTGTGAGGGAGCATCTTCCAGAGATGTCCACGTTCATTATTCAGAACTTGATATACATTTCATGTCCCCTCATCTAATATTCTCAGCTTCTGTGCATTTAGCCAGTGCTTGGCAGAGGGAGACCCCCCCCAACCCCCGAACTCCCACAGATCCACGGATTTCTTCTTATCCATCATCTCTGGATGGGCGAAGGAGCTCATAGTCGTCACAGTTACAATGCTGTAAATCATAAATAAAGAGGGGTTGATTAGCTTCTCCCTCACACGCAAGAATAAGCAACGAAACATTCAGTGCCACCGACCGTCGGGGTGCCAAGAACAGAACCCGGACACAGATCACGTCATTCAGGCTTTATGGCCTCCATAAAGCCTGCGTTGGGCGCCATTTACTGCCGTCGCTCCCTCCCGCAGCAGAAAAAAATGACTGACTGAGAGACACTTCTACCAAACTTTTTAAAACCTTTTTTCGCAGGAAGCGATTTGCAAGAACAGCTTTACTTTTTCTGGTTTTATTATCTATTTATTTTTTTAACATCAGACATCCATTACCACGAACTGCTCTGATATAAACTTGGATTCCCAAGATAGAAACGCAAGCATTATTCCGTTTAATACTTCCTGCTATTTTTTTTTTTACAGATGCTTGTAACAGTACCATGAATGGTGGGATTTTTTATTTTCTTAAACAATGGCGCGACCCAGTGCTTGGATGGTCGGTAACAGTGAACAGGCCACGACAACACATGGTCAGGAAAAGCCACCAACCTTCCAATCCTAGCCATCCTCTATAGATAGATAGATAGATAGATAGATAGATAGATAGATAGATAGATAGATAGATAGATAGATAGATAGATACATAGATACATAGATAGATACATAGATAGATACATAGATAGATGGTCCATTTACAAACTGCTTTCATCACCTTGTGATTCCAAAGTGCTTGACACTGAATCATATCCACTCATTCTCTCATTCACACACACACACCAATGGTGGCAGAGCTGCAACCAAAGCGCTAAGCATACAATCAGGAGCAACGAGTGGGGTTCAGTGTCTTGCCAAAGGACACTCGGGTATGCAGACAGGAGGAGCCAGGAATTCAACCTTCAGATTGGTTGGACATCCTCTCCACCAATGAGTTTTTCCAGCTTCGATCAGGTCATTCTGTATTTGGTTCTCCATACAGACAGGAAGTAATTAAAGCTCCAGTTTACAGCTGTTCATCAGACGAGTTCACCTTGTGGATTGACGAGGCTCCTCATAAAGAGGTTTTACAACCAGCGCGTCCATCAGACTTCACACGTGAATGTTTTATTGCCATTCTTTGATCGGGATTTTTTAATTTCCCGTCTGCTAGGGTCCAACTTCCTGTGTGCCACCCATATCATCCCGGTGAAGAACGAGGAGGGCGTGGTCATGATGTTTATCCTGAACTTTGATTACATCCTGGACAAGGGCAGTAGCGACTCCCTGGAGAGACTGAACCACACCTCACCAACCAAAGCCGGACAACGTAAGTAGGGGACATCTTCTTTTTTTCTCGTGGGCAGCGTGGCGGTGCAGCAGTTAGTACTTCCACCCCACAGCAAGAAGCTCCCTGGTTGGATTCCCTCAGGGGGCCTCAGTCTAAACTCATGCAGGAGGTTCACTGGCGACATTGGATTTTCCAGACATGTGAATGAGAGGGTGAATGGCTGCATGTCTCTATATGTGGCCCTGTGACTGACAGGCAACCAGATGAACCCCTCCTCACCCCTATGACCTTGACTGTACGATATGTAGTACAGAGGATGAATGAATGAATGAGTGAAAGGATGGATGAATGAATGTTATTTTCATTAAAATGTACAGGTTGGTCAATTCCTCGAGGAAAAAGAACAGAAAGTAACATGAGAGCCGGCAGAATCTGTCTGAAAGCGAGCTACGCTCAGCCTCTTATTACCAAACATGCTGGACCATCTCCTGAAATGAGAAAAAGCAGGTGCAAATCATCCCGTCAGGAGCCTTCAGCTCAGCTCCACATGAAGAGCAGCATTTATAACCATCTCTTTTGATGTCATTACATCCCACAGCAAAAAAGTGCAGCTGTTCCGCTCAGCGGCTCCAGCATCAGGCCGGGGAGTGTGTGTGTGTGTGTGTGTGTGTGTGTGTGTGTGTGTGTGTGTGTGTGTGTGTGTGTGTGTGTGTGTTTGTGTGTGTGTGTGCATGTGTCCAAGTACTGCTTTGTTTAGCATTTAAAAAGACTGCTGTGCCAACTGTGAGAGTGTGTGTATTTATTTTCATTCAGTGTTTTATTGCAAAGCTCTTTGTAGGAAAGATGTGAAAATATACCCACTCCTGCACAAAACCTGTGAACCTCCATGTCACAGATACAATAATCCGGCCTTTATTTACCTTTGTAACATCATGTGGCCTAACATCAGCCACTTTAGACCACTTTAGTGGATCCCAAGTACAAAGTAGACATTAATCTAATCCCAAATGTCAGTTCTGATTTGTACTGACACGCTAATGATGTCCCTATGTTCTGTACAACTGATTTGGTGGCAAATAGAAGGTAGGATGTTTGCCTTAAATTTAATATTTTTTTATCTATTTTGCCAATACCGGAGGTCCCTGACTTGGAAATGTGTTCCTCTGGCGTGACATATCTCAAATACAGTACTGTGCATAAGTACCTATGTCACTCACCTGTGCTAATCCCAGTTGGTTTATGTTGGTGAAGCATACAAGTATACACTTCTTTGCACCAGTTATGGAACTCAGGCCAAGCGACTGGCCAATAGTCTGACTTATGCCTGGGAGCCATACTGAAGGGCAAAATGTTTCAAAAGAAAACAAACAACAGAAACAAAAGAAAGTGAATGTAGCCCAATCCAATATGGCATACAACCGGCAAATGTAAACACAGCCATTTTCCAACTACAGCGCATATTCCTCCTTGTCACTTGCTCGCTAGTTTTCCCACAAAATTTGTTTTAATATTGCAAACACCGTACGTTGGAATAATGGAACAAGACTTTCTTAATGAATTCATAGGAGACGGCGACATAAACATAAAAAACTGTAGGCGGGTGACGCGGTAAGACAGCCGTAATGGCACTTCCTTTGAATTCCCAACAGTTTGATGGCACCAGCAGGCATGCGTCATTAGGGCCATGTCGAGATCAAAATCCAGTAAATCCAGGGTGTTCCTTCCCTGAGCTCCACCTTCTGTAACATCAAGCACTCACTCTCCCTCCACCATATTCAACAATACTCGTGGAAGGAATTCCTTACTCGACAGCTACTTGGCATGTTGACACCGGCATTTAGCAGACAGCAATGACTTAGCCTGCCATCATCTCAAAGGTCTGGCCCAATTATAGTGCCTCGCCTGCCAGGATGGCCTGATGAACTACTGGAGTAGCGCTGGAGTAGCACCGCTCTTCCCAGAGCTGTCGGTGTAATAGCGCTTCATGCATTTCCCCAGCGGTGCTCTTAAACATGTTCTTGATGCCTCCTCGGTCTTCTCTACCCCCGTTTCCTTTGTGTGACGTATAACTCGGAGGTGGAACACTAGCCGTCACCTTGATATGACTGTAATTGGACAAGCCCCCCATAAGAGGCTCTCAGCTAACGGAGCGTGTGTGTTGCACTGTGTTCGATTTCATCTTTGTGCACGTGTGACAGATGACCAACATGTAAGTGCCCATTTTAGCCACAACTTGGAGTTCTGGTTCTGAAACAGATACAGATACAAACCGGAGGAAGGTCTACTGTGACAGAAGTCCAGCTTTTCTGGACTTTGATGCCGCTTTCCTTTCACATCGGATGTGAGCGCAGACTATCTTCTGTTTGAGAATCACGGTGCGCCCTGTCGCACTCTCTACATGCCAGCTCCTGGGGTTCTGAGTCCTGCAGAGTTCGAGTCTCGCCGTTGACGCCCTCCTGTTTTTGCGTTTCCTGGAGAAAGCACAAACAGAAGGGCTGTCCCTGCATGGTGGGATTTGCATTCCTGCGAATCTAGCGCTGGCTTAGACAGATTTTTTGCCTGAAAAAAAACAAACACACACACACATGTTTACACAACTATCATTTTGTGGACGTAACACCGATTTCCATTCATTATGGAGAGCCTGGATCGAACCCAGACCTTCGCCTAAGGAAGTGCTCCCCTCATTAGGACCAGGAAAACCTTCTCCATGAGGACCACTAGTTGGTGTTTATACCAGAAATGGTTTACAAGTCCTGCCTGGCGCCCCATGGACTCACACATACGCTCATATACACACACAAACACACACACACACTGCCAAGATGACTTGATAATTCCTTTGCCAAATTCCTTCACGGCTCTAATTCACTTCGGGTTCCAACGCAGCTCCCCTTCCCTTAATCTCCGAAGAACTTGCGCCGACCCTTTCATGAGCGGACAGCCAAGAAGGTCACGGATTATGCACATTTATGAATAATTTAAGATGAGATGAAGGAAAAACCACCACAGATGTGAATACAACTCACTGAAAGCCACAGCTTTGCATTTAAGTAAATGAGCAGACCTTGCAGAACAGGCCAGAGTGGCCACCTGCAGATGGTGTGAGGTGGTGATCCATGGGTTGCATTATCCCGGCAGCGTCCGGGGAATGAGCGGCCATGCATTAGGTGCTTGCATATCGATCGTCTTTGCCACTCAGCGAACGATTTATCTGTCCCGCGACCATCTTGGATTCCCATTTGCCTTGATGTGGTTGGGCAGGAACACTTTCACATATCCATAAATTACAAAACAAGGCGAGTGGCATTTTAAAGTACAGGCTACAACTCCGGATTAGTGCTTCGGAGCGGGAAGTGGCGTGAAAATGTCGTACCGGGGGGGTGAAGCATGGTTTTTCATAACGTGTATGTCATTATTACTCAACTGAGGCTGCTGTTTGTTCTTCTCTGTTCCTGTTTTAATTATTTTTGGATGCAAACTGGTTAATAACAGTATCTTTGATGCCTGAATCCCACCGCTTGAAGAAACTAACAAACAAGATGCACATATTTCCTCATATCTTAGTGCAGGCCAGTTTCAGTATTTCACCAAACGAGCAAATGCCGCATTGGGCTTGGCTCCCGCTCTCCGCCCAGGTCACTGCATTCACAAACCGTAACCGGCGCTCTGTCGCCACGCCATACCTCACTTTTCAAAAACCAAAACCTTGCCTCTGGCAGCTCCTGCATTTTTTTTCCTGGCAGCTAATATTTCAGTATGAGGTCACCTCTGACCTTGGCCCCCCCAGAAGCCGCTGGAGTGTTACCGTAACAGCGGGCTGTAATATCAGCCTGCTGACAAACATCTGGCGATTCCCATGATTAATTAACAAATAAAGAACAACAACAATAACAACAGCAACAACAACAACGCAATGCTAATTGATACCAACCACCATACCAAGAATCCCCCTTGGAAATCCAGAACGTGTTGATTGTAGCTCTATACCAAGAAGGAGTCTCCACACCCTATTCCGTTCCCTTTGCTATGAGCAGCTGTCCATTTAAGATAATATGGAAGTAAATGTTTTAAAATATATCTGCAAATCAAATTTAATTTTCTCTATTATATTAATGAGTAGGGGCTGAAGTGGGGTGGAGGGGGCTGAATTGAGGACAGAACAGGCTTGGATATTCTCTAGAGCTGGTGAGTAATATGAGTACCAGGGTCAAAACAGCTTCAGGTGAAAGGATTATGCATGCAAATTAGTCGGCCTGCACTTCAGCCACTAATATATATATATATAATTCCATTTGACATTAACAAAATGACAAGAACAGAACAAAAAACTAGGGGGTTGGTGGCTCTCACTGCGCTACCACTCCTCATCTGATTCATGCTCAGCATTGGGGGGAAAGCAAATGCCGGGATCCGATCTAAGGGCCAGTTATTATTCAATGCAAATATTGCCGCCCGGTATCATAGCAACAAGGGCCTCTGTGCGTCCACCGGTTGCGCAAGGCCACCGCTGAGTTTTTGTCTTGTTTTTTGCAGGGGAAAGAGTGAAATGGATGGGAGTGAACTGCAACACAAACACACACATACACACACTGACCAAAAAGCTATCACACCGATTCTTGCTAGCTCTCAGGGCTGTGGATTCAATCAGGTGAACGTGTGACTGAGCGATGAGATCATTAACGAATTGGTGGAGAGAGTTTATCAGCGGAATAAAGCATCTTGTTTTCTTTTGTTTGTTTCTTTTCACAGAAGATGATTGACTCGCATCGTCATGCCCCAAAATGCAGTTTCGGTTTTGAATCGGTTGGACAAACACATCACTCCGACCCGTGCCCGGCTCGGTTTCATGTCAGGGAGAGGGAAGACAGGAGCTGCTGTTTCGTGATGTAAAACAAGCAAAAGGGAGAAGATAAAGAGCCGTGCCTCAAACGTCAATTCCATTTTTGATTTAACTAAAAAAAAAACTGTTTTGTATCTCTGAAAATTAATCCGGCTAGTCCAACGGGGGTCAAACGCAACATGATGGGATTTTCACTTATTCATTCCTCCCCCTCGTGGCATTGAGACTTGTTTCTTTTTTTTTTTCCAGGGCGGAGGAATCCTTCCGATATGTGCGGCATATGCTCCAGCGACTAAATGATTCACGGCGTGTATAGCCATGCTTTGAGGACCATATGTGAAACCCTGTGAGCGCGGCTGTCTCTGCCATGACATGTTTATATCCAACTCCGCTTGTAAACGCCGAGCAGAGTGTATGTGTGTGTGCCTGATTGCTGCGTGCTTTACACACAATCTGTATTTTCACCTTGTCAAATATAATATTATCCCAACCGGCTGATATGACAGCTGCACAAAACGTCCACTTCGACTGTGTCACCTTCTCCATCTCCTCGGGAGCTACCCGCCATTAAAATTCTGTCCCTAATCCTGTACGCCGCTGACTCCTCGGTGCAACGCCGCTGTTAGAATATTTCAGCAAATGTCCCCCGCATGAATAATTGAAGGGAAATTGATGATTGGACCGGTGCCCGAGGCGGAGTGGGGGCCTTTTTTTTTTTCTCTTTTGTTTTGATCTGCCAGCGTTGTTTTAAGACAGCCGCCTTGGCGCCGTTTCTAGTGCTGCCGGTGAACAGGGGGAAAATATCAGCGGGGATGTGGAGGGCAGCGAGCGAGTTCGGTAAAAACACGCTGTGAAAACACAACACAGGGTCAGCGGGTGGGGGGGGGTGGATCCTACCGCCTCATTAAAAACCACTGCGCTGAATGTAACTGAAACTCTTGCGATAATTGAGTGACTTACTTGAGGGCAGCTGAAGGCAAGATTGGATAATGTCATACAGAGTGGCCCCTTTACTCTTTATTATCAGAACTACTATCAGATCCACATGGAGGAATGATCTTGTCCTTCATCAGATCCTCAGGAATAATAAAATGTAATAAAGTTTGTTTTTTTCTCAGAGAGCTCACAGCGTACTCAGCACCTCAGACACAAATCTCAACCATGAATATACCTTCCCTTCGCTGCTAAAAAGACACCGACTAGAGCATCAGTTCCCCAGTCCTGCTCCATAACAGGACTGTGATGCGACAAGATGATAGAGTGGAACAAAGAGTGGACCGTCGGACGGAGCATCAAAAGTCAAATGCAACCTCCTGCCTTTCTGTTGAATCCCTGGTTCCCAGGTAGCACTAAAAGCAAACAATAAAGGTTGTCTCAGATCTGTCACACCCCACCAACCAGCTCCTTCCTTCACCAACCGCTAAGTAAACCTGTCTCAAAGAGCTTCAGCCCCTCGATGGCTCAGCACTCTTAACCATCGAACGTAGATCGTACGAAATATATTGTTGCCCTAAAGATACTCTGCAAAGGGCTGGACTTCAAAACAGAATTCCATTGGTTGTTTGGCTAATGCACAAACCTCTCTAGTGTTTTTATATCTTTTCCTCGCGGAGCTGCTTTGAAGGCTCAGTGGCAACAAACTCGTTGACTTCAGAAAGGTTTTGCCAGCAGCCGTAATGTTGTCTCCCACATGAACCGAGTCTAGGCAGTTGTTGTGCAAGCGTTTTTGAATGGGTATGGTTTCAGTTCCTGATCCAATATTATCTTTATCTATAATAAAGGAAAGCAATTATTCAATGTAATCCAGAATCTTCTGGAGCCACCAACCACTAGTTAGTTGTTCAGCACCCACTAGTAGCTATTGGATGAGTTATCCAATGTGCCAGGTTGTACACCCACATCGTCCACGCCAAGGCTGTCAGATCGGTGTGACAGCAGGACATCACCATCATCTGGGCTCGTCTGTCAGAAGTGCAATGGCTGCATCGTCCGGGAAAAAAAATGAAAGCGAAAAATTCAAATAAAAAGGATGAGGCGAATCAAGCGTTGAGTTTCTTGCTGAAACGACGTCCACGCATGTCTTGGCAAAGCAACTTGACCTTGTTGTGTGTTGTAGCTTCATTCTTATTTTCGCCTCTTTTGTTTCAATCAGGGAGGGGAAGATTCTTTCACTTCCGTTTCCCGGCGTTACCTCTGCTGGGCATCAGCAAGCAGTCTCTGCCCCAGGAAGACCCTGACGCCGTCATGGTGGACTCCCCTCGCCACAGTGATGGTTCGGTGGCCACACGTGACTACCAACTCCCGGCCACCCGTGAGAGCTGCAGCCCCTCATATGCCAACGACACGCGTGCCCTCATTGGTCCCAGCCACTGTTCCACCCCTGTGTCCGGGCCTCTGGATCACTCGTCGCCCAAAGGCCCATGGGATCGGACATACCAGGACCAGGTCGTCGTTCAAACCCAGAGCCAGAGCCAGGAGGACACGCTCACAGCTGCTCCGTCAATCCCAGGCCTCACTCCGACCGCCTCCAGAGAGAGCGTTTGCAGCATTCGCAGGGCTTCCTCTGTGCACGACATGGAAGGGTTTGGGTCCAACTCCAAGATGGCCTTTAGGGACCGACACGCCAGTGAAGGTAACATTCTCTTGCTCAACTCCTTCGTCGCAAATTGGCTCGGAAACATTAAGTGATATTCCGATTGTTAAACCAACCCCCGGTTTCCACTTGAACAACTTCTATTTTGCCTTATATTTTTTTTACCCCTCGATGGCCCCATTTAGCAGCCAAAGTTCTAACCACCCGTCACAAACCATGCATAAATAAATCAACCGAAAAAGAAAAAGAAATTGTCGCTGTGCATCGGTTGTGTCACAGAATAGCCAGTTGCTCCTTAACAAAACTGCAATTAAGCTCCCCCTTTTGCTTTTCTGTGAAATACTGTGCATCCCCTAGCAGAACTTTAGTTTAGCCTCTTTTCTAGCGTAAAAAAGAAAAGAAAGGGTGGAGGTAAAGTAAATCACGGCGTTACTGCGAGAGCGCTTCTTGAAATATTGATGTGGATGTCCCGAGCAACGGTAAATCATTACGATTCCATTTTACTGACAGTGAGTTTTAGTACCTCCATAACAGTATATTGTTCTTCCCGTTGGGCACTCTCCGCCTGCTCCTCAGTAGTTGCAGTCCAGCCAAATGGATGACTTATATCCTTGTAAAGGAATACTTTTGCTTCAAACATTTATTGCATTCCACCATTAACAGCCTCAAGCTTTGAAGCCAGCCTTTAATACACATGTAGCTCAATAGGACAGTGTTCATATGCACACGTCTGTCATCCCCCCCCCCTTCACCAGTGGAGCGAACTGATGATGACAGATGGTCGGTCTTGGCCCGAGCGGGACTTTGACCGGCCGGCGGGAGCAGAAGTCCGCCGACGTTTCGCGATTCGAAACAGCCGCTGTCTTCAGCCTACCGGCGCACAGGAAGTCAATGCTCGGGTTGTATTGAATGTTTAAATTGCTGTGAGCAATTTTAAGGGGTTAGAGATTTAAAAAAGAAAGAAAGAATTGGAAAAATGCGGGCAGGGAAAAAAAAAGTTGAAACTCTGCAATACTAATTGACAGTGTACGGTGATGCTCAGCCCCAAAACAAAATTAATTCATACTATCAGTATCAATCTGCTTATTCTAAGGGTCAGAAGTGGGTGAGGCCTATCCCAGCTGTCATTGGGAGAGAAGCAGGGTACACCCTGGACCAGGCACCTGAATCACAAGGCCACATAGAGACCATCCACTCATCTTATTCAACCAATCACCCTGTCATCCACACATCATATAGACATACAACCATGCACTCACATATTATCACAGAATGTTGACCTACAACCATACACTCAACTGATCACAAGTCATACAGATATGCAGCTATTCACTCAACCACACGTCATGTAGACAGACAACCATTCACTCTCATTCACATCATATAGCGCCATACAACTCTTCCCTCTGTCATCCACATGCTTGGTCTATTAAGGGTCTCCGGTGATGCTACCACTGCGTAATCCTGCTGCCCGAAAATAAAAAACAAACAAACAAGCAAATAGCTTTGGGCGTATCATCCAACACGTCCCAGCACCAGTCACTTAATCTTTATTGCAGTGTGTTACCACATTATTGATCTCCCTCTAGTTCTATATCACCAATTAGCCCTTTGACCCCCATTTGGATAAAGATGGAAGAGCCCCACACTGGCCATGGTTCCTCAGAGCCAATGGGTTTATTTGTAATTCCCATTCAAATAACTCCCACCAGCCAGCATGTCCACTTCACACAGTAATGTACCGGGGTTCAATGCCAGCTCCAATTTGTCATCGTAGAAATGTGTCTCTCACCTTTGCCTCCCTTTTCTTTCTCGTGTTGCTGCCATCAGACAATGGCCGCAATATCAAAGGTAAAAAAAAAAAAAAAACGAACGAAAATACGGCACCCTGCCACATTCTAGTTTTGGTAATGCGTTTTGGACAAAGGCATGCCTGTTGCATGAGTTTTACACATGTCAGATATACATATATATATGTATGTATACATATGTATATGTTGGATGCAAACGCCTCTGCAGGTGGCTGATAGTGTGTTTGCAAGAAACCCTCCAAACACTGGCGGCGCACGAAAGTGATTCAGAGCGCACAACCCGTTGCCCAGGGGACGGCTCAGGAAAAAAACAAACCAAAATCACGCTGACCTCTGCACGCGCTTGCATGAAACAACGTTTTAAATCTCTCAGGCCTTTTTTTTGATTCATTGAAGAAAATCAATGAGGCTGTACCGAGCGACGCCTCCCACCATCTGCGACCGCTTTGTTTTTCTTTTTCATCAACCATGATTACTCCACGTCACGTCCCGGCGAATGGAAACCCGCTTTCCATTATTCAAATGAAGGCGCTGAGCCTCGGGGCTCCTCCGATAACACGCTTTCGTGCTGCATGCGTTTCAGATGATCTCACTAATTATGACGCGGTGTATTCAGGACTAAATGATGACTTGCCAAATTGAAGGTACGGCGTAGCTAACGTCTACAGCGGCGGCATGACTCCAATGAAGCGCCGCTGTGTTTTCTTAAAAATCTGTAATCTTCTTGGATGATGTTTGCGCCCGCGACTGCTTACCCTGCAATCCAACCAATCTCTCCATAACCCCACTTCCCCCTCTTTCTCCTCTCTCCTGGTTTGCCAGTGTCTCGCTCCTGGATGGCCGGGGGTATGGCTTCAGCTTCTTTTCCTTTAAGTTGTGTCTTTTTTTTCCCTGACTGCAGTGGTGTATCCTTACTCGTAGCATGTATCGACCTCGGGCATGCAGTATCTCCCACCCTACCGCTGTCCCGTATCCCTGTCCTCGACTCTCGATCACTGTGTTTGTGAGACCGGGTAGGAACAGTGCCATGGATGAATCACCACTTCACTTGTGTCCTTGTATGTCTTGTTGTCACATGTCGACACGATGCTAACGGTTGTTTTTCTGTTTCATTTTTATATGTAAAGGGAACAGATTATTACCTTAGTATCAGACTGCTTCTGGGCAAAAATGCAGGTCTTTTTAACCTTGGTTGTTTCAGTGAAAGAGGACTGAGTGTAACATTAGTATCAGTATTTGTTGCTGGAAGCTTCACTGACATCAGGATTGAAATATACCAAATTGTGTGTATTCATACAATCCAACGTTATACACTTGGTTGGGTTGCTAACTGATGGCTTATTTTAGATAATAAGCTGGGATACACAGATTTGCTAAGTTTGCAATTATACTTCCAAATGAGCCATATTAGCATGATGCTGCATTGCAAAACCTAGCCTGTTGAAAAATTGTATTAGCTCAGTGAGTTAGCGTGATTGAGAGTCCTGGATGCGAAAACAATTTACCACCAACCAATTATTTCATTCAACATATTGAGGGGTGAGATGATATGCTATATGTTTAATTTGAATAGATACTAATGAAGCTAATTAGGACCAAGGTAATTTAACCAGGCAGGAATCGAACGTTATTTGGGGACAAACATTTGAATGCTTTCACGCTGTGAAGTTTATACACCTTTTGATAAACTGCAATCCGCCTGCTGTGAATAGAAACGATATAAAAATCCTAGCTAAGATAACCCCAGTCCACCATGTCTGCCCAGCTTAGGAAGCAGTGACCTCTATTAAACAGATAAAGGGGCGAACGATAGCAGTACATTAATTCGAGAACTGAATGGTTCTTCTCTATCACCAGCAACGCCTTTGTCATTTTTAAGGGCAGGCTGAAAAGTCCAGAGCAGCCAATCAGAGGGGGTTTATGGTTTTTGTCTCAGTTTTTGGTGTATTTTCGATGTTGTGCTGTGATTGAACTCACCCCAAATCCAAGGGATGCCCCC
Organism: Fistularia commersonii; assembly: GCF_037954325.1. Classification (NCBI taxonomy): domain Eukaryota; kingdom Metazoa; phylum Chordata; class Actinopteri; order Syngnathiformes; family Fistulariidae; genus Fistularia; species Fistularia commersonii. The sequence goes on along the minus strand of NC_141289.1, from coordinate 6,685,670 downwards.
TGTTCACACCGGGCTGTTCCGACGTCCACAACTCCGGGCAGCTATCAGACCGGCGGCGGCGGCGGTGGTGAGATGTAACGACCCAATTACGACATCCTCCCCCCTGTGGCTTCCCCTTTCAGGGCCGCTCAGCCAGATCAAATCCAGCCTGCTCGGCTCCACCTCCGACTCCAATCTCAATAAGTACAGCACCATCAACAAAATCCCCCTCATCACTCTCAACTTCTCGGAGGTCAACAATGAGAAGAAGTGCCCGTCCCCGCCATCCTCTGAGAAGACCATCATTGCCCCGAAGGTCAAAGACCGCACGCATAACGTCACTGACAAGGTCACGCAGGTAAGATGCTAGCTGAGCCAGAGTGCTAATCCTAGAATGGCGATTAAGATTTCGACCACAAATCTACACATTTACAAGCGGCGTTACATTTGAAGATCCACTTTGTAGATTCTTCTATGTTCTTACTTCTAATTCTAAAGAAAAAAATAGTGCGTTGTAAGCGTCACATTTACCATGAAAGGAATCCTTAATATAACTGACCTAATGATCCTGTCTTTTACGTCCTCCGTAAGAAGGGAGAACTTTATTCTGGTTCCCAGGGCTGCCAGAACCCTGCAGCTTGATCTCGATACATCAGTGGAGCGCAACTTATGTTTTGCAGAATGGCTGAGAACTACTATGTGATTGGTGAAAAATTTGAATGGTCAGTGCAGAAGGGCAGAAGTGCTGTCATTCCAAGAGGTTGTATGGTGATGGATAGTTTTGAGGATTAAAAATATAAAGTAAGAAAATCTAAGTAGCTCATCTAGTCAGGCATGTAAAGACGTGCAGATGGAAAGGCGTGCAGATGGAAAGAAATTCTGGGAAAGAGGTGCAGAAATTTTGGACGAAAGAATGCACTCGCTTTATGACAAATTGGCAAAGGCGGAAAGGCGTGCTCCGATGAAGAGGAGTGGCAGGAGGAAGTCAATCCCAGCACTGTCCACCTTGCTGTCTCTGCACTGTCACTGCATTGTTTCTGTCAGAGGACCACACTACTCTGCACTTGGGACGTCTGTCGCAGTAGGCGGTGCCTGTAAGGAATTCCCTGGAGAGCTCTGCGGTCGAGTCTCCAGCAAAGTAGGAAAAGTCATGGCAAGAGAGCACTTTGTTGTTCCGGCTGTTATGGAAGCCAGTACTACGTTATGCTTCTTGGAGAGGATGGAGATGCCTTTGCCCGATTTGGTCTATATTATTCAATTATTTGAGCTATATGTATTGTGTCATTATGGCTACACTGCCAAGAGCCGTGTCTAAAAATAGAAAATTATGTTGAGTGCCAAAACTGTGGTGAATTATTTACTGCACCAACTCCTGTTGGCTGAGATCATGTCGTGGATGAAGGCAGCAGTCTCCACTACCCAATCACCTGCTTCATCTGATCTCATGCCTGGTAAATTGATCCAAAAGGGAGGCTAATACCTAAAACAACCAAGGACCAGGGCTTTGGGAGGGGGTACTCTTACCGCCGCCACACAGCATCTAGAGCTCAGGCCATATTTCTGGAGTTACAGCCGGGGTTTTAGGCCATTCCCACTCTGACTGCCAGGCACCACATATGTAAGGTAACTGTGTAAGTGAATATTTTCCCCGCCCCCAAACCGATGATTGGGTTTGAGTTTCCAACAACCCCCGTAACCCTGAATGGTGCGACAGATAGAGGGCTTTTTCTTCCTGCTCTGAGGCAGCTTCAGACGAACACTTTTAACTGACGCCAGGAGCTGACAGAGCAGGCGGCCCGGCATCATCCCTACCTCTCCGTCCAACTGAGTTATTCAGTGGGGGGGCAAGCGTGCTTTTAATGGAGTGTGATGAGCTTACAGCAGTTGCCAGGTGTGCGCTTTCCACCACCGTTCCACTGGCTGTAAATGTAAATTTATTTCTGCATCTGCTGGTGGCATGCCAGCGGTTCACAATGCAATGAAACACCCCGGCCTTGATTTCAGTCGGGATATTAATCACATGCCCCTGCCACTCTCTGGTGTCACTTAATGGCCTGTTAAATGTCTTGTCGCAACGTTACTGCCTTCTTACTTACCATGAAGCCGACTGCTTTGCAAGCAAACAAACCGGCAGATGCCTCTGATTCCCCTGAATAGAAAGAGCCTGATGGACAACTGGAGTCACAGCGTTGACATCACGGCTGATGTTTAGTAGGAATAACATGGGCCAGTAAAGATTGTCCATCAAAAATCACATAGAATAAGCTATGCTAAGTAGTTAACCAGCTCCGGCACCAGAACCAATGAATCAGTGAAAGACAAGATATTTACGCTGGTGGTGCACCTCAAACTGTTTTGCATGATGTACGCGCTGAGGCTCCAACCCGGAAAAATAGAATGTGGAAAGATAAACTCTCTTGGATCGGCACTCATTTAACATCTCCTACAAACACTTTGACTGACACCTACGTGCGGGGAAGTCTAAACAACAGCAGCTGTCTTCAAATCAAATCTGGACTCCTCTTTGAGTTCATTTGAAGTCACAATGAGGGGAGATCAAGGAGCCTGGGCAGACACGCTGTCTGTCTCCTGGCCTCGTCTGCCTCTGATGCCTCAGACAGATGGAGGGTTCATCCAAGAGGCCGGTCAACAAAGTAAACAGACCCCCAGCTAGCACGGCGCCCTGTACATCTTGAAAGCCGCCTGTACATCTGGCGCACACAAATACAGGCATCTCAGAGAGCCGCTGTTTTCTTTAGCGTGTCTTGGTTTGAAATTTCTCTCAGATATCGGAAAAGTACAGTAAAGTCAAAGCCATGTTAAAGACAGGGGCTGTTAGCCGGTGCGCAATGCCGCTGTCTAATCGCAGATGGTCAGCAGATGCTACCCATCTCCCCCACTGATAGCACTGATCGCATCATCTATGATACCAGTTTCTGCTCCAACATGGAAAAATATACCTTATACGTGTTTGGGGGTCTAACAAGCTAAGAGATACGTACTACGAATATTATTCTGTGAGTACAGATGCCTCGGCACACGCAAAAGCAACCATGAATCGAGGGCTCACAGATCAAGTGGAATCAGAGATGAGAGTGAGTGAGCATGACACCAAGCCAATTTGCTGACATCTGCCAATTTTAGGTTTCTAAGAGTACAATGATCATCAAACGCAAAGGTTAACGGATTTGTCCAACGGATAGAACTCTAGGGAAACACCATATTTGGGTTTTTCAGATTCAGTTGGAAAAGAACCGATCCCTTATATTCCGTATGCTTCGTAGCTCTGTGATGCCCCTCCACTTCTGCTTAATTCGTCTCATCCCCCATTCTAGTGTCAAAGACTGCAATCAATGAATTTTTAATAGAACATGGTTGAAACGATAGAAAAATATAATTTAAAAACTACACCACTTAAAATCTGTGTCATCGCGTTATTACTGTGTTACCCTTGCCGACGTCATTTCGCAATTAGGTGGCTGGCAGCCCAGGTCTGGACGCCAAGTGATTAAGCTCAGAGACATGAAACTACGCTCTTCTCGCACGAATTACACCGCAGTCCTGACAGCTCAGGAAAAACAAGAGGAGGAAAAGCTAATGCTCATTTGCATATTGTTTGAAGCAAAGCCAAACACAGAGCCAGCGCTTCATCGTCCCAAAAGAGAAAGTTCATTTGCTCCCAGTGCACAAAGCTACAGTAGGTAGGTTGAATAATTAAAAGCCAATATTTTATTTAGACACGGATTGAATCAAGGACTGTCACTCTGCCAACCAAACCCCGCCTCTAAGGGACCTGCGTTGCATCTACCCATTGTGGATGAGGACGGTTGGTGCGCAAGACCATCATCACGTTGTGACTGTGGGAACTTCCTGCAGTTCCTTGAACTTTTTCAGGAAGGAGGTTGTTTCTGGGTGGATTGGGACAGCAGAGCAATCTCTAAGCTCCTGCTCAAAGGCAGGGGGATTTTATGGTTCCGGTTGAAGTCAGGTAGGCTGTGGCGCAGGTACTCATTGGTTGGTGGAGCTTATAAGCCACATAGCTTGCATGTCCACTAGTAGCTCATCCTGTTTGCTCCATAGCGACCCGGTCAGTACTAACACGTAAAGTGATTCCAACCCTGTCGGTTTCACCTGAAATCTAAAGAACCTTGAAGGGCCTCTGCCGAAACGAGCCTCTAACACAACTATTGTCAACTGAGTGGCAGACCGATGAATAATAGAACACGCTCCTTTTTCTTGGTCCTTTGGTTTCCGATCGATTTCCGGAGGTTACCCCATATCAGCGGGTGAAAGCTTTTGACCCTCCTCATCACGCAGAGGGCAGGGGTTTCTAATAACCAGTTCAATTATTAACACATCAGCTTTTTCTGTTGTAAATCAGCCCTCCATCCCTGCGCCTCTCATCGGGGTTATGAAGGTGATCAGAGCAGTGATTGGGGCAATGAACAAAAAGTAATGGATGCTGAAATGGGGTCTTTTCAGGTACCCTCCTTCAGTATCACTCTTCGTCTCGTTGATTGTCTCCCTGCCCTTGCAGGATTTGTTCTTTACTGGCCTCTCTCACTGCGCATTCCCTGCAGAGCAGCAATAACCGGCATCGAGAGAGTCGTGGCCTGAACATTTGTGGCTATTGAGGTGTCAGACCCGTTGATGAATAGATGCATCCTCCACCTACCCGCACCTACATTTACCTCAGAGTCATTTTGATGCATATCTGAAATGGCCCATGGCGCCGCCATGTGCTGATGTTGAAGAGCCATTCCATTGTATTTTATAACCGCAATGAGAGATCCAATCCAATGACATCCTGTTAGTTGGGACCTCCATGGGGCAGGGTGATGTTGTTGTTGTTTTCAAAAGACCCGTAAATATTCAGGAATCCGAAGCAGCCGGCTGCTGCGGTGGCGCCGATTGTGTGACGCAAATGCTTGACGCCTGGTCATGGTTTCAACTTATTAGCTACTTTCTTTAGGTTGTATCCTGCACTTAACACATGAATGATTCATTAAGGGTGGTGGCAAATGATGCTTTAAGAAACGTCCTTCGAAGTTTTATTTTGGGCTCTTGTCGATTCAGTCATGATACAACATAGAGTTCTACCTTGAACTGCATGGATCATACTAGCATACTGAACGTAAAGACAACAAGCGTTCTGAAGCTAACAATTCCGCTTATTTTGAATTGTTTTGCATGATTTTAGTCCAGCAGTCGATTAAAATCATTTAACATGTCACTATTCATAAAATTAGATTAGAAACTAGACACGTATAAGAAGATATACTGCAAGTGTACCTTGAAACAAGTCCCTGTTCATCAGCTGTTTAACGCGTTAAGTCACATGAAACAAATCATAGTCTAAGTTGTCAGTTGGTTCGTAGCAAGCAACTATAAAATGTGATATATGCATTTGGACACTTAAAAAAGTGAAAGATTTAAGAACATTTATTGACTTAAAAGGTCCTTTGGAAACAATCTGCACACGTATGTCCCATATTGTAATCACGAACCAAACAACAGCGCACACATTTATGTACATGTGCCTTTACTTAGCGATGACATTTTGAGGGGCTATTATTGTGTGTTTGTGTTTTAGCTCCTTTGACAGGCTTTAGCGGTTTTCCCCACTTGTTATTTTAACGTAAATCCTCCTATCGGGCTTTGAATGTTGATTCTCTGGTTGCAGCAGAAGTCAGCAGAAGCCAATTATACAACCATGAAATTAAAGTCCTGTCATTAGAATGTTTATTACTTTGCGTCTGAGACGTTATATTTATTACCATCTGACATAGAGCCTATTATTTTTCCCTCGTATCAGATCGGATCTTGATAACTGTGGGTTTGAGGCTACACTTCCTTCAGGGTAAATGGACTTTCAATGGATTTTATTCCACAGCAACAGACACTGTAGGATCCGATGAAAAGTAAACCTTATCTTCTCGGTTTAGATGCTATTTTTTCTTTTTCCTGCAAAAACCAATATTGTGTCTCGGAGGACATCACGGTAATCTTTTGCTGCAAAGTATAAAATCTGAGATGTTGTGGAAAGTAAAACCCAGAGATAGTGACATTTTACATTTGTCCTAGTGTTGACCGAGCGCCTAGCAAACACTCTTGTGTCTATCGTTTTCTTGGATCACCCGTCGGAAACCTCAAATCCAGCAGGGAGCTGAGCCACGTATGCGTTAATTAAAGATGCAGGACAAAACCGCATCTATCAAAATATAACAAACTGCGTCAAATGATGCCTCTTGAGTCAAAATAAAAATAAAAAAAAAGCGAGTGAGGGGTCCAGCCAGCTGCTCTTCGGCCTTCAGGCTACGTTAGTTGTTATTAGCAGAGCACACCCAGATCTGGACTCCAAATTGTGACAAGAAGATTGCATGGAATATAAAAAAAAAATGACAATGCTCATACACGTATGAGACAATTTGGCGAAGGCGATAAATTGAACATACATCCAACCAAAACTCGCAACCCCCCCCTTCTATTTTGCAGTCGGCGTGAACTCCGGTTCTGAGTTAGTGCCTGTCAATGCTGCAGTACTGCATTGCTAAATAAAGCCTGGGGCTGCCAAAGTCTGACATGCTCAGTCCGTCAAGACCGGTACATCATCATATTTGGAAAAAGTTAGGAAAACGCCTTCTGAGGAAATCAGCGGAGTAATGCTCTCTCTCGTTCTCCAGGTTCTGTCTCTGGGTGCCGACGTTCTGCCTGAATATAAGCTCCAAACTCCACGCATCGACAAGTGCACCATCCTTCACTACAGCCCTTTCAAAGCGGTGTGGGACTGGCTCATCCTGCTGCTCGTCATCTACACCGCCATTTTCACACCTTACTCCGCGGCCTTCCTCCTCAATGACATCGAGGAGCAGAGGAGGCGGGAGTGCGGCTACTCCTGCTCGCCGCTCAACGTGGTGGACCTGATGGTGGACATCATGTTCATCGTCGACATCCTAATAAACTTCAGGACCACGTATGTCAACACGAATGAGGAGGTCGTCAGCCACCCGGCCAAGATAGCTATCCACTACTTTAAAGGCTGGTTCCTCATAGACATGGTGGCCGCCATCCCATTTGACTTACTCATCTTTGGCTCAGGATCAGACGAGGTGAGATGGACCGCCGGTCACGTGCCGCCAGGGGTCGGCCGCTAGCATCCCGGAAGTCAATTGGCAAATCAATCACAGCTTTAGCTGAGATCAACGTTGCAATGAGAGCCGCGCTTAATAAAGACGAGTTGATGCATCGCCTTCGGAGGAGCGCGGATAATCATCGCTGGCAGGGATCGCCATCCGCCCATCTGTCTTTTCATTTATTTATTTATCTATTTATTTTTAATTCACAAACTGCATCTTGGAAGGAGAGTCTGGATTTGTGAGTCTCTCTCGGGCTGTTGAAGCATCGGTTACTCGCTACGTTAATGAGAGGGTTAATCATGAAATGTATTTTATTGCAGAGATTACGGCAGATTTTGTTTCCCGGCCCTTTTGGGCTCCTTGCCCGGGACCATCGGGTTCTTAACTCTGAAAATAACACATTCATGTACCGTTTTAGCTCTCGTTTTCAAGGTGTGTTATTTTGTGCTGAGACGGCGACTATTTTTAGATGTAATCTTGTGGGTCTTTGTTGCCTGGAAACCGTTACTGACAATGGCTTGAGGTTTTCTTTTTTTTCTTTATTCCATTGCTAAAAACATGGCAGTTTGAATCCTCCTGGGAGAGATTCTCTTCTGATTCCTTCCCCAATGCAGAAATTCAGTGTCACAGGGTTGATTTTACTCAGGCCTCTGAACCTCTTCTTTAATTTAACTCCTGTTCTTGTCCTGTTGCGACCAGATGAAATTAACCGCCTTTTTGTGGTCACATCTGGATTAGAGGACATTTCAGAATGAATTCAATCCTCCTTTTTGTTTCATTTAAAATGGTGTAATGTAGCTAAGGTTTCTGACCTGTGATCTTACCCTGATCTTAACTTAGACAATGTGTAAGCATAGTCTTTCATGTAAAAACAATTCATTCATTCATTATATTGCTTATCCAGCACAAAGGGTCACAAGGGGCCTATCCCCAATTTGGAAGAGGCGGATGTCACCCGCCAATCTTAGGCCCACGTATAAAGACATGCAACCATTCCCCCTCTCATTCACTCATCATACAGAAACATACAACCATTCATCCTCTCACTCACCTATATTTTGACAATGTAGGTTCTCCAATGAGCCTCCTGCATGTTTTTGCCTGGGTTAGGAACCCCAAGCAGACACAGGGAAAGTCAGTATCCTAACAGGGAATGTCTTGCTGTGAGGCAGAATTTTTAACCATTGCCCTCCAACAAAAATAATTATGATAACCTATAATCAAATGTCTGGAGGAACCTGCCCTGCTCCAACCCGCTGGGGGAGCTTTAGCAGTGAACCCGGGAGAAAAAAAGGCTAAATGACACGAGCGCCTTTTGTCACCACGTCCATTTAATGACTCTGGGCAGGAAGCCCAACGTGGGGAACGCGGCCCCCTTTGCGGGGCTTTCAATTAGTCACCGGTCTTCTCAGGTGGGTGTAAACATACCCAGCATCCACCATCATTTAGAGAATCCAAAATAGTGATTAATAACCAAATGCACATGAAGGGAAACCTAGAAGTGTGCGTGCTGATCAACACATACAGCCGTCTCCGAGTCCTACAGCACTTTAATTCATGCGTTAATTACAAGCGGTTCAGCCTTGTAATTATAGCGTAACACTGTAAATACTGGTAATTCTGTTGGAAGGAATAAGGCTCGGGGTCGGATGCGGCGGTAGCTCCCAGAACCTAGCATCTGTATGCGTGCGGTATCTCTTCTTTCTTCACGAAGCGAGGCGGCGGGGAGGTCTAGTGTTTGCAAGCTATTCATCCCAAGTGGTCCCGCCACAAAATCAACACTGCAATTTATTGATCCTCTCATTTTAAAGTTTAATCCCGACCATCATTTGTAGTCATCGGCACACGTTCAGAGCATTCTCCATTGGGCAACTGGCAACTCACACATACAAAGAAAAAAAAGCGGTGATTTTTACCAAACAGATGAGCTTCTATACTTTCACTCACTGTACACTGGGGTGTCAGGGAAAAGGGGGGTGGACAGGCCAGACACACAGTGCTGAATGATGGCGGTGATTTACAAGCGGCATCGGAATGATGGAGGCTCTCTAATGGACCCTTCAGAAGCAGCTACAGTGCCCTTCGTTACCAGCGCCGCGACACATTGTCCCTCGTGAATCACCTCTAATTCAACCCTTCCCTCTTCAATTTCAAGTCATACATTCTGTCCCAAGAAGCACAAATAATCAAGTGCAACCCGCAGCAGCGTATTCTTCACAGACTTAATGATATCCCTGAGGTTATTAGGGAAATTATCATGGCCAAGCATGAGGGGCAATGATAGCACTTATTAGCATTCTTTAAGTCTCATCCGTGTCACGCCGTTGTGCTAACAGACAGTGCGGGTAAATACGGTGTTCTGCTCTCCTCCTCAAAAAAGAGAAAAAGAAGGTGCAAACTGAAGAGATAATGTGACCAGAAGTAAATCCCAAGACGAAACTCAAACACAAACTGAGCTAATCACAAAACAAGATAAGGGTGCGCACACCAAGGCCAGGTAGAGATTTGAGACCAATTAACTGACAGAAACTAATGACGCCGGTGGTGGGAAAACCCAATAAATGCAGGAACCAAAGTAATCCAAGAGTCGAATAACGTCTGCACACTGATGCTGGAGTTTGACTTGTACATCGTCTTCTGCATGACTGTGTGAGTGTGGTTTAGCTTTCATACATACCTGTGTATGTGTGTACAGTAGATTGCAGTTTCCTCTCACTGACCGAATTCAAACAATAGGGTCCAGAAAGTGGTGTTCACTCTGCAGGAGTACCTGATGGGAACTGCGACAGGAGGGACCATATTTCCCCACTCGCTCTGCACTAATCACCGTACGGGACTGTCAAACTGCGCAAAATGTAGTCATATGGGATGGATGGCCCCAGATAATGTCTAATTCACTCCTACCTCCACCCCACTGCTTAAGACATATCTGTTGTGCAATTTTTCTTTTTGCACCAGGCGCCATGTTGGGTTGAGCGCCTGTAGCATTGCGAGTTGGCCAATCGGTAATTTTATGCGGATGTTAACAAATAAAAAATTGTGTCAGTCAATGGAGGCCAGTATGAGTGACAGGTCACCACCAATAAATCAGGCGGACACGTGTCGCGTCGTGTCTTTCCAGTGAGGAAGTGATTAACGCGCCCCGTAATTAAATTTCAATGAGATGTGGCTGCGATGACAAGCTGGCACAATACGGTCGCGCTATCATGTTCCTGCCCATCTCACACACACACACATACACATGCCACGCCGCCTTAGCAGGGTAGCAATATGCGGAACACACACCTGCCTGCCTGTCCTCATGAGGAGCGCAGCTGCTCCCATTCCAAGACGTCCACCAAAAGTTGGCAAATGTGTGGGAAAAACGCACCAGCCGTGGAAGAGGCATTTGTGTTCAGTGTTTCGGGAGACACTGCCATTGTTTTAACCCTTTAGCTGAAAGGAGAATGTCATCTTGACTTTTGAAACTAGAAAATACCCAATTCATGCCCAGCACTTGGTCATTCTCCCAACTCAAATGGGCAAATTTAATCCTTTTACTCTGCATCCTTTCTAGACTACCACCCTGATTGGTCTGCTGAAGACCGCCAGGCTCTTGCGGCTGGTTCGTGTCGCGCGAAAACTGGACCGCTACTCGGAATATGGGGCCGCAGTGCTCATGCTCCTCATGTGTATCTTCGCCCTCATCGCCCACTGGTTGGCCTGCATCTGGTACGCCATCGGAAACGTAGAGAAGCCTTACCTGGAGCACAAGATCGGCTGGCTGGACAACTTGGGCGTGTCGATAGGTGATCGCCGTCAATACACACAGCGTCCATGTTGTACATCTAGACCATTAAATGACGCTGCTCTTTCTTTTAGGGAAAAAGTACAACTACAGCGACCCCAGCTCAGGGCCTTCCATCAAAGATAAGTACGTCACGGCGCTTTACTTCACCTTCAGCAGCCTGACCAGCGTTGGATTCGGGAACGTGTCCCCCAACACGAACTCCGAGAAGATCTTTTCCATCTGTGTCATGCTCATCGGATGTGAGTGACAGCTAATTTACTGTACTTCACTGTGTTAATCCTGTCATCGCAACAGTCTTTTGTCTTGCTTGTGCAGGGGTCGGCAACCCAAAATATTGAAAGACCAAATTGGACCAAAAAACAAAAAAACAATATGCCGCAAAAAATTAAAAGCCTTACATAAGCCTTATAATGAAGGCAACACATAATGTATGTACAGTATACCCTTGTTTTTCGCGGGGGTTACGTTCCAAAAAGAACTCGTGATAGGCAAGATCCGTGATGTAGAAACCTTTATTTTTTTTTACAATTATTATACAATTAAATACTCTATTATACATTGCTGCTGTCGTCCTTATGTTTTTTTCTTCCTTCTTTATGCAACGAACGGAAGATTCATTAATTCCGTAATGCCGAACTACAGCCGCATAGCTTTTACCTTCCCTTAACATGTCCAGAAGTTTAACTTTATCTGCGATAGATAGCATCTCCCGCTGCCTTTTGGGCCCTGCCGCAGGTGCTTTTGTCGGTCCAGAGCGTTTTGTCAACGTTGTGGGTTTTAGAAAAACTCGAAATTGCAAGAAAATTTGCACGTACGTGATGTAAATTTGGCAAGCTGTTTTACGTACGTGCACATATTAAACTGCAACGCTATTGACGCACAGGTAGAGAAGAAGCGGAGTGACTTTTTAGCCAATCAGAATGCAGAACACAATGCACGATCCAAATCCGTGAAGTAGCGAAACCGTGAAAAGTAAACCGCATTATAGCGAGGGATCACTGTATCCATATTAGCTATATTAGCCTACTATCAAAATGACTAAGTTGACTACAGATTCATAATGAGCATTAATGATTAAATGTTTATTTTCCCTGCAGTGCATCCTGTAGAGAGTGACGTACCACGTGACTACTCTGTTGTACGATGCCGCCTCAAGTTTAACTTCATCATAATATGAATGAATTATAATTCATGACTCCTCCATGTAGTCACCATCTGTGAACGGTTTTCCACGCTTTATTATTTCCCTTTGCAACAAAACTTGCAGCAGTAGTGGAGTTTGGAGATGCCGTACACTCCTTAAATCTATTTTGCGCTCGTCTAATTTCTCCAGAAGTAATGCAATCGCACTTTTTCTCTCACTCCCAACTGGGAACTCGGCTGCAAATGTAGCATGCCTTCTCTGGAAATGTCTTTCCACATTACTCTTTTTGTAATTTGACAACTTCTCGCTACAGAGCAAATATTCAGGCAATCCCTCCGCACTGGCAATGAATGCAAATGATTGGGTCCAAGAAACGTTGAATCCTCTGTCCTCCTCAATTATTTTTTTCTTTCTCCCTTTGGGATCCATGGCCCATCACACAGCCGCTGGTTTGTTTACAACAGCCACCTGCCTGGCATCCCGTCCTACTGATAGAAACGTGTGCCGCAGGCTACAATGCAAATCTTTGTTGACAGAAATGTTGAAATTTAATATCTATTCTGCATATTTTTACAGCATTGGAAAACGTTTAGAATGTTTGTGTCATGTTTGTCCTCCTACAGAAACCATATTAAAACAAAAAATATTTTCAAACAGTTTTGAAAAAGCTCCAGGGAGCGACTAGGGTAGCGCTAAAGAGCCGTATGCGGCTCTAGAGCCGCGGTTTGCCGACCCCCACGCTGGTGTAAGGAGGGAACCTTCGGTAAAGACCACATGCACTGTTACTAAATGCAACAGACTCATGCAGTTACATAAATAAATACATTGAGAAACAAAAATCAATTTTGATAGAGGGGTCGATTAACAATTTGAAAAAGTGAATAAAATCTCCATGACATTAGATGTGACCCAAGTGATTGAAAAACTGCCATGAATCAAGCTAGTAAATTAATCAGTTAATACACTATATATTAATACACTAATGTTACTTTGTGTCCCTGATACTACCAATGCATTACTATCAGGTCATGTCAGATGTTATCTAAATGGCGCAAAATCCCAACCCAGTTGTCTGATGGCCCTTGCCAACTAGAGCAGGTCTGAATCACTGCTTTAAGACGATCTACAGATGATCTACAGAAATCCAGAGAGGAAATGCTTTCTTTTACCGATGCAGAAACCTCAGACAGAGCAGTGTGGGCTGCCTTCTGCCTCGACTGGTTGGAGTAGAAAGAGAGGAAGTGAGAAGGAAGGAGAGTGTTACAGTCTTACTCAAGTTTGCACTTTCTGGAATGAATAGCGAAATTTAACTTCAGAGTGCGTGCCTGCACTCTATGACAGGTGTCCATATCCGGGTACTTTTTAATGTCACTTCAATTAACTGATCTCAGCGAAAGCGTAAGATATAAATAGGTAAATAAAGCTGTCAGTCATCAACAAGACTGAGTTCTGTGAGACAAATGCCGAAGCGAGTGAGGGAAGTGCAAAGAGAGTTCAACGCCGTCATCCGTCTGAGCAATACGGTAAAAGAGACAGAAAGTGTTTAGGGCGGAGAAGGAGAAAAAAAAAAGGCAAGCGATGAGCCAGAGCTAAAGTGGTGCAGTTAAATCCCCGACATGCTGACAAAACATTCGCTCTCCTGCAAAACGACCGGGAGGAAAGGCAGTGATGGACAGATTCCTTTCTGTCTCGGCGGATCAGGTCAACCTCCACCGTCCACTGACTGCTTCAGATCACCAAGTTGATCCAATAAGTGTTCCCAAGGAGGCTAGCGCAGATGCGGCCAGGAGTAGTGCAATTAGGTCACACAAAGGAACAGCACAGGAGCCTTGATAGGGAAATAACGGATTTCGGTGATCTCCTGACAAGGGCTCACCTGGCAAGATTTGGATTCACCAGCTGGATGTGATAGGTGGTGACAGCCAGATGGCTCAGCCTTTCACCTGCCAAGTTTTTTTGTTTGTTTTTGGAACATACCTTCCTCTCCAGACCAGATCAACAGCATCTCTCCCAGATGGGTCCGTGGTACCAACCATCTGTGGTTAATAATGGCAAATAAATTAAAATACATTTGATGCTGTTTGATGGCCAAATGGAAATCTGCGCCATGTAGTTGAAGCAGTGCGATTGTAGTCACTCCCCCTAAAGATGAAGATGTTTGAAGATGAGGGAGGAAAAGGAGTATAAGCCAAAACAAAAGGAAAGTAGTTGTGTAGAAGTGTAGAAGATGAAGCTGAGAGCAGCCGTTTCTGTCTTGTTTGGAAACAGTGAGGAGAAAACAGGGGGCAGAGCAAGAGAAATGAGAGATGAAGATGTGGAGGTTCTCTTTGGGAATGAAGAGGATGGAGAGGATCAGGAATGAGTCCATCAAAGGGACAATACATGTTAGATGTTCTGGAGATGGGATGGTGAAGATCTGGAAGCTGAGGTTTGAGCCTGCAGGCAGGAGGTCTGGAGGAAGATGGATGGAGGTTGAGAGGTGGTGTGAGCGAACAAGATGCAGAGGAGTTGTTTGATTGATGCAGGTGATTGGTTGCAACCTTTGAAGGGAAAACCCCAAAGGAAAATCAGATGTGGCAACTTAACCTTCATTTCAGGCCTAAAGATATTTCATATGTCTTTCCTTCCCAGCGTCCCTTTATTCAGGTATTTCAACATATCGATTATGTACTAATACTAGATACCAAGCTAACAATCGCAGTTGCAGTTTGATGATTTGAGTCAGGGAAGGGTTGTACCTCAGAGAATCACCCCAGGACAAACCAGAAATAGAAAACCAAACAAACTCCAATCCATGCCAAAAGATGGCTTACTATTCAGTTGCGGCAACAGAAACAAAGAATGGTGCTCCCTGGGCCACCATAGATAACTTGCTTTCTCTGGCCTCTCTCTCTCTCCTAGCTCTTATGTATGCCAGCATCTTTGGAAATGTGTCAGCCATCATACAGAGGCTGTATTCAGGTACGGCCAGGTATCACCTCCAGATGCTACGGGTCAAAGAGTTCATCCGCTTCCACCAGATCCCGAACCCACTCAGGCAGCGGCTGGAGGAGTACTTTCAACACGCCTGGACATACACCAACGGCATCGACATGAATATGGTACGGGTTTACTTGTGTACTTGGACATCGGCAGTATGGCATAGCTCGGGTGCTAAGCAGCTTCTGGATACCTGCAATTATGTGCATAGTTATAAGTGTTCAGTTTGGGGATGAAAATATTTGTTAAATTTTTCAGAAGGTTTTGACAGGGGTACTCATATGGAACCCTTGACCCCTTTGCTGTAAGAATTTACATCTAATTTTCTCAGTTCATGAAATATTCACAACCGAGGGGAAGCCAGGTGACACTGCGACCTCACCTTTTCATCCATGCGGGTTTGCTCGTGTATGTGATAATGATGATGTGCTAGCTAGGAACGTCATTTCAAATCTACATTCACACTTCGATCAAAGTGACGTAACCAGCACTCAGCTAGAGTCCAGTGAACATCATAACATATGTGCTAACATTTGAATTTAGCCTTTTCATCAACACCCATATTAATATACTGTTATATAAGGACTCAGAAACTGTAGTCAAGAAATGTAGTGCATTGCTTTTGTCCAATTATTAGTGTCTATTTGAGGCGAATGTGGAATTCCAAGGGCTACTATTGTATCAAACAGTAGGTAAAGGACTTGCAATGCTAAGTTGCTAGCCTGTAACATGATGCAGAAAACATCCTAACCAAGGGGTAAGGTTAGCCTAAGAAAGACGCAAAGGTATATATGTGTTTTTGATCTTTTATATATTTCTGCTTTTCTCTTCCCCCAACTATCGCCTGTTTGAGTTTTTATGTTTCTAACACCATTTCTCCCGTCCCAACCCTCTCTCCCCCAACCCCTGTCCCTGAAAACAATGCTCTTACCAAATCAATGTCAAGCAGCATCGCTGTGTCATCGGCATAGTATAATGTTCTCATCACATTTATACTGTGCAAATGTTCAGTTGCAGTTGCAAATCAAAATAACCGAAAGGCACAGTTACTGCTGGTGCAGGCAGTAACTATGGCTTTTCCCATCACAGTATTGTTCATGGTACTTATATGAGTTTGTCTTTTCCATGTCTGCCTCATGCCAAATGGAATGATCCCACCACTCTGGTAAGAGCAGGAGGTACATGTGCTATCACAGCTACTGCTGATACTGATGTTCCTCAGTGGTAGAACATAATCTAGCTGTGTCTGATACTACTGGTAAAATGTAGTGTTCTGTTATCTTCATTGCTGGGATAATAGATAGCCTTACTGTGTGAGTTTGAACAGTATCTAAAAGATGCATGTAAGACAAGGACATGCCAGCCCCTTCCAAAAGTTGCTAAGCATTCACAAGACGTACAGTTGCTGTGATGCCACATATGGATTTACAGTGTTGGGTTTTGCATGCTAGTTTCCAATACAGACACAAAAGGCCGGAGGTTGATCGCAGGTCACAGTAATTGTCAATCACTGGTCTACTCGCATGTGGCCTGACCCAATGTCTCTTTTGCATGAAATGTGTGTACTCAAACACGACCCCATGACATTCATCTGGTACCAGAGACAGAGTGAATCATGCCTGTGAGAGTGGGCACAGCCTCGTCGGGCACTGCCAGGTTTCCCCTCCCACAGTGGGAGGCTTGGCTGCACGCTCCGCGGTGGCACCTATGCTTGCCAAATGTTGTTCAGTCTTTCCTTTCCAAATCTACAGATCAGCTCTTGTTTCAAGCAAAACAAAGCACAAAGAGCCCGTAAAAGACAGTAAACCATATCAGACAAGACTTTCTTTGCTGTACTTCTGTCACAAAGACATTGCACTGTGATTTATGTGAAAATGCCAGATCTCCCTGTTATTACTGTCTTAATGTCCTTTCTATTTTCCTTAAGCTATTTTCTTTGCCTTCAGTGTCTGTTATGGTCCTCATTTGCAGTCAATTCACGTTGTCCCAGGATCTGTAGTTGTTTTGTCAGTGGTCTCTGTATCAGTGTCTACAGGGTAAGTGTGCCGTAAAATTCATTTGTACGCGAAAAATTTTACAGTGGAGAGAAGCTAATGTTAGATTCACCTTCCCCACTAGGAAGGTGGGGAAGGTCACGTAAAGGCTCATTTATGCTCAACGTCAAATCCACATACAAACAGAGCCCTCTGTCTGTCCTCTATTCATTTCCTATGAACCTCTGTACATTTTTGGGGAGCTTGCAGATGTGTAGCCAAATACAGCAAACTGCATAAGTACCACCAGAAGGCCTGGAGAGGCAGTGTTGCAAAGTATGCACTCAAGTGCAAGCAGCGAAAAGAACAGAAGACATGGTATTAGGAGAAACAGGGAGAACATTTCTCCATCCAAATGCTGCCTTGAATTCAAACTGAATTCAAGCTTCCGCCATCCGCTGCGCTGCCTATTTCTTATAATGTACATTATCATCAGCACCACCACCGTTGCCATGTTTGTTATTGTCTGAAACGGAACTCAGAAGTGAACCCAAACTCTGCACTGCCCTCTAGGGGATACATTGCTCAACAGCCATTCGAAATGTAAACTATGTTGGCAGTGTTGTTTCACCACGGCTGAAGCAGACGTACCTACTTATGTACACAACGTTAGCATAAATGAGCCCAAAGCAGAGCTGTCCTCCGACAAAATTTAAGTCTAACAGCACCTTTTGACAAAGCAACTTCAAATGCACGGCATCCAGTCTGCCAGTTCTTGAAATTCCATGAAGCTGAATCAGATCCTCAGATGGAAGGAGCCGATCAGTTTGAAGTTCTTCCAAGGGCCGGCCCGGGACTCTATTTAGTGACATTGAACAGTTGCTGCTGAAGTTTATGGCAACTTAAACAAGAAACAGGAGACTTAGCTGGACTACAAATGAGGTGCTTTAGGCATCAGGGAGCAGTTAAAAACCTCCTCTGGCCTGAACTCTTGGCTTCATGAGACTTTTTAGTGCAAACAAAAATCGATATACCACACTAAAGGAAAGGGAAAAAACCCATACCTCCTTTGGCCTCCTACGTTTGCACAAATGCAGCAAATTATAGATCACAGTACAGAGGGTGAAGTTTTTGCTGATCTCTGGTCCTCCAAACACCATGTTCAGGGTTCATGGATTAGTTTTGTCCCTGAATCACAAAGAAGGTGCCAAGAATCCTTTGGCTTAGAATTGGCTAAGATATCACAGAGAGGAGCGTTTCAATACCGAGCCTGAGTTCCTTAAATCTGCAATAACCCTTATATGTTCCATCTTGTCTCTCTTCTGAAGCAGCTGGAAAACTCTGTTAGAAAGAGGACTCGGGTTTAATAGGTTTTGAGAAGAAGGAAAGAACACAAGTGGCAATTGTATCAAACATTTCTCTGGAAATCGAGAGAATTCGACCTGCAACACCCCCCAAATCAAAATTCAACACGTTCAGCATACACTGAGGCACTCATCGATTTGAGAACGATCTCCAGGTCCACATGTGGTCTGATCAGGTTTGTGTCTGCTTTGACCCATGTTTTACTCCCAGGTCCTGAAGGGTTTCCCAGAGTGCCTGCAGGCAGATATTTGCCTCCACCTCAACAAGAACCTCCTGCAGGGATGTAAGGCATTTCGTGGAGCCACCAAAGGCTGCCTCCGGGCCCTGGCTATGAGGTTCAAGACCACCCACGCGCCTCCCGGAGACACCCTGGTCCACTGTGGAGACGTGCTCACTGCTCTCTACTTTGTCTCCCGCGGCTCCATCGAAATCCTCAAAGATGACGTGGTGGTTGCTATCTTAGGTGGGTCAGTGGTGATAGCCATGTCTTTGAAAAAAGATGTCATTCTGTTTAAAAAGAATACCTGCTTGTTTAGCTAGTATACTTCGACAACTGCACCTCTGTCCATCAAAACATCACAACATATCTCATCTCATTACTTCCTCATTCTGACCTGCCATCAAGTGTGGCCCAGGGCAGGCAAGATGAAGGCTCTAAAGCAGCTTCTGCGTTACAGCTTTGCTTCTTTTGTCTCTAACATGCCAATCCTGAGCTTCCATCCGATTTTACCTAATTATTGCCTTATTTGCTGAATTAGAGGATTTACTCTTGGAGGTCAACTTGATGCAACCACTGGTTCCGCCGTAGCTTCATGTGGATATCTCTTTAATGTACCACTCTGAGAACCGTGCTTAGTCTTGGGGCCTGGGCACGATCTCACTAAAACATCGATATCCAGGAGACAAGTGTGTGAAGACAACAAGTTCAGAAATGATTAGCAAAGGCAGCTATTTTATCGAGAGCCAGTCTCTGGGCTCCCTCCCAGGCCTCTCTCTCATCTCCAGAGGAACCATTAGAGGTTTTAAACGGGCACTGAAGTGTGTTCCAGTAGCAGCTTCGCCAACACTTTCCATTACCGCCGCCAACCCAGGCAGAGGGCGCTGTCCGGGGTCTCGCTGCATCGCAACGGGTCATCTAGCTGAGTACCGAGCTCCCAAAGTTGAATCTTCCAACAGTGTTTTAAGTTTAACTGCAAGGGGACAGAATATAAGCATGAAAGCGTACATTAATATATCTGTTTTATCGTAAGCTGACAACTTGCGCTTTTTAACAGCGCCATTACCTTCACCTTTTCACACAAATGCTGGCAGTAAAAAGGTGCCAGCATTTCCCTTCAACTACAGCATCAGAAGCACTCAGACATTTAGTGTCTTCAAGGGCAATTCAAGGACGCTGTGCTGGGGATCCAACCAATATTTCTCCAATTACCAGACCTCCGCTAGGGAGTTCGCACAGATGAAAAGGAACTGCAGGAAAGCGAGTCGGATCGTCCCTTCTTTCCAGCTTGATTAACTTTGCCTGGAAACCCCTCCAGTTGGGAAGACGCGGGTGGGCCGGCTCAATGAGGATAAGGCGCCACTCTACCGGGATACATCTGGAGGTCGGCAGCAGAGGTCCTTCTGGACGTGTTATAATAACTTGCTTAAAAGAACATCGCGATTGCTTCCACCAGGGCGCCGCCGTCATACCTCAGATGGAAGGAGGAGACAGGGGTGCGGGGGGGACACCTGGTGGGATGGCGGTTACAGAGGATGCATGGAGAATCAAAAACAAGAATTGGATTTGGGATGACAGCAGAGGCAGGGATGGGAAGGCAAGGTAGGCGGTTGGCGTGGAAGGAAAGTACAGGACTGCGACAGGAGATATAGAAAGGCACAGACAGAGGAGTCCGAGTCAGAAGAGATGTGACAGGATGAGAGAGGACAACAGAGTTTAGAGCATTCTTTGACCGAAGTGCCTTCTGACAGAAACCACTGAGCCGGCATTATCGGCAGTATCCAAATGTAATCATGATAAATCTCCTCCCCTCTCCAGTCCTGGCAGGCAGCAGGTGTACCCAGCTAATCCTTTTATGCATTTGTTTTTTTCCTTTAACAACTATTTCCAGACGGCCAATAAGGCGATTCAAGAGCAGGTGACACATTAAGGTCACCGTGAGCAAGGACCAACGATGGAGATAGGGGCAATATACAACTCAGCATGAATTCCCCGCAAAGAGAATTGCTGATTACTCTGTTTCCGCATCATTATGCTCACGAGCAACTTTTCCCGCCGCCTACATCTCACTGTGGAGGAAATTGAATGTCGCCATTCGCCACCTCATATAGACGTGTGCCTCTCAGTGTGTAGAATGCATTTGGAAAAAAAACCATAATACTCAGAGTGACGGTCAGGAAAGGACACGTGGAACAAAAAATGACCCAATCAGCACAAATCTAAATCCAAATGTCACAGTCCAAGTGGAACCGACATCTTCAACACACCGTATCCACAATATAGATGTTCCAACTCACCAGTGAATAACTTATAACAAACTGAATGGGGGGGTGGTTAGCACTTCTGCCTGGCAGCAAGAAAATGTCTGGTTGGATTCCCACAGGGGGCCTGTCAATGTGGTCTCCATGTTCTTCCTGTGTCTGGTGGGGTTCCTCCGGTTTCTCCCGCAGTCCAAACACATGCAGGAAGTCAACTTGGAGATCGAAAATTTTCTAGATGGGTGAAAGAGGTTGAAAGGTTGTATGTCTCTATATGTATTGGTCCAGGGTGTATCCCACCCTCTTGCTCACCCAATCAGAGGTAGTTTGGACATGTACAGAGGAGGGATGGTGAAGATCTGAGTAGAAAGAAGCTGAGGTCAGAACTGCCAGGCAGAATGTCTGGAGGGACAGGAAGTTAGTTGGTGTGAAAGGAGAGCATTAGATGGAGGTAGGTGATTGGCTGTGGCCACCCCAAGGGACGAGCCCAAAGGAAAGGATAGATAAGAGAGAACTCACAAAGGCAACTTGTCATGATGATGCCACAGTTGAGTACTACATTACCCAGAGTACTAAGGTGCAGCAGCAACGCCTTTCCTTGAACTGTCTACGACAATGCAGTCACTTGTAAAGCTACTTTCACATGCAAATATACCAGGTTACTACAACTTTGCTGCGGCTTGATGGCTACAAGTTCTGTCTGCTTATACACTGTGAACAACTTTGTACCGTCACCTTGTATTCTCCCTCTCATGTTATGTTTATGCTTAATCTGCTAGCCGGTTGCTAGTGGAGTCTATATCTGGAAAGTCAAACGGGCATGGACATTTACTTGGACGTGTGCGTCCTAAATATGACTTTCAAAAAAATAAAGCATGATACACCACAGAGGCCATTAAAGGACTGAGCACCCAGGAAATTTGGCCTCGTCCTGGAAATCTGTTTTTAGACGCCCTTTGGCCTCTTTTACATTCTTAGGCCTCCCTGCCAGGTGGCCCGTGTCTTTTTAGGTCGCCACATCCTGCACTGAACACTACATACCTGCGTGGTCTGCCAGCAGCTGAATGAAATAAAAGTCCGCTGTTGCAAAGATTCTGTTGTGACAGCCAAGAGTAGATGAGGAGGAAAGCTTATGTCCTCAATTAACTTGATTGGCTGCTCACCCTCCTCTCCCTGACCCTTTTTTTACCCGAAGGCAAGAACGACATCTTCGGCGAGATGATACACCTTTACGCCAAGCCGGGAAAATCCTGCGCTGATGTACGTGTGCTGAGTTACTGCGACCTGCACACCATCCAGAGGGAGGAGATCCTGGAGGTACTGGACATGTACCCAGAGTTTGCCGACCATTTCCTCACCAACCTGGAGTTGACCTTCGACCTCCGCGACGAAAACGCCAAGGTTATTAGCATTGCTACCCCACCTGTCTTGGATTGCTGTAGATTGAGTGCTCGCTTTTAGCGGCAATCTTCTTTAGTGTACAGTGGGAAAGCTGCTGCTAGAAAACCATTAGCTTGAATTAGACAATCTATTCCTTGCCGTGTCTATTTAAATTAGATGAATTACTTTATCAATTCACTAAATGGTTGGGTTTATCCTCGGCCACGGGGAACAAAAAGCCTGATGGCTAATTTAGACGTTTGTCTTTAATCTGCCATTTGCTGGAGGAGAAAAGTGGAAGAGACGAGCAGTAGGGGTAAGGTGGACCTCACAGGGAAAGGACACGTCAGCCATAATCACAATGGATGGAGTGTCGGGTAGATAATGTGCCAGGCCAGCGGCATTATGTGAAGAATTCAAATCAGTCAATGTAATCTTTCTTTCAAACAGACTCGGGGATGCACTAAGCATTGGCCCTTTGTCAGCCATTCTGGGAATTACAGAGAAAAGAAGTGGCTCTTTAGCTTGTCAAGAATGTTTTCCATTGCTCTATTTGTGTCCTTTTTCCGTAGACATCCCACCCTCAAGCCGTGGACTCCAACATGGATGACGTCAAATGCCGACGAAGGGTGTCATACAAAAGAAAGTCCTCCATAGGTGATGCTTCAGTTCTTCATTCTACTTGTATTTAACGCTACTGTGTTTCAAATGGATGAGACGCCTGTGGAGATGGGCAGCAGGAGAGGCAAGGCTGACTGGACTATTCTGTCTGCCAGCATTTCTGCTTTGCACATGACCAAGTACAGTATTTTTCCTTTACCTGAAGTAAGCATGGGCTGAACATTGTTACTGAGGACCAATCTCAGTTCATGTCAGAACACCTCACATACCTGATTCAAGCAATTCCCACCTGTAACAAGTGGCAGTCTCGATTGAGGCTGCTCATGTCGGAAAAAGCAAAATGACAGATCAAAACTAATGTTTATATATAATGGGGTTAATTATCTTGATAAGGAACTGTTGCCCAGGAGGCCTGCAAGAGAAAGAGGCTTTGGTTTTAGTTGAAGGACTAGGATTTAGACGCCATGTCCTAATCACATCCCTTCCTAAATAGAAAACATTGCAATCACCGCTGGCACAAGGTCGCCTGCTATAGGGCAATGGGAAGGCGGCCACCGCCTGTTCTTGCAAGGCTTGCAGCTGGATCGAGGTGGATGATGTGTTGTTGTTCAACTAAATATATCATATTTTGCACATTAGCATATTGAAGCCAATTTGAAATGCATGCCAAACGTTCGTACTTTATATTACAGTGTGTTGGTAAGACAAACATTTTTATAGTAAAGGAAATTCTGCACCACCCAATTTTTCCCAATGCAGCCGAGCATTAAATTATATTATCTGGAAAAGTTTAACAGTGATTTAACAGTATCGATACCCAATTTGATAACCTGAGTTTAGATCCTGAGATTTCTGGGCAAATCTGAAAAACCACAATCTTCTAATTAAAGACCTACAGCATTAACTTCCATTGAGCTAACAGAGTTGGGCTGGACATCTAATGCTTTTTGCCAGTCAGCAAGCACACTTTGTGAAGTCCAGGTTTCATTTGTACGTTTTCTGGCCAGCACCTTATTGAAAGACCTGCTTCAGTGTTGTGCAGGGGTGGGGGAATATCTGCCCTCCGGGTGAGCAAGACTTTCGTCATCCCACTCACAGGGTAATTCAATTTACAATTTGTCTCAGAGTGCATTGTCAGCAACGTGGATCTGCTGTCACCGGCCTGCACACCCTTTTTTTCCATAAACCAAAAACATGGGTTCACCTGAACTTACCAATGATCCCTTTGGTTGCATGCTCTGCTTCTTTCAGTGATGGAGGGGTTTGTAGAGAGCACCCATGGAAATATGTTTGGTGCTATTTGGTGCCCTGGACACCAGTCTGAGATGAATGTCCAGGACATGAGATGATTTTTGAGGGTGGGTGCAGGATAAAGACAAGAAAGACGTATTGAGAGCAGCCATGTTGACTGGTTTATATGGGTAGGCAGAGATATTAGATGTTCTGGACATAAAGTCCGAATGAGATGGTTTGGACATGGATGGTGGAGGAGTGGTGAAGATCTGGGTCGAAGGAAACTTAGGTTGGAGCTGCCAGGCGGGAGGTCCAGAGAGGTGGTGTCAGATAAGAGGATGCAGAGGAGATGTTTGATGGAGGCAGGTGAATGGCTGTGGTGATCCCAAAGGAGAAAAGAAGTGTAGGTCCAGATCCTTGTATCAATATGATGGGACATATCTATCGCCATACACCCAAAGCCTATAAATATATTTTATACATCAAACTTCTTATTTCCCACATTGCAGAACAGCAAGGCAGAGAAAAGTACATTGTGTCAAGATCAGTTGTCCGCTTGAAATAG
Organism: Fistularia commersonii; assembly: GCF_037954325.1. NCBI lineage: Eukaryota > Metazoa > Chordata > Actinopteri > Syngnathiformes > Fistulariidae > Fistularia > Fistularia commersonii. The sequence continues at coordinate 6,661,030 of NC_141289.1, read as the reverse complement.
CAAGAGCAGACGCCGACCGGAAAACCTATAATTGGCATTTCCCCGGTAAACTTTTGTCTGGCAGCCATTCGTGCGGTAAAAGGCAGCAAAGTCTCGCCTCCTCACCAATGCAGTCAAGCGCTAAAGCTAGCCGCACTGTGTTCTTCCTCGCGGCGGACACCATAGCAAGACACGCGGGGGTGAATGGGGAGGGGTGAACACAAACACAGTGGCACAAACCAATCGAAACACAAGCAATTTGCTGGATTGCTCACAATTGCATTTTGAGAGGGGGGCGGGGTCGACTACATTGGCAACCAACCCGCATTCTGCACTCCAAAACAAACGTGCCCCTTGCAGTGCTTCAGCAGAAAGTTTCACGCTGGGATATAAATACCTTTGGTAAATAATTCCCACCTGCGAGTCGCTCCTCAAGCTTTCCTGGACACCAAACGAGCACGTTCGCCAAGACATGCGTGTACATAAGGTGTCCTGATTAATAAAAAGAGGATTATGCAAAGTGTGGCTGGCGGTTTCGGGGGGTGCGTTACTGACAGTGTGAAAAACACTCCTGAATTAAGGCAAGTCTTATCTTTGCTCAGCACGGAGCCGCCACTAATTGCACGTGTCCGTTAAATCCGCTGTAATCTCAGGAAGCGCCCGACGATGGAGCAATAGGTCCCATCGCGTTTTTAATTCACAGATGTCGGGGCAAACAGTGAAAGACGGCGCCCAATCTTTCATCTTTTGGAGGTTTAAATGTGAGATCAAGCCAAATCACAACCCACTTGTTTGAGGACACCTTCCATGTAGAGCAAGTCTGGACCACCACTATTTAAGATGATATACAGACGATATACAGAAACCTGACATCCCCGCAAGGAGCAAGCACTTGGTGACAGCGGCATGGTAACACCAGTGCAAAAACCTCGGACCGGTTGGGGCCAAAACAGTATGTATGGTTCAGACTTCAGCTCCCGTGTCCCTCATCCAGCCCTGAACGAAGTGTTCACGCAAAATAAAGTCCTGAATAAGAAGATAACGTGGCAGATTTATGTCCAACTGAGCTTCCAATGCCTACAGTGCAGAGGGCTGGTGAAAATAAGGCTTCCAATAATCGCACATAACAAAGACAAGGAGTTAGATATGCCAAGATATGTAGATGTTGAGGTAAAACCCATGATTTCAAGAGACCTAACACTTCCTGATTTGTTGCTGCAGTCCAAAGCGCAGGCTTTTTGCCCTTCTCCAGCCCCATAAAACATGAGGCATTTAAATGATACTCAATTTGATATCAAAATATTCCATTCATTCAGCGGGCCGCCCGTTCCAATCCCTGAATGGGCTTAATGAAACATTCATCCCGGCACCATTTATTTGATTCCTTCAAGACCCGGAAGCCCTTCACACTGGACTCAGGTTCTTCCCAGCGCTGTTCTATCAAACCATCCCAGCAGAGCGTCTAGTCAGATAAAATAAGAAAAAGAAAAGCTCCCATCCAAAGGGTGGATATTTGGACAAAGGCACCAGACTGGAACAGCTTTCTGATACCCTCCCTTTTTCTCCCCCCGGCTGGTAATTTGACTGGAAGCGGCTGGCAAGACAGTTCCTCAACTCCGGCGGCATCCGGCAGTTTGACTGCAGTTCAGGCGAATCTAATTGGTTACCATAGTGACAGGAAGGTCTCATTACAATAACACAACCGAAAAACGATTCACACTCGTGGATACACCCTTCCAGGGTCCTGGAGACGGGCTTCTGAGAAATAATCAAAGTAACAATAATTCCCAAACTATCAATCTAATGAAACTCCACGGCTGCGACTACAGTCCTGTCACAGGTTGTTTTTCTATTTCTAAGAATTTTACTTTACTCCAGATTTCGGGACAGAAAAAAATCCACTTTGAGACATTTTCATGATATGGAGCAGGTAAACTGGAAGAGCTGAGGGGAAAGGATGAATGTAGAAATGAAAACGTAAATGATTCACACCTTTAATAAAGGCAGCGCAGGAGCTAGAAGTGCACTCGGACCTGGAACAGACGTGAAATTATTCATGAACATCGCAACATCCGTCTGGAATGGATGCCTGTCGAAGACATAAACTGCCGGATTACATGATTATAGTTCCTCGCACCCAATTGCCTCTTTCAAACCAGAGGAACTTTTTCAGAAACCTGGCCTTTTTTTGGTGAATTCAGACAGCAGAGGAACCAGGGACCAAAGACTTCAGCTCCTAGAACCATCTTAGCTCCTACTCCAAGGCAGGATCTTTTGACCCCTCCAATGCTTTCCCTATCAAAGACTTCCTTTGAGAGAGGCTTGGATTTGTTGTAAAACCATCAAGTAATTTCTCATTGAGTCTTATCACAAGCACAAGATAAACAGACAGAGGTCGGGAGTATCAGTAGACAAAAGGTTTCTGGACAAAGAAGACACACCTGTTTTTAAACGTATCGGATTCGTCAGCAGAAAATTAGCGTGAGTCAAGCTAGGATTCAGCAACATGGAGCCCCTTGCCCTTGTAACTTAACGGCCACATCCAGGTCACGTTTCCCTGCATACTTTGTGGATTTAACTTCTTTGGTATGAGTAAAACCTCTCTCAAAGGGTACATACAGTATGTCTCTATAGCTCTTTTAACACTGTAAGAACTATTTGCTGTTCCTTGAATTTTTTCCGGGATGAGCCTGGTTCCAGTTCCTTAGTTCCATGGACCTCAATTCCTATAACCATTTAGCTCCTACTCCAAGGCAGGGTCTCTTTACGGTTTACTGTTTTACAAAACCCATGTCACATGGGTGCTCGGTGGAACTTATAAGCCATGCTCATTACCAGATACTTATTGTGGAGAATCTTTTTAAAAGCCACATGGTGGTCACTGTTCAGATGTTTTGTTTGGACTAAATGGACAGAAGCAGGTCCAAGCTCCTCTGGCCTTAGAGGACCACCTTAGAGGAGTATACCTTATACCTTATACCTTATACCTTAGAGGAGTTTCCAGGGATCACAGAGGAACATCTATATTTTGGCAATAATCAGTGCAGAGTTAGCTAACAGCGTTCTTCATATGGCAAAGCATTGGGAGGATTAAAACACTTCAACCCATCTGGTAATCCATGGTCCATTATTCCACGAATGCTGTGGCAGCTTCCACCTCCATGGTGTTCACATCGTCTTACTCTTCTTCTCCAGTGCTGCATTAAATTACAGTCATTTGGCAGACGCTTTTATCTAAAGCGACTTATAAGAAGTGCAATTCAGTCACCGAAGATCCAAAGTACCAGTTGCCGGAAGTCAGAAGTGACCACTCAACCAAGTAGCCATCTCAGAACCATATTCATACTTACATTCATTTCATCGTTAGTTTGATTAGTAGGTTAGTGTCTGGTGAAGAGGTATATTTTCAGCTCACGGCGAAAGATGGGCAGGGACCCCGCTGTTCTGACCTTTTTCGGGAGTTCGTTCCAACACTGAGGAGACCGAGAAGAGCCGAGACCGGTTTGATCGGCAGCCAGGGGCTCTGAGTGATGGGGTGGACGGTCGCCCAGAGGTGGCAGATTGGAGGGGACAGGTAGGGACATGTGGCTTGACCATATGGGGGAGATAAGAAGGGGCTGTCCAATTCACCGCCCGGTAGGCGAGCACCAGGGACTTGAACTTGATGCGGGCGGCTACCGGGAGCCAGTGTAGGGACATAAGAAGGGAAGTTGTGTGGGAGAATTTGGGACGGTTGATCACCAGGCGGGTCACCACTGGGGCACCGGTAAGGCGGAAGTTACAGTAGTCCAAACGAGAGATAACTAGAGTCTGGATGAGTATCTGTACTGTATCCTCCATGAGGAGTGTGGATCTTTAGATGTTCTGTTTGAAAGCAGCTAATGCCTGAAAGGTAAATGGCGCTGATTTTGTCAGGCAGCGCTCGGTGAAGGATGAGTTAGGAATTTGACAGCTGTATCATTTCCGTATTCTGGAGAGATGGCCGCTCGGATGCAGACCAGCACCAGTCATACCACTGTTTATGGCCCCGGATGGCCACGACTGAGGTCTCTGAGCGGAAACAGGAGCCGCTGGCAAAAATCGCATGTTGGGGGTTTCGGAGGGGCTCCAGGTGCAGGGATGCGATTTTTCCACCATAGCCACCTGCTGCCTCCTGTCTGTCAGGTCTTTTGTGATTCACAGCTGAGCGGGAGTGGAGTCAGCTCGGAGACGGAGGGGTGGGGAGGTTTAATCACGGCTGTTGGAATGACGGACAGAAGTCCAAAAACAGGACCCACGCGTTCGTACCTCCTGTAGGTGAACTGCATCATCTGCAAGGGCTGCGAGTCACCTGTCACTCCTGGGTTTTCAATGGACCTATCTGAAGCTGCAGACATTCATCTTCAGACAGCTGGGATGAATGCATTCAAAAAGCCAAACAAGGGCTAGCAAGCACTGTTATATGTCAGGTTCTGCCGCTAAAAATGGATGCTGCCATGTCAGGGATAACTACCCTGTGCTAGCTAACTTTTTTTAATTCTCCGCCTGGCATCTGTGCAGGAGATGAATGGCACTCGCTCCAGCTCCCCAGGCTGTGTATCCACCACGATGGATGTACTTTAATATGTTGCAGCAGGGGTCCAGCATGGGATGCCCAGTCAGCACTGCTCTGTTAGAACACCTCCCCACACCACTCTGGAATTTGCTAGCATTGCACTGCCATATTAGTTTCCGAGTGAGTAGAAAGACTGATCTGAAGTCACAGTCAGAGGGGCAACAGTCCACATCCAGTGACTCCCATGAGGCTGGGTTGGACAGCTCTATGGGAAAAAAGAGGAAGGTTATCATTAAATAGGTCTGGATGGCGAGGAAGGTCCTTCTTCCCGGGGGCATCTTTGATCTGATTGGCCATTGACATGACACAACCGACCAATGCACTAACAGAAGCAATTCTACAAGGAGGTGGTTCAACTCTAGCAGTACACAAAGGGGGGGAAGGGTTGTATGTCTCTATGTGAGGTGCGAATAAGAGGGTAAATGCTTATATATATTTATACAACCTGTGAATGATTGTACACATATATATGCGAATGAAAGCATGAATGATTGTATGTCTCGATATGATGCGCAAATGAGAGAGTGACGGTTGTATATAAAGACCTGCAAATGAAAGAGGGAATGCTTAAGTGTATGACGTGAAAAATAGTGAATTATTGTATGTCTCTGTCTGATATGTGAATGAGAAGCTGAGTGGTTGTATGTCTCTATATATGTCCTTGTGATTGGCCGGTCCATGGTCTCTCGACCAGTTACAACCGGGATAGGCTTCAGCTCCCCCACAACCCTGACTGCAGAATAAGTGCTATAGAAATAAATAAATGAATGAATTAATGAATGAATGAACTAAGAAGCAGAGAATATGAAGGGAAGTCTCAGTGAAGGTCCATTTCATGATTTACCATCTGCATGTTAAGGGTCCCACCCCAAGGAGCCTCCGGCCGCCTTCTGCGACACCAAGCCCCGGAGGCCGGCGTACGCCTCTTCATCGGGCGAAGAGAGGAGGGGGTCGGCCGAGGACGAGGGGGACGAGGACGAAGAGGACTGCAGGGAGGAGGAGGAGGAGCAGAGGCCGCTGTGCTCCGGCGTACTGGGCTACCCGGTAGTGAGGGACCACGCCCTGGGTCTCGGGCTCGCGAGACCTCCGGAGGTGGCGGCCGAAGACAACACACAGAACCACAAGTATAAAGGTAATAGCGGCAGCTTCCACGCCGCTTCCCTACATTTCCATTTTCCACTGGTCTCATTCCTAATTCAGAAGTTAATTTAGAAAAAGAAAAAAAAAAATCCCCAAAAGGCCCCAGAGGAGTGAGGGAACGTCACACCTATTAAAAATCCAAACGCGGATTATGAGTCATTACGGCGAAACCCTAAGAGCCACTCCGTAATGAAACGTAAGAGGATTATATCCGCCAATCGGGGTCACCCTTTCGGATCGGAGGTCGCGACCACGTAAAGGGTTTACAGGGAATGCCGGCTGGAATTGTGTTGACACTGCTGTCCCCGCTGCGTTTGCTTGCAGCGGGCTCTCTTCACAAACGTGATCCTGATTCCAGTTAAACCAATTATTTAGGTATGGGTTAAGAAACGGGCTTTTTCTGAACAAATCGTACTTTTTGTATATTTTACTAATTTTCCCAAGACACCTTCGGTACACTCATTGGCCAAGCCCATCTCAGGCTTCAACCTCCCGAGAATCAAGGCTCCCCTGGTTATCAGCTGCCAAAAACATTAATATCCAGACATTCGGCCGTAGCGGAGCACTGCCTGTATTGATTATTATTTTTTACAGCTCGGTGAAAACAGCAAGTGGGAAAAGTCCATCTGATCTCCACTGCTCACTTGCTTTTTCTCCCTCGCCTGCAAAAAGTAAAAAAAGAGAATTCCTGACTCCTCTGCAGTTCTCTTACTCCTCTGCAGCTATTTACTGATGATGTTTGCGGATGATATTGTAATCTATCGTGAGAGCAGGGAGCAGATGAGGGCACATCTGCAGAGGTGGAGGTATGCACCTGGAGAGGAGAGGCGTGAAGGTTAGACAGAATAGAGTGTGCGAATGAGAGGGACAAAAGTGGAAACATGAGGCTACAGGGAGTGGAGATGGAGAAGGTGGAGGACAGCACAGAGTGCAGAGCAATGGAGGGGGGGTGAAGAAATCCAAATGTCTGTGTTGGAGTAGAATACGAACAGAGGCCAGAACCTGAAAACACCACCACAGAGTTACATGACCCACTTCATATTATCATGCTATCTTAACAAGGGTGATGAGGTTGTACTTCTAACCAGGGTTACCTCCTTTGTAGAGTGGATGATGGAGTTCAGGGGGTGAAGCCAAGTGGAGGGAAGATAGTTACCCTGACAGACACATGTGATAACAGACACCATTTACACTGTGTGTATGTGTGTGTGTGTGTCGAGCAGAGCGCCATGGTGACGACTGGGCGCCCCCACGGCCCAGTGTGGCTGCGGAGGAGGATGTGGAGGCGGCGCCAGGGTGCCGGGAGATGGCGGGCGGCGAGGACGACAGTGACACGGACCTGACGTATGGGGAGGTGGAGCAACGGCTGGACCTGCTGCAGCAGCACCTCAACAGGTGGGGATACTCGGATACAGGCCATAATAACCCCCGCCCTCCCCGGGTCTCCTGCATGCCCTGGCAGCCGATCTGTGCCCTCGTTTGTTTTAATCCCCCCCGGCTTTATTTCTGATCCCACTGTCTGATTGTTTGTGAGGACGTGCTGGAAACCTGCGAGCTGCGTTGTCACAGCAACACCTTCCAGGGGAGTTTTTCACGAGTTATCGTTCGGGCGGATTTGAAATCGGAGCTGGGGGTAGATGACCTGGAACAGGTGAACACACCTGCTGCAGGTGATAAACATCACATATAAATCGCACACATAGGAGATGGCGAGGGTTAGGCATTTGTGTGAGTAAGAGAGAAAGAGAGAGAGATAAAATGAGATGGTTGAGATGGTTTGGACATGGGTAGAAGCATGCTGAGGTTGAAGGAGACCTAGAGGAAGCCCAGAGAGGAAGTTTATGGATGGAGGGACTTTGGTGTGAGAGGAGCGGGTTAGATGGAGGGAAATGATCGGCAGGGGAACCCTTAAGAAGAAGAGGAAGGTTTTGTTGGTATATGGTCGCATATCCTATGCATTTCCCGAATGATCCAATGATGAGATTATTAGATGGCGTCGCTCTCAGGAGGAGATCTAGGCAGGCAGTGCCAAGAAATTGCGAGCGTGGCGTTCAGTATCCAGCTAACTTCCAGGGGATGAAGAGAAGATGGAATGCTGCAAAACCAGTATGGTAGTGGTATGCACAGTCATGCATGGTCTGCATGAAGATACATGAAGCTGTAAAGGAGACACATCAGGACCTGCAACTGCCGAACTATACAACAAACACACACAATCACACACACACACCCGATGAAAATGGAAAACACCTCAATGACGAGTCCAGCTCCTCTGGAAGTGTGGCAGGCAATAAAAAGGGCCAAGACAGACTGATGGGTTAAGAAGCCCCTCAAGGTTTAAGGTCAGGGGTGTAAGGCAAGGAAAAGGGTTGCTGACTCCAGCTCTTCCTTGAAAAAGAGAAGGAGAATGTCTCAGATCACCCATGGAAGAGTTCAATAGTGTCAAAGGAAGTCCAAACCTAGCTCAGAATAGGCTCAGGTTCACACCTCAGCCTGTGAGAATCAATTCCCCGGCTTCGTCATGATGCTACTGTCAGAAGCCCAGGGGAACATCTGGCGGAGACTTGCCCTTCAATATTCGCTACAAAATGCTCAAAAATGCGCAGTTCCTGGAGGTCCAAGGTGAGGTTGACCCGGCGGTTGTGAGTCATTCAGAGATTTTGCACTGAATTTTAAAAAAGAACGTGATATGGCGTGGAAATGAATAACCTCCATAATTCAAATTCTTGATGTAGCCGGTATCCGATTGGCCGTGAAACTGCAGTTGACGAACGGCGGCCTTCTGATTGGCTCCCATCATCTCCGTAATCATGTGTAGATTTGAAAGTTCAAGCCAATTACATCCATACAACCAATATGTTTGGCTCTAAAATCAAACAGGAAGTAGACCCGTGAGCGCCGTAATCCAGACGGCGCCCTGAGATGATAATCCATGGTCATCGGGCACCATGAGATAATCCTGGAGGATTTGGACAGCCATACCGTATTTCAGAGGTGAAGAACACAAACTTAGGATGCCCTCTCAAAGATAGAAAGAACAACACTTGAAACCAGTTGGTGAAAAATAACCTTCACGGTGAACGTGGAACTCCATCCTCATCACAGCAATGACGTCAGCTGGAGGAGGAGGGAGGCCTGGAAACCTCCCCTCCCCACTCCACTCACTGTTTTTGGGTCTCAGATTAAAGCCAAGGGCTGAAAAGAGCAGAGCGGTGATTCACCGTCTCTCTCACACACGCACACGGGCACACACACACACACACACAAACACTGACACACACACACACCCTCCTGCATTAGTGGATGACACATGGCTGATGTTTAGCACCTGCCATTCCCGCGCTGACGACTGACTGGTGCAAGATCTCAATGCGCGCAGAAGATGCTCTACTTTTTTTTCTTTCTTCTGATTTAATAATAACGTACACATGTTTGCAAATGAGAACCTCAAGCAGCTCTGGAGCTGGTGGAGCTGGTCCAGCAGGCGTGATATAAAGGTTCCACACTCCCCCTAGTGTTGGATCGGAGTGTGGAGCAGCTCACCACTTTTACTGTATATATATATATATATATATACATATTATTTTTCTGTCTTTTTTTTTTTCTTTTTTTCTGCCGACATCAGACTGGAGTCCCAAATGACGGCAGACATCCAAGCCATCCTGCAGCTTCTCCAGAGGCAGACGGCTGCAGGGCCTCCGGCATACAGTACCGTCAGCTCCAGCCCCGAGTTCCACCAGGTGCCAGCCGTCCGGGCGCAGCCGCTGGCTGGACTCCCTGCTGAGCTCAGCCTGGGCCCTGCAACTCCTCAGCCTCAGGTACAACATACACACACTTTACAAGCCTCTTCGGGCCAACAGAAAGTCCCCTTAGGTCTTCCTCTAGGCCGCCAACCTCAGGATCCTTTGAACCAGATCTTCTCCATCCCTCCTTTGACCATGACCAAACTATCTCAGTGTGACTTTTTACTCCAGAACATCTAGCATGTTCTACCTCTCTGATAGACTCCTTCCTGATCCTATCCATTCTCCTAACTCCCAAAGAGGACCTTCCCCACCTCTAGCTCTGTCCCCTGTCTTCTCCTCAGTGTCTCCAAACCAAATAGCATGGCTGTTCTTCGCATTCATCTTCTCCACCTTTCCTTTCATACTTTTTTTAATCACACAACTTTTTTGTGAAACACATGTTCCTCCACCTTTCCTGCACCATCTCCATTGCTCTGGACTGTTGACCCTCGGTATTTAAAATCCTCTCCGGAGTCTCACCCTTCTCATTCACACACGTATTCTGTCTTGCTCCTGCTAACTTTCCTTCCTCTATCCAGGTCATATCTCCACCGCTCTAGATGTTCCCCCACCTGCTCATCTGCAAACATCGTAGTCTATAGCTGTGCATTACTAGCATTAATAATGATGGCAAAATCCCAGGAATCAAGTTGCTTAGACGTAGCTAGAGTTGTTCTTCTTCGGTTCATCCTGACTTCTTCCTCCATTCTTTCCCCCTCTTAGAGCCCTACCCCAGAAAAGGCCGAGAGCCGATCCAAAGAACTCTCCCCCACCCTCCACGTAGACCCCGCTCCGGACGCCAACTTCTCTGGGCTAATGGAAAGCGACGCTGACTCATGGCGGAGCCGCGGCGGTGGCGGCATGGACTCCGCGGAGCAGCGAGACTCTCAACAGCCGCAGAAGTTTCTGTCGGGTCGACAGGCTTCGCTGCCCGACGTCCCCAGCAACTCAGGAACGTTGGGGCTCCACAGGCCACTTTCTGACCCAGGACTTCCAGGACAGTAGCCCTGCCCCTACGTCCTTCCTCTACCACCCCCCTGCCCAGTGATGACTGAAGGTCTTCTCTCAAGCTTGACTCAGGGTCTAAGAAACAGACTGAATATGCAAAGGAAAAAAAAAACTGTAGACTTTCTTCCATTCCTTTTCAGAACATCTGAGCTCCAACCCTTCCGACTATCTGATTTAGATCTACTAAGTCTATTTATACAGAGGTATTTATACACTATATAATTATATGTGAAGTCATCATCTACTGTGTACATATTTCAAAATTATCACTGCCAGCAACAACAAGGCACTCCATGTGCTTTTATAAAAAAAAAAAAAAAAAAGAAAAAGAGAGAGATATGCATGTTTTGGTCTTCATGCTCTTCCCATCACTCTCTGTGGCATGTTCCTGACACACACACACACACACACACACACACACACACACACACACACACACACACACAACACACACACACACACCCTCACAGCGCAACGCAGCAGGTAGTCATGCTCACACTTGCAGTGAACATGTGTCATCTACGACTCGTAACTTGAACCCCCTCCCGCCCCTTGTTCTCCGGAGTCGGACCCTCCAAGCAGCAGCTACGAACGCTCACCACAGAGATGGGCTGGTGTCTGCAGTGCAGTGCATGTGCAACGCATGGACCTCCGTAGCCATAGCACAAAACTTCGGACAAGTCATTGAGAGCAATAACGACAAGCAGGAGGAAAAGAAAATGAGGGAGAACGGAAGGAATCCAGGATATTCGATATTGTACTCTGGGGACTCGTGTCGATCTGCAAGTGAATGGAGTACAAACTTGGAAGGGTTACTGATGGAAAGCCCAAAATAACCCTAAATTCAGACCCAATCCAAAGTAGGCACAAGCTTGGGAGTGGTGCCGTTGGAGAGCCCACTCCTGGCAATGCTGGGGTCGGTCCAATTTCCATCGCTCCACCGTATACGGTTCATCAGATATCAACGATTCTGAGAATTTCAACTCTGGTGATGGTAGTTGTAACCACCTTGACTAACCTTAGCCCTGGTTACTTTTGGTTTTAATCATTCAAAATTCATGTCATTCTTCAAGTGAATGGAGCACAAACTTGGTGCTGATACCAATGGAAAGCCGACATTTACCAGAACCCTTACCCTAACCGTAGCTCCAGCCTTAAATCAATGCTAGTCCTGAAAGTCAGACAGGCTTGGAAATGGTGCCGTTAGAAAGCCCACCCAAGACAATGCAGGGCTACGTCCAATTTCCATTGCTATATATCATATGGTTCTTCAGTTAAAGTATTTTGAGGATCACTACTTTGATGATGGTGGTTATAACCCCCTTACCTAACCTTAACTCTCATGACCTTGATTTATTTTTTGAATCATTCAGACGAGTCTCAATCAACAAGTGTGATCTTTCTGAGTTCATAGTAACTGCTTTATTGATAGATACATTATATCCTTATGAAGCTAGTGCCGTCATGAATTAAATAGTAATACTTGCCAACTAACCCTTCATTAATTGGATGGCGAACCCCAGGGGGCTCTTTAGTGACATCCAGATTGGTGTATCGAGGCCGCAGAAACAGTCGGGTAGTCAGACTGGATCAAACACAGTGGAATTAAATATTCACTCAGCTCCTGAGGGAGGGTTGGGGAGCACAGCTGAGGGCCAATGAGTCACCTAGAAGTTAAGGAGATACATGAGGAAGAGACAGGCAAGAAGAAGATATCTACATCTTTCATGTAGATCCATTCTAGGATGGACAATTGGACATTTGTAAATTGTTTATGCTAAACGATTTAACGTGTCACACATTTATAATCAATATCATTATTATCATAGGCTTTAAGGGCAGTAATAAAAACTGAATTAACTCGTTCAGGACCTATTAAGGCATTAACTTGTGCTAATTTACGTCCCCTTATTGTAAAACAAGACAATAAGCTTCGTATGACGTTCCATGGTTGAATTTACAAAAAAAATCAAGTTACAGACAAATAAAGAGTTGAAGACAAGCAATCTTCACCACCTGCACTGTTGCAATGCAACGTCAGCTGGTCGGGGGAGGGGGGGGGAGTTAAGACTGCTGGACAGGAAGCAACATCATCCAATTAGCTGGAGGGGACTTTACCATAAGATGTATGCATGCTTGAGGTCTTCCATTATCTCCTCCAAGTACACGTTCATGAATTTAGAGAAGAAGCATCTTCAGTAGAGGTATGAAATGTGAAAGCAGAAAAAATACAAAATAAAAAGGAACTCAAGTTCCGGGGCCGAGGTCTCCGCCCGGCCCTCAGTAGCCTTAGCTTTAATAGCCTGCTCTCGCCTTTAACAAAGGAAGCGGTTAGCGAGGTTGGCACTCCACTGCCCTCGCACATGTAAATGTTCCCGCCATCTCCGCTCCTCTTTAAGGCTGAACTGCATGTTGAAGATGAATTAGTCATTTTAGTTAAGCATCCACATGAAACCCCCAACGGGAGCTCACCTACTGCATGAAGACTGCACTCGAGACACCTATAAACGGTCTTGATCTACTTGTGTGTGTGTGTGTTTGTGTGTGTGACGCAAAGCGTGAGATACGGCACATCCAGAGAGCAAAATGCGATACCTATTTTTCTAAAGCAAAATGTTTCATTTGCCATTATTTTTCTATGCTGTTTTTATTTGCAGTGTTTGTAATTCCTTTCTGAAGTTGGAATGACGGCGTGCTGACGGCGTTTAGCCTCTTTATGTAGCAAGCGGCGGCGGCGCAAGCCGAGCAATGTGTTTACTGGGTGTTGTTGAAATCTGTAAAACTGATTTCGGACACTCTTGCTTTTTTTCTCTCCCCCGAATCACGTCTGCATCGTTTTTCTAAGGAGACCGGAAAGGTCCCAAAAGGTGACACTTGGTTAGATACCACACTAGAGTATCGGTTGGAAGAGATACTTCCACAAGATTATCTCGTTCTCATGATATCCTGTTCGCACAAGATAATCTCGTTCTCACAATATCACACGTGCACATGCTATCTTGTTTGCACATGATAATCTCATTTGCGAAGATACTGTTCACACGAGCTACGTCCACACGTGTTATCTCATTCACTTGAATATCCTGTTTACAAAGGATATTTCGTTCGCACAAGTTAACCTCAATTGCAGATGACCTGATCACAGGATAATCTGGTTCATATTAGATATATAGCTATAGCTTGTTCAAACAAGAGGACCTGGTTCACACAAGATATGCTCTGCGAACATAAAAGTAATTCCCCAACAATCTTATTTGCACGAGCACACATGAATATCCAAATGTCTTTGCTTAACCACAACTATCTTCTTCCAATCAGGTAAGACTGTCATAGCGCAAAGCGTTAACTTGTTCGAATGAGATAACAGGTTGCGAAGAACAATAACCATCACCTTTTGGGACCTCGTTGGCTCTCCGTTTCTTTTCCATTTTGATTCTGGCACCTGGAAACCCAACACTCCCTTTCTGGCTCTGTGAAACCCTGATAAGACGACTGAGAAGGGGTTAGCGAGACACAAGTGGAACAGCAACTTCTTATCAGATGCTCCCATTTCCTGGGAGGGAGAATGCGGGAGAACATTAGCATAATGCGGGATTCAGATGAGATTCTGAAGATTCACCTGAGCAACACACACATGCACACACACACAAACACACACACACACACACACACAAACACACAGAGCTTACAGTAGAATGTGGGGTTTTCTGTGATCCGCTTTTGTTTTCTCAAGCACAGATGTAGAACAAGAAAAAAAAAAAAAAAAAAAAAAAAAAAAAAGTTGCTTCAGCCGACACGTTGGAGATGCCTGGGAAAACGATGTCCACAGAACTTTCATGGGACTCGCAAACTTTTGCACAGAGATTAGAAAACCTTGCTGTACTGGATCTAAAAGTCACTTTTTAAATCTAGTACTGTTCACAATTGTTTTTATGCATTTTTTAAATGTTTGCCACTGTATTTTATACAATGCAACACTTAACAGCTAATTTGAATGTTTCTGTTCTGAACTATATTTAAAAGAAATGAAATATATTGTGTAAATAGCCTGGCAATGCGCAATTGTTTAAATGAATAAAAACCGAATGCAGATCGAATGAAAAGTTTATTGTGAGTAACAAAAGCATGATCTTTCCTCTAACAAATGGGTTATTCCATGTGATTAGACCTCACCATTGCAAACCTGGCTGTGAGAGGGACTGGGAGGAAAAAAAAAAAATATATATATATATATATGACGTAAGCTGACAGTCACTTTGGCAAGTTTGACATCAATCTTATACATAGAGCTACTCCATGAATGCTTACACAGTTTAATACAGATATTTAAAAAAAAACACACAAATCACTTCATCTGCACTTAGGAGGACCTTTAAACTAAACAATGATCCCGAATAATGGCACTTGCACTCAGTTGAGGCATGGAAGCTGGGAGCAGCTCCCTGGGCTGAGGGTCTACAGCTAAGCTTCCGTCTGTGTTAACATTCAGGGGGCGGAGTTGGTACGACACTCGCCTTGCGCTGCCGGACAGCAGCGACAGCGCTTCGCTTCACGCCGACCAATTCGTTCCAAAGCTTGACACTGGTGAAAGACATGGTGAGGCGTGTTTGGCAGTGTGACAGCTGCAGCTCGGCCCACTGCCACCCTGCACCCCAACATCAGTTTGCTTAGATGCCGGCTGTCACGTGAGGTCACTACTCTTCCCCACCACGTGAACCTGAAAACATTTCACACCAGTGTGACAAGGGTTCTGGATGGGAAGGAGGGAGCACTATTGTTCACCGTATCCTCGCTAGGAGAAGCTGGTCACTGTGTGCTGTCTTCACTACAAATTGCTCCCGTGAGAAACCGGAGACGGGGTGGAGACATCTCGTTAACGCAGGTGTCAAAATGGGGGCTCTCGCAGAACGCCAGAGCAGCACTTTAATACCAGCGGCTTCAATTTAAGAAACTCCATTCTATCATATTTTCATTTGCAGACGGCCTGCCACGCTGCGTTCCCAAACTCAGAGTTTGGGAACGCAGCATGGCGATAACGCCGTGGTCAAGCTTTGGCTTTTGGGAAGCAAAGAGACGAGACATAAGAACAGAGGCCACAGGCGAGATTGGCCCCCCGGTACCAAATCATATTAAAAACTACTGTACTCATGAGAACAGACTGGTGCGCTCTCCTCACAGCGTTAGTGTCAACGTCAATGACCTCCAGCCAGGGTGGAAAAGGTCTCCGCTGATTGGTTAGAAACAATAAAACAAATCAAAAACCCTCCCAAAAAGAAATTTGTCACAGTGGAGGCAAAGTCAGACTAAATGGAAACAGCGATTAGATTGAGGGTTCTGACTTTATCAGGCAAAACACGTATATTTTTAGTGTACAGTTTTTGTTTTTTTAGAAAATAATCATAATGCAGATGTGGTTTATATTTGCAAATGTGAGACGTCAATGTCCCACAGAGGGTTTCCCTCGGCACTGCAGACCACTAATGTGTGTACATACACTAAACACCACCGACAGGTTTAATATTACCTAAAATACAAGTTGTTGTTTTTTTTAAGTTAAGTCCATCCCCTTGAAATAGGGTGAGAAAATATTAATCCAGTTCAACAGATATGAAGGCCTGAAAATGAACGTGAACAAACTGGATGAAACTGTTGTATTGTATTTGATACTAAACCTGTCTGTGTCCTCAATGCTGGATATATATCAAGTATTTGCGTATATATTTGTGTGAGCGTAGAGCCAACACATCCTCAGCGCCTCCCTGTGTCACATAACAAGACTAAATTAATACAGCAAGCGTTAGAAAGCGATCTGTCTCCTGCGGAGGACGGGGGACGGCGAAGGGGTCTCCTCGCCATTCAGTCAAACATACTGGCTCTTCTCGAGGTTCCGCTGTGGCGTCGGTCAGTGGTCCACCACCAATCGGTTGGATGAGAGCCACAACCTCAGGGTGCGGGACAGACATCGGCACTTAGATGGCCATCGTGCACAGGATGAACTGTAAGGAGAGGGGAGACACCACAAAGCCCTTCTATAAGAGGATATATCTTGCAACTTCCAACTGCAAATATGTGTTTCCAGTGTTTCCCTGACACAAACTGTCCAAAACCAGAAGAACTCCCTGAAATATATCGGGGATCCAGGAGGGATTATAATAAAGGTCAACAGAATTATATACAGCCAGTCGTCGGTTTTCAACGTCCTCCACCTACAGAGTTCCATGGTTACATCCCCATCTCCAATAAATTTATAAAGCAAGTTTTATTCCAATGCACACCATTTGCGATGCTAAAACAAATTTTGCACAGAAACTAGTTGGGAAGGGGAACAGACAAATATGACTTTGGAAATGCTTTGCCTTCAATATGGCTCCAAGTCAGAATCTTCTGACGGCAAAGCTTCAAAGGAAAGCCATCTCTACTTCCACGGAAATGAATTTCAATCTAATAACACTCCGAAAAGGGCAAAACACCGTTGAACATTGGCCAGTCACATGACTTAAAAATCCTGTACAGCACTGAACTACGTTTTACACTGCACCGTAGGACCAGAATTTCAGCATAAGTCAAGGACCCCCTGTGTATTTATATGCATATATTTTCCGAGCCCTGTGGTGGACGAGACAATAGTGCACCTTGCCTTTCATCCAAGCACAGATTCCTGATGAATATATGGAATGTTATTGTTTTTTTTTCGTTAGTAAATTCTACACGTACTGTGTATATACAAATATCTACCACATTATCATCTGTTGATATGAGATGCCTTGCTGTCACTTTTAATGTTGGCTGATATAAAAAGAATATTACTAATGTAAAACTTCTGACCATCTCGTTCTTAATCTGGACGTCAACTTATCTTCAATGTCTGATTTTACTGAAGGCCATCAGTGCGCGACAGACGCCGACCGTTTGATTCAGACACGTCTACTCACATCATCATACTGGAAGTTGACGGATCCCTGCTGCATGGTGTCTCTCCGCTTGAAGCTCTCTGCGGTACGAGAAGATGAACAGATCACTCACAATCTCAGCGTCAGCATCATTCAACACCAAGTCACTGCAATAAAAGATTTGCGTGCCGGATGGACGGGAATGTCGTGACGCTTGTCTGGGAGGAGTGAAAGTGTCAGATGGAGAGGATGCATCTGTCCCCTCCAAACTGCAAATCACATCCACACAGAACGGATGGAACGGACGAGCGCAAGTGTGTGCGTTCAAGTACCTGTGAGTGCTCGCAGTTTGACAGCACAGGCCACGTAGTCATCGAAGAAGATTCTTCCACCCTTGTTGTAACGCTTGATGATGGCGTTGAGGGCTTGAGGACTGATGCGGTAGCCTGCGTGGGGGAAAGGTAAGGTAAGACTTCCATTTTAGGCAGCATCCAAGTTTCGAGTCCATCTCTGAGGATGCAGAAAGCCCAGCAGCGCTTCATGCTGACAGCTGAAAGCGTCACCGCTTGGAAAATAAAAACTTACGACATGAATGGGCTGGTGTTAGATTAACATTGCTTCGTTTATGATAAAGCCCAATGGTAATAACCTAGCCGAAAAGCCACCCCTGTTTTTCTATCAAAATATTGCAACACTCCCTTTTTTTATTTCTCCTTTATTTAACCAGGAAAGTCCCATTGAGATTAAAAACCTCTTTTTCAAGGGAGTCCCTAACTCACCCGAAACAACAACAAAATCTGTATCATCAGTATTACAATCATTTTTCCAAATTTGATTGTTTTGTTTTTTTTGTGCATTCAAACGGATAGCTAAGGCTGCGAGGCATAGATCTATTATTTAGGTCTCAGGTACCACCTTGAGAAATGTCCCCTTCCTTCATAAACAATTTAAATTGATATAAGGATGAAGGCCAGCTATTTAATCCAGGACTGTGATGTAAATGTCAAAAGAAACTCTTTTTCCACTGGGTTCAGTTTGCTTCTTTGGTGTACAATATAATAACTAGATGGTTTACAAAAATGTAAATTGTGAATTTGAGTCATGTAAGGGGTCGGTATATTAAGTATATACTTCTGTCTACTATTTTGAGCATGCTAGGAGAATGAATTATGCATGTGCATTTTATAAATGATCAAATATGTTGAAAATAAAAATCCAAATAAAGAAATAATACAAGTCATGTGACTGATAACCATGCTGTGCAGGAACACGATCATGGAAAATGACGGCTTGCTGTGAAGTTCATGTCATAAACATTGGAGTGAGATTTGCCTCTGTAGGTTGAAAGCAGCAGAGATTACCAGAGAGATGGATCACACCTTGTAGCACAGATTGCAGCCTAAATGACTTCTATTAAGTCTAATTAAGTGCTATTAAGAATGCCATTAATAATCCATCCTCTCACCCATAGCGTTGATGGCCTGATTCATCTCATGGGGCTCAATGGTGCCGCTCCTGTCCTGGTCAAACATCATGAAGTTCTGCTTCCAGCCGTTCAGCGCAGTGAACAGCTCCTTGAACTCGTTGAACCCCATTTTGCCAGTGAAATCCCTCTAGTGGCAGTCTGGTAAAGGTTATATGACTCACAACACATGAGTAATGGCGACATGTTACGCTGGATAAACCACAGGTGGGGGGAAAACGCAAACAGAGGGCTTTTTCTTTTTGTTTCATCCGACCGTTCAAACAAGCATTCACACACCCATCATCAATAAGTGTCCATCTTTTGCTCAGAAACCCCTCCATACGGTCCACAGGGGGTCAGGGATGAAAGCGGTCACACCAATTTCCAGGATGTTACTGATGCCTTAGACCAGTAAGGAGGATCCCATACTGTAATCCTTTATCATCTCCATGTGTGCTAAATTTTAAGTCTCAAAGTTTGTGCGATAAATACGGAATCATCCACTGTTCTGAGCAAAAGAGAACAGTGAGAACAGAGCACTGTATTTCTGTCAAGGGTGTGGTTGGTGGAATGTGGTGTTAAGTAACAGTCCCCGCCCACCCCTCAATAACAGTGGTATGGAAAGGATACATCCAGCATTGCAATCATGATCCGGCAAGTATCCAGGCTGAACGCTGGGAAGAACAGGAACAGAAGGAGAATTATTCAGGGACAAAGGTCACCCTAATAAAGGCCTCGGTGCGAAGAGACTACACAAAAATAATGGCTGTGGCATCAGACTAAAAAAAAAAAGATGCATAAAATGTTCCTAACATTAATGAAGTCTTATTCACACTTTGAGGCTCCAATTACCTTCTAAATAGACAAGATCCAGTAACTTTGAGGATTTTCATTTGGCTGTATATTTTAATCTCCCAAGATAACTCTTTGGTGATTCATCTCCCTCCCACCTGTACCGGTTCCGTGAAAACATAACCGGCCAAGATATTCAACTATAATATGAAGATTTCCTGCTAGTGAAGCTTCAATTTAAAACATTCAGGAAGAAAACACCGAAGGGAAATGGCATTGGCAATAACAGGAGCCAACTGTGTTGATATGATTTGGTACAGGATGACAAAACACAATAAATTTTGATGCAGAAATAACGTAACTACACACTCGAAAAACTCTTTTCGTTTTTCAGGAATATCACACTAGGTGAGAAATAATATCCATTATAGGTCCCCAATAGATAATAGGCCCGCTGGATAATGAACTCACGTGAGTAGCTACCGGTGAAACCAGACTGAGTCAAGCATCTCTGAAGCTCCTCAGCGTCGATCTCCCCGTCCTAAGTTGAATGCAATATTGAAATAAAAATAATACATGACATTTCAATAAAATTTTGCATTTACAAATGTATAAACTGGATTTAGGCAGAGATAAACAGCAATGCATTATTCATGGGTTTTAGTCAAAAATTCTCTATACATATCCAAGACACACATGGGAATTGAAAAGTTGTTTCTCTCTCTATAAATTAGTATGACAGAAAAAGTGAAAAAAAAAAAGTAAAATAGAACATGACATTAAATATCTCTCATGAAAACAAATATACACACATATAAATATATATATATAAATATATATAAATATAACATATATATATAAATATTTATATATTCAAATGTACAAAATTTAGTTGCAAAAGATTCCTGCTGCTGTATAGATATCCAAATATTAGTAGATTTTTTTTTTTCATTCTTTCCTACTGTAGACCTACATAAAACTTGCTGACATGCCTGGGGGTTGAGAGGGTTTCTTTCTCTAAGTTGTATTAATAACGAGTGGCCTTTTTTGTGAGTAATTAAGATATATTACTGAATGACAAGAATAAGCATATACCCTCAGGAGAGTCTCATATTGTGCAAGGATAGCCAATATCCTGGTTTACGATGTCTAATTCATCATCAGTGCCACATTTTTACAGGTGCACTCATTAAAACTGAAGGGAGATGGAATAAATTCAAAGCCAAAATGCATCTGGACCTTTTAGCTCAAAAGAGAATTTACAAACACCAGACATAGCTGCAGCGTTTCTTCTTTTTCAGCTGGGGTTGTAAAATGTATAAATCTGTTGTGAAAATGAAAGTTTCAGGGTAGTTAAAAATATCGGGCCTGAAATGAGAACAATAAAAGCACTGTCAGTGATGGTGACACGCTTACCTGGCCAGCTATGGCTGTAAAGTAGCCCCACATTGGATCAGTGGCAGGTGGCGGTGGGGCACCATATGTCCCTGGATAGCCTCCTCCATATGGGACATATCCTCCCTGGGGTGGTGCACCTCCCATTGGACCACCCATCTGGCCAGGCATTGGGCCCCCCATATGTCCTCCTGGCATCCCTTGGGGTGGCATCACCTGGCCCGGCATGCCTGGCATGGGACCCCCATACTGCAGAGATGAGAGGAGATGATTTCATCTATTTATCTCTAGACAGAGATAAATCAGAGATCACTGTCATAGCCCTTGAATTCAAAAGATGACTGAGTAAGCTCGTATGAACTGAACTACTTGGATGATGAAAGAATTTATTATCATGTATAATTGGTATAACTAAGATTCACTCGCTTATTTCAGGTACGGTATAAATATCATGTTAGTGCAACCTATAATACAAAAATATTACACCACCAAAATGTAGGATTAGAATAAATCACTACTATCCATCCATACCTGATGGCTTTTTATCCTTCTTGGTTTGTTTAATATAAAATTATTGGGGAACGACAACATTATAAATTTGTAATAGGTTTGGTACTTTACTGGATAATACTAATTTCGCAACACATGGGTGATTAGAATGGAGGGGAAATATATGAATACAACTTTGTGCACAAGAACCATTAATTTTAATTAAATACTGACTTTGGGACTGCTGATTAGGGATTAAAGAACAATCCATGAATTACATGAATTTGTTTTCATTTGAGTCTTTTTCTATCTTTTTACAATTCTTCCAGGCAATTGGTGGACGATACCAATCCCCTTTCTTGGACGGTTTCCTTGAAATCTCTGTAATCTGCCCTCCAACTGCCTCCTGATAGCCACACATCTGTGGGTCATAGGAGTTAACGGCTCCTGTTATCTGCTTGCGCCTTCACCATCATTACTTAACGTATTCGTGAAACATTGTTTGAGACACTTATAAAGCATGTGCGAGGAGGGACCATGTAAGGTTCCGTTACTCCATACGGTTCTGTCTTTGTAAGCTAGCAAGTTTCAACATTACTAGCGAAACTTCCTTTTATAGTAGCAATATATGTTGCATGTAAAGGAGGCGTGGTATTTCCGGGATTCGTTTCTTACCGACCATAACACCACGAAAAAGCTAGAGAAGGGGAGAAAAAAACGAGACGACTTTGGTCCTTAGAAGATGTTTTGTTGTTTTTAATCTATATACAGAACAGGAACTAGTGATGATACAGCTCGTAACCAGGCAGCTGAACCGCTGCTAGCTACAGGCTAGCTCGGTCCGGGATGCTAAGCTAGCGTCGCTCACTTGTCACCGCGCAGACGCGCTGGTTCTACTCACTCCGCCGTATCCTGGATAAGCCATATCGACGATTCGAGCGAACTGTCACACTCTTTTTAACAGCTTAGGAACGCAGCTGCTGCCGAATCTGGACGATTCCAACGCGCTTTCCAAGTTAACTTCCGAGAAGGAAAAGGACTATGACGTCATATCCGGGTTATCGGGTCTTTGCATTGTCTGATGGCTCCGTTCAGCCTGTAGGGTGCGGGAAAGGATAACCCCGCCCACTGCTGCTGTCAAGGCCCGCCTCGTACATTCAAGACGAGCGGGACTTCGTCCGCAGGTGTGCGGGGGGCAGGTCGCTGCAGGTCCTGGCTCTGCAGGGAACATTTAGAGTGCAACATACAAGAAATAATATATTCATCGGAAAAAGTCACTTTGGCCTGAGGGCTTCTTCTCACTAAAATAAGATGGACTCACATAGTAGAGTGGCATTTTCCCCTGTGCTACTTAAGCTGTTATAACTGCAAAATAAGACTGTAATTACTTTAATATAAATTCGTATGTCTTGGCTTAACGTTAAATATCGTTGTATTTCTTATTAATGGATTTAGTTTTGCTATGCTTGACTGGACTTAGCTGGTTCTTCCGGCTGCAGTGAAACTATGGCCCCTGCTCACCACTAGATGTTGCTTTCGCAGCTTCTGCATGGGTCACAAAAGGCTTTTCTTGAGATGTCTGTGAGGCTCTCTGTATGAATTTATGCACCCATGGATCCACCCCGTATACACACCAACACACAGGAAACAGGGATTATGTATTTTACATTATGATGAGAACATTGAAACCTTTGCATTAATATGAGATATTTATGGCATGCATGAGATCAATACATTGATCGTTGTGATAAGCAAACTAAACTACAATGATTGTTACCAATCTTACCTTTCAGAGTGATTTTGGAGTGATTCCCCTGCAATATAGATGAGGGAAGAATTTAGGAAAAAACAATGATTTTTACAGAACAATGATCCACATCTAGATGTACACTCATCTGAGCCAGATTTCAGATAACAAATGAGAGCGTTTTCAACATATATGAGCCAATCTTCTCAAGGACCGGTTTGGTTTCTTCCTGAAATGTGTTCAGTCAAACCTCACCTTGGAGGAACTTTAGCAGGTAAAATAAAGTTTGAATGAGAGCCGTGTTCATTCCTCCGGCCATTATGTCCCAAGGCCATTTACTGTTGAATGAAAGCTGGAATTTATTTTTTCTTTGCCAGCATGCTGTATCTTGTCCCTCTCACACCGTCCAGGGGTTCTCATTGGGGTGACAGTCGCTCCCCTCCCTGGAGGCCTGGCCCAAACCCTCACCGTTTAAATGCTTCCTCTTGCTGTTATAGCCATTTGACATGTGATCCCACAGAACCACATGCACAAGCGTTAGACATAAATTTCAGGTCACGGTTTTAATGCTAAAATGTTTGCTAATTTACACTATTTGCACTTCCCCGGTAGTTTCTCTCACTCTGAAAAACATTTTTTTTTAGGTTAAACAAAGTTCAAAAGCCCAACTTTAATCTCTACCGCACCCTTTTTAAACCGCAACGATTCCTCAAAGGAAAACTCAGCCTGCCGAACTTTTACGCAAAATCCTGCACTGGCTCGTCCCAAGGTAAATTACCTGCCAAGCAATTAAGATTAGATTCCAAAAGTAAAAAGTGAAGGCTGCAGGAAATAACATGATAGAAGATACTGCATTTCAGGACATGTGCTTTGCCGGCTGATTTCTAATATAAATCGAGGGTCCACCAATGGGGAAAACAGAGGCTTCCAAAACGCCAAAGAATCCCACTAGAAGCCAAGAATGCAAGTATAATATCAAGTTTGTTGATAATGTAAATCCCAGCTCATCTGTTTATCCCTGTGATTAAAAACTGGAGGCATTCCTTTGGAGGATCCTCTGGGGAGGGGCCGTCGTCGGGGATCTCCATACACAAGTACGCAACGCGTAAACAGGATCCTCAACCCGATGCTGCAGAGGGTCACCCTGTTTCCACCGTAGTTAGCTTACTGCCTGGTTCTTCATCAAGAACTGGAAACAAGAGGATTAAATTGTGTAGCTGCTGATTAAATCATATATTGATTCATCATTTAATGTTGATGAAATAACCCTAAGTTATAAGCACAGAGAGGCAAATTGCTCCTGCGGCTGGAAAGAGAGGAATAGCAGGGGTCTCAGAGAGCGCCTGGACTCAGACCAATGTGGGGGGGACCAGAGCAGCTTGTTGATCTAGTATCTGTAAAAGATGAGGCGAAATTCCACTTTCCACAGAGACTCAGGAGCAAACCTGTGGATGAGGTGCGGATCTAGAGAAGTGGATGACCTTTGCAGCAGAAATGGCATATCCTGTTGGAGCAGCAGAAAGTCTGATATCACGAGGGAAACAACAGCATCAGTGCAGCCAAATAACAGGAAGTGAAGAGTCACCCACCCTGTTTGTCATGGCCATGAAACTCATCATCACACCGCGAGAAAGAGGAAACCGAAGGGTAAGAGGGAGGCCAGATAAGGACTGACAACAGGACGTGAACGACGGGTGGATGAGCTTACCATGGAAACACCCCAGGTGCCAGAGAAGGCCAGGTGAGAGTTACAACGGATGGTATAGCAACAAGCAGTGGAAGGTGAGAACACAAGAGAAACATCTGCTTGTGGAAGCGCCAGGTCATCCCATTAATCAGGGAGAGCCGCATCAGTCACCTTGAAGAAATGACCTGATGAATCACTTCGGCTCAGAGGACATCCATCCCAAGGGAGAAGCGAGAGGAGCATTAAGGTGTCCGGGCAGGGCAGGTCTTCTCAAGGCTGACCTATGGGTCTACCATGGCTGGAGAACTGAATTCTCATCTAAATCATTGAAAGATCTACATCCGAGACAACAACCGGGCGCAAGAATTATCATTTCCTCCAGTGGACATGTCCATAAATATAGCCAGCTGATTGATCGGTCTGATTCCCGAGCTCCTCCTGGTCTGCCAAAGTGCTGTTGATCAAATAAGTGGCTGCCTGCTGCTCAAGGTTCATCCATGATGGTTAACATAATTTGGATGCTGTATGAATAAGTGCATGCGACCACAAAAAGGGCTTCATTCCTCTTCTATTTCTTACATCTGACGATAATAACGCCCTGAATTTTCTGTAAAGCCTCTCATTTATTGACATGCTCATCCATTCATCTATTCATTAACTGTTGGATAATTTTCTGCTACCATTCAATTTTCTGAGATTCCTACTTCTCTCTGCACTTTTCCATTTCTCTCTCTGAGACATACTCCCACTGATGTTCTCACTCCCATTAATCATCTCAAGGTCCTGCAACGGACTTGGAGATAGGTACTGTCTTACACCGGTCTTGATAGGTACTGTTCCACATTCCATCCTCATCTGTCTTACACCCCCCATCTTGTGTGCAGCACTACACTTCTAAATGTCTGTATTGTTCACTCATTGTATAAAAGGGACTCACAAAAAGCATCAAATTAAAATCCTGCTGGAAGAGAGGCACACACAGTTTCTGTCTCTGTTTCTCTCTGCTCCCCAAAGTTATGAACTAACTTCTGATACACCAGGGCTCATCCACCCTCGGCAGGGAGATGTGGACCCTGGCCTTGAGCTGAGAGGACGAGGAGCGCCCGCCGCTGTGGTTCCTGGGGGTCGCCACCACTATCTCGCCTACAGACCATCCTTTACGTTATCCACACCGCTTATCCTGCACTCAGGCTTGCGAGGGGGTGGAGCCTATCCCAGCTGTGATTGGACGAGCGGTTAAGTTCATCCTGGACTGGTAGATTACAGGGACACATATAGAGACATCCAATCATTCACCCTCTCATTCAAACATCTAGACAATATGGGGTCTCCATGAACCTCCTGCGTGTTTGGACTGCGGGAGGAACCTGGAGGAAGCACACATGGCGAATCCACACAGAAAGGCCCGTTTTGGAATCGAACCAGGAACCTTCTTGCTGTGAGGGGGTGGCGTTGACTGCTCCATTGCACGTGATAATTCTACAAATTATCCTTGTTCACGGTCTGAGTCCAGGGACACCCGCACTGCTGCAGGGGGAGACTTTTTATCCAGAAACCTTTAATATCACATGACCTTCTCTCCTCCAGTCCAACGTCCTCCCCTCCCCTGAGCAGCTCCCTGCCTGCTTTGACCTTGAGCTCCGGCGCCAATGAGTGAATCCAAGGCAATACTGTAAAGTGCCATCCATTTAACACTCACCCCATGTGTGCGTGAGATTTATCGTCCCAATACGGCCAAATGTGTTCACCGCGTCACCTATAAAAGACGTCTGCTGCATTTCGTGTCACCTTTCGAGGCAGTGCTCTTCAAACAAGCGGCTCTGCATTAGGAAACAGTTTCCCCCAGCCGTGTGTTTGCAGAGGACGTCCGGTGTAAGGGGGGGGGCTGAAGGGAAGAATACCGTGTCCATTCCTCATAAAGGCAGCGCCTTATATTTGTTAAGCTTTTAACAGGCTTTTACCATTTAACGGTGCCGCTTTTCGCCCCCGCCGTGTGCATGGAGGGGAAAACGTGCGCAGACGCAAGCTGTCGTGTTACGAGCCCTGACTCAAAAAACGTGCTTCCGGGCTATCGTTCAGATCTGGCTCGCGTTATCAACACCAATCTGAGCCACGCATTTACGTTCTCGATGACTCCGGATCCCTCGGGTTATACGATTTATCGCGCTTCTTTCAGGAAGTAGACGGAGCCGATGAAGGTTCGATTGGCTGTTTGCGTCGTAAAGCTCCTTGCTTTTTCTTCGGGTTATCAGATTACCGCTATCAGACGATGTTGTGTCAGTTGTTTCAAGACAGTGCGTTGGCAAAGGCCATGCCAGAGGGCTGCTATTTTTGTAAGTTGTCCTTTTTTGTCATCATAATCCATATTAGGAGACATCATGCAGCAATTCATCATGAGGGTTTTCCAGACTTAGACTGCAAAGAAATTCACCTCGTTCTATATCATGTTCTAACTTCTTCCTTTTCTCCTTTCAGCTTTTCCCTTCAGGGGTCGCCAAAGCGCATCAACCTTCTCCATCTAACCCTATTCTCTGTATCCTCCTCTCTCACACCAACTGCCTTCATATCGTCTCTCACTACGTCCATAAATCTTCTCTGTGGTCTTACTCTCGACCTCCTGCCTGGCATCTCCAATTCCAGCATCTGTCTACCAATATATTCACTATCCCTCCTCTTTACATGACCCAACCATCTCAGTCTGGCTTCTCTGACCTTCTCCCCAAAACATCTAACATGTGCTGTTCCTCTGACAGACTCATTCCTGATCCTATTCACCCTGGTCACTCCCAAAGAGAACCTTAGCATCTTCATCTCTGCAACCTCTAGCTCTGCCTCCTGTCTTTTGGCAATTGTAACTGTTTCTAGTCCATACAGCATCGCTGGTCTCACCACTGTCTTGTACACCTTTCCTTTCATTCTGGCCAATAATCTTCTATCTCATTGTACCCCTGACCCTTTTCCCCACCCATTCCAACCTGCTTGAACCCGTCTTTTCACTTCTTTTCCACATTCTATGTTGCTCTGGACTGTTGACCTCAAGTACCTTAAATCATCCAACTTCTTGATCTCCACTCCCTGTAGTCTCACCGTTCGACTCAGGTTCTTCTCATTCACACACATATACTCTGTCTTGCTGCAACTAACTTTCATTCCTTTCCTTCCCAGAGCATACCTCCACCTCTCTAGATTTTCCTCAATCTGGTCTCTGCTCTGACTACAGATCACAATGCCATCTGCAAACATCATGGTCCATGGGGATTCCTTCCTATCACTCTTCTAGCATCTGTCAATACGTTTCCCTCTCTATCCTTAATCACCAGACCTGTTGTACATCCTTTCTATCTTTATCTATCTGTTTCACCAACCTGTATAGATCATTGTCTCCCTCCTTACTGTCCAAGCGAGCATACAGGTCATCGTACGGCCTTTGTTTCGCCTTTGCTACCCCTATCTTTACCTTATGTTGTATCTCCCTGTACTCCTGTCTCTTCTCTTCAGTCATCTCAGTGGCCCACTTCTTTGCTACCCTCCTTTCTCTGTATATACTCCTGCACCTCCTCATGCCACCACCAAGTCTCCTTATCTACTTTCCTTCCAGATGATACACCAAGTACTCTCCTACCCGTCTCCCTGATAACACTAGCTGTAGTAATCCAATCATCTGGAAGCACTCCCTGACCACCTAGAGCCTTTCTCAACTCCTCCCTGAACACCATACAACACTCCTCCCTTTTCAGCTTCCACCACTTTGTCCTCTACGCTGCCTTTGTCCTCTTGATCTTCCTTGTTACCTGAGTCATCCTACAAACCACCATCCAATGCCGTCTGGCTACACTCTAACCTACAACTACTTTGTAGTCACTGATCTCTTTCAGGTTACCTCGTCTATACAAAATGTAGTCTACCTGCATGCTCCTACCGCCGCTCATACAAGTTACCCTATGTTCCTGTCTAGAAAAAAGTGTTCACCACAACCATTTCCATTCTTTTTTGCAAAATCTACCATGATCTGTCCCTCTGCGTTCCTATCCTGTATACCAAATCTGCCCAGCACTTCTTCATCCCCTCTATTGCCTTCACTAAAATTCCCATCTAAGTCCTAACCAATTACCACTCTCTCATCTCTGGGAATATTCTGCTTTACTTCATCTAACTCATTCCAGAACTTCTCCTTCTCCTCAAACTCACATCTCACCTTCGGAGCATAGCCACTAATAACATTGATTATCACACCTTCAATTTCCAGTTTCATAGTCTATCTGACATTCTTTTCACCTCTAGAACATTCCTAACAAACTCCTCCTTCAAGATAACTCCTTCTCCATTTCTCTTCCTTTCAGTTCCATGATAGTACAACTTAAAGTCTGCTCCTAACCTTCTACCCTTACTACCTTTCACTGTGGTCTCCCGGACACACAGTCTATCCACCTTCCTTCTCTGCATCATGTCAAAGAACTCTCTACCTTTTCCTGTCATAGTCTCAATATTCAAAGTCCCTACTCTCAGTTCCAGAGTCTTGCCTTTCCTCTTCTCTCTTTGCTTCAGAACTCACCTTCCTCCTCTCCTTCTTTGGCCTACAGTAGCCCAGTTTCCAATGGTTCCCTGTAGGTCATCGGTACCAGTGGCGGTCGTTGTTAACCCAGGCCTCGACCGAAAGTTTTACACCGGATGCCCTTCTTGACGCAACCCTCTGCATTTATCCGGGCTTGGGACTTATGTTCTGCTATACGATGAAATACTGATTTGAGTCTGTCAGGATTAGCTTAGCATAAATTTACTTTCAGCTGGAAATATCAACACAAAGCTTAATCGCTGAATTATTAAATCATTAAATACTCACCAAGAGGTTGTTGACTCCAGATGTAGGATTGTTAAGGCAATTTCCTCACAGCCAGACGGTCCCTGGTTGGATTCCATCATGGGGCCTTTCTGTGTGGCGTCTCCATGTTCTCCACGTGTCTGTGTGGGGTTCCTCCGGGTTCTCCAGGTTTCTACCTCAGTCCAAACACATGCACAGGGTTCATTGGAGACCCTACATTGTCCAGATGTTTGAATGAGAAAGTGAATAGTTGTATGTCCCCATACGATGTGTGAATGAAAGGATGAATGGTTGTATGTCTCTTTTTGTGCATCCAATGAGATGAGATAGCTCCTGCACCCCTGCAACCCTGAGTACACATTAAGCAGTATAGATACTGAATAAATGAATGAATAATTAAATGAATAAACAACCGAATAATAATAGCATGAGCCAAACCAGTCTTCTCAATTGTACAATGCTACCAGCTCTCCAGTAAGATGTAAGCAAATACCAATGTATAAGTGTGTTTATGTGTGTGTGTGTGTGTGTGTGTGTGTGTGTGTGTGTGTGTGTGTGTGTGTGTGTGTGTATGTTATGGTTGTTTACTCTTTCAATGATTGCTTGCTGGCCCACTCAGAGTAGGGGAGGGCTGCTTATCTAATGTGTGTTATTCAATTAGTCCTGCAGTCTGCGTGTTTAAAGTCATAGAGTGTGTGTGTGTGTGTGTGTGTATGTGTGTGTGTGTGTGTGTGTGTGTGTGTGTGTGTGTGTGTGTGTGTGTGTGTGTGTACTGTCGAGACGCTCACATCATTGTGGAATCCGGTGGCGACTCTCTGCCACAACCCATCGTCTCCACGAGCCGAGAGGACAAACAAGACTTCCCACTTGATGGCAGGAGCTTTCCCACAGGAAGCCTTATCTGGGGTGTGTGAGCAGAATACACAGCTGTAGAGAAAAAGGAAGAGCTTGTTTTCTTGTGGCCTTCAGGATCATCTCAGTTGTGGGTGGGTACCCACCCACTCTCCTCAATATCCGTGGAGCTGCTGCAAAAAGCAAGACAACATTTAGAGTGTTAATACTGGAGTATTCTGGGGATTCCAGGTGGGAGGGAGAAGGTCGGCTTCCCTGGAAAGCACCTCGGACTGCAGTGACTTGAGTTTCTGAAAGCTCTGCTGCCTGGGGTCTGGAGGCTCATGATGATGGCGGGGGGGTGAGGACGTCACAGTAGATGAGGAAGGTTTTGAAGAGGAAGCAGAGACTGCAGACGATGGAGAGAAGATGACTCTTAGTCATGCAGCGCTTACAAGCTTCTTCCTCATTACTGAACACACCTTGGCTTTTAATACATTCATTCCTTCAATCATTCATTCATTTTCTACACTGCTTATCATGCACTCGGGGCAGGGGGGGGGCTATAGAGGCGGGGCTCACCCTGGAGCCATCACAAGGCCACTTATAGACATACACCCTCTCATTCACGTCATATAAGTGCATTCAATATTCATCCACTCATTCACAAATTGAATAGATAAACACAGCCCTTCACCCTCTCATTCATATCACCTAGATATATGCAACTATTCACTCGCTCATGCTCAAGTCATATAGAGACCATTCACCCCCTCATTCACATGCCAGATATGAAGACATGGAAACATTCCCCCTGTCATTCACTCATCTCAGTAATCATCCAGAAATTGAATGATCACCTCTGTATGTTGAACCCCTGTCTGACCTTCTGCCTCTGAGCAGAGGTTCCTCCACGCTGTCTTCTCCCTCTGGACTGCAGGTAACCACCATCAAGAGCCTGCACATAAACATCCACATTTGCTGGATTCTCGCATGGTGCATGTGTCTGGGAAAACATCGGGAAAAACGCCAAAGAAGCAGATTAGTTCCGTTCATGAAGACCTGGAAGCAGCATCAGGCTGCAGGAGCTATTTCTGGTCCAGGCTGTGATTCAACGTGGAGATCCAACCCCTCTCACTGGTGTGTGTGTGTGTGTGTGTTTGTCTGTGTGCTTATTGAAAAGTTTGATGATAAAATACAATAACTGTGTAATAACTGTGCATGCATTAGTGATAGCAGCGTCTTATTTTTTTTTTTATATTCAGTTCATTGGATTCAATTGATCTATCACCAGCTTGTGCATAAGGGTGAGCAAGAATGAATGGATGATTTTTTTTTCTTTTTACGAGCCGTAAGGAAGAAACTGTCTGCCACGCACTTCCTGGAAAACTGCGGATCCTCGGACCCGGCGAACTTTAGTCCTCTTTTACGGTGCCACCTTTGAAACCCGGGATAATCTTTAACAAAACAACAACAACAACAAGAGGACGCAGAAGAAGGAGGCGAGGAGGAAGAGCCGGCACAGCTCCGCGCACTGGACAGGTGGAAGGCACGGCGGTAGAGATGGTGCGTTCTCGGTTACGGCACCGTGTTTCCTTCGTGTCCGCGGCTCTGACATCTCACCGGTGCGTCCGCAGGTCTCCCTCGCAAAGGTGCTGCTCGGGGTCTTCGGCCTGGCCGTCGTGGTCGTCCTCATCGCGGTGCCCACCGCGCTCTACGTGAAGGGTGAGTGTGCGTTCGCGGTAAAAGTTCTTTACGCAAACACACCGCTTGGTTTGCCACGCACAAAGATGTTTTGCAACCTCCGTTATTATATTCATGATGTGTTGCGGGGGCAACATGTCCATGTCTGTGTGTTGCCCAGAGAAGGAGCAGAAGCAGATGAGGACTTTCACCCTGGAGGACGTCTTCAACGGCTCCATGAGGCTCAAGTCCTACAGCATGAGGTGGATTTCAGGTATCTGTCACAAATGGGGTGGGGGTGAGGGTGGGTTGAGCACATCACCTAAATAACTGTAGCTGTTGTTAGTAGATAACCTGTTCGGGTTTCACACAACCAGTTGGAGAACGGCGGAATCACCTTCCGCCCACACAATTCCAACATCATGTCTTCATTTCATTTATTAGCCATTTTCTTGTTTAATTCATCTTCCTCGCTGAACCTCCAGTATCCCCTGGTCTAGTAAGAAATTCCATTGCCATCTGTGTGAGAATGAGAGGGTGACTAGTTGTACGTATAAGCGGGTGTATGATCGGTCCAAGATGAACCCAGCCTCTGGCCCAGTCACAGCAGGGATAGGCAGGGATAGGCTGCAGCCCTGAGAACAGGATAAGAGGTGTGGATGGTGAATAAATGAATGAACCAGGTACCTGATGAGTTCAAGAGAGAGAGAACGTTCAGAGGAACGAGGCCTGCATTTTAATGAGATTGTAATTTTACATCCCACGTGATGGCAGGAGGTATGAAGAAAGACCAGAGAGGAAATCTGTGGATGGAGGGAGAAGACTTCCAGTTGACACGTGGTTTCACACCCAAGGGCGTGCAGATGTTTAACTGATTTGCATTTTAGTACATGTCTGGGTGGAGAGAGGAACTGAAAGCGCCCAGGGCCTTGTCATACTTGTACGCCCAATGCTTTCTGTCAACCTTCACGATCGAATCCAGGTCACCTGCTAAGGAGACAAACAGCATATGTGACGAGCGGGTTCCAACGTGCCGGTCGGACTGACTCTCAGGTGGAGGGACAGCAACTCTCCACCTGGATGGCAACGCCTTCTTACTGACCACGTGTCCATGAACTGACCAACCAGAAGGAGAAGAGAGAAAATCAGAAAAGAAGACTCACTAAATTATTCCTACTATTTTCCAACCATCCTCCACCGCTTATCCTGCACTCTAGGTCATGGGGGATGCTGGAGCCTATCCCAGCTGTTACTGGATGAAAGATGGGGTTCACCATTCACCATTCATCTTTTCAGTCATCCATCATACAGAGACAAACAACCGTTAACCCTCTCATTCAAACATCTGGATAATGTTGGGTCTCCACCAATGTTCCCTCAAATTTTTCATATGTCTGGGCAAATAGACAACTTCGCTGAGCACACTGAGGACCACTATGAGCAACATTGCAACATTAGATGGACACGCTATGGCCACACATCGGTATCACACTTAGGACCATAGTTTCCATTTATTCCATATTTTTCCATCAAAAAAACTCGCTTACTACTTTAGCTTCACTGCATGTTTTACAGAGCAGACCTTCCTCACTCAAAAAAGAAAAAATCTCAGCCAGTTTCCCCGCTTGATCTTCTATTTGCACATACTCCGACTGCCGTTCCAACTGAAAAGAACCGCATTTCTTTTTTACTTTGGTTTGGTGAGTGCACGTATCACATTCACTGCTCGTTTCGCCATGGTAAGGGGTGAGCATTAGCGTCCCTTAACCCCGCCACACTGTTAGTATTATTACAGGACTGTCTCAGATAATTAGAATATTGTGAAAAAGTTCCTTATCTTCTGTGATGCAATCAAAAAAATAAAAAATACTTTTTCATGATATTCTAATATTTTGAGATAGGATTTTTGATTTTTCTTTAGATGTAAGCCATAATCAGCAATATTAAAATAATAAAAGGCCTGCAATATTTCAGCTGATTTGTAATGAATCCAGAATGTATGACATTTTTGTTTTTGTGATTGCATTACAGAAGATGAAGAACTTAATCAGAATATTCTAATTTTCTGAGACAGTCCTGTATATAGACTGTATGGGCAGAGCACGTGCGCTAATACTGAGAACGACGTGATTGGCTGCGTAGCGTTATTGCATTATGATTGGCTGGACACCTGTCACTCGCTGAGTTACACACCAAAATGATACAGAAAAAAAAATTGTTTTATATCTAATTCATTTGCAGTGCGCTCACTGCGCTGGATAGGTTTTCTTGTGCGCTGAGAGTGTGCGAGGAGTGCGCATTTGCGCAGTTGGGCAGCTTAGAGGAACCCAGAGAACCTGGAGGAACCCCATGCAGAGACGGGGAGGATATTGCGGCTCAACACATTTTTATTTGACTCTGCAGGTCTCCAGACTGTGACTTCGAACCCTTCGAACCCTACCCGTTCATCATACCTTCTTGCTGCCCGGCTTGGTTTAAAGAACTTGAGAGCAGAGATGTAAAAGCAGCTCTGTGTGCACATTTGATATCTGAGAATCATTTGAGAACCCTGAGTCTCACACCATGAACCACCTGATCGACCCTGGACCTCCCCTCTATCTTCTGGGTCAAATACCGAAGCCCCTCATGCCACACAGAGGACTTTCCCCACTCCTTGACAAACCTAACTAGGTTAAGAGGCACTTAAACCATCAGCCACTTCATTATTTTCAAACTGCGAGCACCCGGAGTCCCCGGTGCACTGCTAATCCATGCATTAGATATCAGCCACGGTCATTAGGAATACATTAATTAAGCTCTAATCACGGCAGGTTGATGTTACTTTCACATCTGCAGGTATTTTCAGCGCTTTCTCCCCCTCCGTAGATCACGAGTACCTTCACAAGCCCAACAACTCGGTCTACCTCTACAACGTGATCTCAGGACAGTCATCCGAGTACCTCAGCGCCACCATGTTTGTAAGTTACCATCTTTGCGGGTTTTCCGCGACCGCGGCAACAGAAGCAGCGCCACTCGTGCTGACTCTCAGCAAGCATTCTTTTTCCAACAGGATGAAAAAAGTGCTTATGACTACCAGCTGTCTGCTGACCGGCGATATGTAGCATTCATGAGCAACTACACCAAGGTGGGCTCCATCTTCATTTTACAAAGATTACATGTTTGAAAAGTTCTCAGGTGATTAAACTTGTTTTCCCTCAAACACCTCAGGTATGGAGGCATTCATTCAAGGCCACGTACTCCCTCTACGATCGGACGACAGCGTAAGTACTCAAGCTAAAGGAATATATCCGCTCTGCATATATCCTAACTTTGCAATACTACCCACTTTTGGACATAAAAGTTCTAAGAACCATCCAGAATTTGGTTCCAGCAAGTAGCCTCCTCCAGGGGAACCTTTTAGTTTTCCATTCCCACAGACAGTGAGGGACCACAGTAGGGACCTGTGTGACACAAGCTTCCGCAACATGCACCATGCGAAAAGGAAGAAGAAGAAGAAGAAGAAGGGGAAAACAACATGGACAACTTGGAGGTGGAAGAAGATGTTTTTATCGTCCCTCTGTACCGCTTCACTCTGTGAAGAACCCTGTTAGCATTTGCTAAGTCCCCACTTATTCTGGTCAAAATGTAGATGTTACTCTGCAAGGCTCATGAAACCCCTCTGAGGCATAGCAGGCCCGAAGAGCTTGGACTTTTTTGTCGCTCCATTTCTTGCTACTTCTTTCTTTGTCCCACGAAAACATCTGACCAGTGACCATCATCGCTTTTGAAAATGGTGCACGGCAAGAAGTATCTGGTAATGGGCGTGGCTTACAAGTTCTACCAATCCCCAAACACCTATGTGACATGAGTTCTGTAAAACTGTAAACAATAAAAAGACTCCTTCATAGTAGGAGCTAAGATAGTTCTAGGAGCTGAGGTTCATGGTCGCTGGTTCCTCTGCTGTTTGCATGCACCAAGAACCACCGTCATTCCTGAAAAGGTTCTAGAGCTGCAAAAAGTTCCTACATTCCTCGATAGAGACATGTACCCCTCAAGAGCAGTTTGGTGACCTGGATTTGTCCGTCACAGGATTCAAAAGCAAGGCGTAATGTGTTGTTTTTTGTCCTGAGACCTTTTGCATACCGATAATCCCGACCTCTGTCCGCTTATCTCGTGCTTGTGATAAGAATCAATGAGAAATTACTTTATGGCTTTACATCAAACCCAAACTGTTCTCACAGGAAGTCTTTGTTAGAGAAAACAACTCTGTGGATTTCACTTTGCAAATCCAGCTGTCTTGTTGCAGTTTGATTTTCTTGCAGTATCATCCAGCAGAGCCAATCATGACCGGCAATGTCATAAGAGAGCAGGTTGGAAAGTGAGAGACAGAGAGGAAAATCCCCAAATCTAGCTTCTTGATGCAGGATAACTGAAGAAAAGAAAACGCAATCATTCACCATGGAAATCATGCTTGCGGGATGTCAACTGGGATTTGGCAGCAGAATGCTGATTGGTTGTTCTGATTGGTGCTCTGTCTCTGATTGGCTGTTGCCTCATCTGCTCCCTTAGGCTTACTGGCTATAGATTTTTCGCCAGTTCTGTCCACGGCAGCGTAACATCCATTAGGTCTTGTCTAAATATGGCTGCTGGTCCAGAATTTAGGTTGGACAGATTAAATATGTAAATTGAAATTCTACCAATCAAACAAACTCCATGAGAACCTATGAGGTGGTACTTTGAGCAGGCAGTTCAATTACTTACAACTACTTCCTGTTGCACTATTGTCCCATCTTGCGTTTGTTGGGAATCAGATTTCCATCCAGCAGCCATATGTTGTTTAGAGTTTGCTGTCTTGATGGAGGTGGTTCTGCCACCAGATGGCGTTGGCTTACCAATCCACACCAGTGACTGGAATTGTAGGATTTTGAGGCAGGTTACATTAATCGCGTTAAAACTTTAAATCAAATGTATTATGCATATTAATTAAGCATTCATTTTGACAGCTCTAGACGTACTATGATAATTCCAGGATGAGGTGAGGACAAACTCATATCTCTGTCTCATTTCAGCAACTTTTTGCCTCCCACTGGCATTCCACATGACGTCCAGTATTTCGCCTGGGCGCCTCAAACGAACAAAATGGTAAGCGCTGGACTTGGTGCGACAGTCAGGTTTTGAAGTGGGTGATGGATGAACAAACACAACCTTCCCCAAACACTTACATTTGTTAGTGCACAGAATAATGGCTGACTGAAGGGTTTCGGAAAACATACCAGCTCGTCTCCTCCGGGCTAATGAGTGTGTGTTCTCATTGTATGTCCAGGCCTACGTCTGGAGGAATAACGTTTATTTAAAGATGAACCCAGAATCGCAGTCGGAGCAACTCACCTTCAGCGGCAAGGAGAACATGATCTTCAACGGCATCCCAGACTGGGTGTACGAGGGTAGGTAACAGGTCAAAATGTGTACCTGAACCTTGTTTCACCAGTTCCAAGATTCAAGGATGTTTTTGCTGTTACATACACTTTCCTGTCCAAAGTGAATGGCATTCTGGTAACCTTGTAGTGACAGAAGTATAAAATAAATACATTGTAGAAGGCAGCATGTGAAAGATACTGGTGAAATGAAAGCAAGTTCCACCCATATGTTCCGGGATGTAAAATATAGTTGCAACCTTCCGAGAAATAATTCAGATGTGAGTTGTTACCTGAGCGCAGGTATTATCCTGATGGCATGACTCTCTCTCCCCCCAGAGGAGATGTTCTCCTCCCCCCAGGCTTGTTGGTGGTCACCGGGGGGGAAATACTTGGCTTATGCCGTGTTCAATGACACCCAGGTCTACCACATAGAGTACTCCTGGTACGGCGACAGCCAGTACCCCAGCACCGTTTCCATCCCATATCCAAAGGTGACTGTCATCCATCCAGTCAAGGTTTCACACTTGGTATAGATGATATATTTACATGATGGCTGGATTTCTTCTCTCGCACAGGCAGGAACCCCCAACCCGGTTGTCAGACTCTTTGTTGTAGATACCGACAACAAAACACTAGTCGCTGAAGTTGCCGTCCCAGCCTCATTTAGCTCTGGGTAATCACATCCTGTGAATGGGGCTTTACTGGCTACGTCATACTTTGAAGAGAAGGCAGCAATTTGTTTTTGGTGTTGGTCCACAGGAACGACTACTTGGCCACTGTTACTTGGGTGACAGATGAACGCCTGGCTGTTCAATGGCTGAAGAGGCTGCAAACCAAAGCTATGATTCAGATCTACGACCTAAAAGGATCCGAATGGGTTCCGGGCGAGGTAATGCTTCTTGTACACACTAACAAAACTGTACGTTAAGTTCCAAGCTGGTGCTCCAAGGTGAAAGTGAATAGGGATGATTCAGCTTGACTCATAACTGAAACCATTTTAAGTGTCCTAAATCCTGCACACAACAATGTGCTTTACAATCTACAGTGAGGAGATAAATTTTGTTTTATGGACCATGTTTTGTGGACCTCATCCGAGATTATTCTGGTGAAATTACCCTTCTGTCACCACCAATGTGACACCAGCAAGTACAGCGAATTGCCAAAGATTACCAAAGAATCCCAAAATTTGACTTGTATGACAAAGCAGAATATACAGTATTGAGAGCAATTTCCAGAATTTTAAGCGTAACCACAGTATGCACGGTAGCTGAGGCTGAGCCTGCTGTTTTGAGGTTTATCCAGGTAAGAGGTCAAAACATCTTGAATTAGCACTGACTGATTGGTTCGCACTTTCAGAGAATAACCTGACCATTCCTTGAAGATTGATACCTTACCAACCAGGCCTCCTTCAGCCTTAATAGTCTTATTCTTACCTTTGTGGTCTGCAGTTGATTTCGTTGCAGTTGAACATGTGCATAATGTGTTAGTTACACTAATTTGCTTTAGCAAATTAGTGTATCACACACATGATTAAAAGTCTTTTAGAAAGCCTCACTTGGAAATATCTTGGTCAGATCTTATGGTGGCAACTGGATTTAGTTCCTGTCCTAGCAGACATTCCTCTTCTCATTCTAGAGATTCTTCAGCTCTTACAGATTGAGGAGATTTGGATTTTTCCATCACGCTAACATTTCGCTGCTGTCATTTTGTGCAAGCTAACAGCTGAACACAATTTTTTTTTGTGTTTTCGTTTCAGAGCCTGATAGTGCCGAGCCGCAGCGGTTGGATTGGACGGGTATGCGATAAAAGATTGTTTACTTAGTCCCATCGTTTTGAACTGTATTGTGTGTTTTTTACCGCAGAGCTATTGAGCTCCATCTAGAACACATGAATGAGCCACGTTATTGCATCCACCGGGGTTCACAATGAGGCCCATGCAGTTACTGTAGACCCCCAGAACTGCAGCCGTCCTCCCTGGAGCTTCATTTAAATCTAATTCATTCAGTTCTAATTCCATGTGTCCCTCTCAGTTTTCTCCTCCAGAGCCAGTCTTTACTCCAGATAATAGTAGTTATTACCTGTTGATGAGCGACGCCAAGGGGTACAAGCACATCCATCACGTGGTTGGAGTACGTACACTTGGCAGATCTTCACTCTACCTAATCATACTTGATCCTAACGCTTTTGTCTCTTACACTATGCCTGCCCTTGTGCATGCTATCCACAGGGCGTGGCTACTGCCATCACTACCGGGGAATGGGAAGTTGTAAATATTTTAAAAGTAACTGGGGATTCCATGTAAGTATTGCCACCAATCTGACTGTCCCTCTCCCGCCATCCTGTTTCCACTTGAAGTCAGACAAACTAAACATAAGGAACATTCCTGGAGATGAAGTCTGGCTCTCCGGGCTCATTTGTTCCAACTTCCCCACAGATATTATTCAAGCACTGAAAAGGATCTGAAGCCGGGAGGCAGGAACGTGTACAAGTAAGGCTTTTTTTTAATCCTCCAGTTGATATATAGATAAATGTCAGTCTGAATGACAGACATACAGCTGACGCTTCCTGGAATCTACCCTGCATAAGAATAGCTGTGATTGGCTCACAACAATGCAATCAACCACACTGTTTTTTTCGACTGATATAGACAATACTATGGTCATGCTGGACAATATCCATGTGCTCTTACAATGATTCATCACTTTCTGTCATGGTTGATCATTTGTCACTTTCTGCGGTGGTGACAGGGGAGCATTCAGAACAAGAAGATGGAAGTGCTGCACCGGTGGCATCAAATGTAGACAAATATAACTGTATACAGCGTTGTAGCAATGAAGGACACAACTGAGGCTACGAGCTGCCTTGTAGAGGGAAGGTGAGGGAGAGTCTTCTACATGATTAAATGG
The DNA here is from genome assembly GCF_037954325.1 of Fistularia commersonii. Lineage (NCBI taxonomy): Eukaryota > Metazoa > Chordata > Actinopteri > Syngnathiformes > Fistulariidae > Fistularia > Fistularia commersonii. The sequence goes on along the minus strand of NC_141289.1, from coordinate 6,620,424 downwards.
TGCCTTACAAACGTTTGTGTGTGTCAGGTGGACCAAGGGCGGGACCAAGTGTTTAACCTGCACACAAAATGCAGAAAGCTGCCAGTATAACTCGGCTTACTTCAGCCATGATGCGTCCTTCTACCGGATGAGTTGCAGTGGTAAGTTCGTCTTCCTCGCTCTACATCACGTCCCCCTTGTCTGTCTCAATGCATCGTGCCTCATTCACAGATCTACAGATAACACTGTCATTATGTTCAAGGTCCTGGAATTCCCTATCACTCTCTCATGGATAACAGGAAGGATACAGGTAAGCTCATCGTTGTTCCATCTTCATCCTCGCATAAAAGGTTATGACTCCTCTTTTTACGCGCCGTGTCTCCTCAGAGGTGAGACGACTCGAGGATAATGGTCATTTCAGGGACCTGATAGCTGATATCCAAATGCCCACCATGCGCCGCAACACCCTGGATATAGCCGGATACAGTGAGTCATCTTGTTTTGTACCGCGTAGTGGTTTTGTTTGGTCTTAGCTTGTTTTCAAAAAATTAACGTACACAGAGAGATGGATCCATTTCAAACTTACATAGCGCTTCCACGTGCTTTGCACTGAACAGCAATCACCCATCCATACACCGATGGCTGCAACACTGCCACGCAAGGCGCTAACCAGGCCATCGGGAGCAACTTGGGGGTTTAGCATCTGTGTACGAAGACACTTTGGCATGGTGGGGATCTAACCGCCAATCGTCTGACAGAGCCACAGCTGCCCCTTTGGCCCCATTGGTTGTTTCGCTTGATTGGCTATTTGAGCGGAAACTAGTTGACATTTGATAAAACAGGGTTTTGATTAAAACAACAGGCATTAATTCTTAGAAAAGTATTGACCTGAAGGTAATTCTGTCTTTTGTGTGACTCTATTTCTGACAGAGCTCTGGTACCAGATGTTTCTGCCCCCGGGCTTCGATAAATCCAAGAAGTACCCCTTACTGATAGACGTGTGAGTGTTGAAAAGAAAAGAAATCATTCACACACTGTTCTTGTGTGACGATTCATGATCTGCCATCAACCCAATCCTGCAGGTATGCCGGCCCCTGCAGCCAGAAAGTAGATTTCACCTACAGAGTGGGCTGGTCCACTTACCTGGCCAGTACTGAGAAAATCATTGTCGCCAGCTTTGACGGGAGAGGAAGCTGTTACCAGGGCGACAAGATAATGCACGAAATCTACAAACGTCTAGGAACCTATGAGGTGGAAGATCAGATAACGGCAGCCAGGTGAGGAAGGCGAGGAGGACGGGTTCAGATGAAGCATCTGGCGCTCAAACAAACCCCTGCAGGAAAACTTTCCTCAGGTGGTCATCGACGGACGGCATGCGTCACACACATTGCGTCATCACGGTCATCACGGTCATCATCATGTCTATGTTTCATTGTGCCGACCCTTGTCACCCCTACCCCGTTTGAAACGAGATCTTTCTTCCTGTGTGCTAGAAAATTTATCAACATGGGATTTATAGACAAAGACAGAGTCGCTATCTGGGGCTGGGTGAGTATTCTGAAGGAGGTATTTTGAAAATAAAAGTGTTATCTATAATAAGTACAATTAATGGATGTCCCGTAGGTTACAACACTGCATAAATCATTGTTCAGCACATGGTTTGTAGTAAAGTTCAGGCAGCCATCTAATGACCTTTAACTCTTCTGCACAGTCTTACGGTGGATATGTGTCATCCATGGCCTTGGGATCCCGTGACAGTGTCTTCAAATTTGGAATTGCGGTTGCTCCGGTCTCCAAATGGAAATATTATGGTATTTTCCTTTGGCTTTTTTTTCGGTTTAACCCCCAGAGGTGGCTCAGTTGGACAGGTTTACTGCAGGCATCTCCTTCTGTCTTCCAGACTCCATCTACACGGAGCGCTACATGACCGAACCGAAAGACAATTTAGCCGCCTACATGGTGAGTCCCTCACACACACACATACACACACACACCATGGTAGAATGACGCTAAACATCAAACGCTATACTGATTGCTGCCCATGCAGAACTCATCAGTCACTGATAGGGTCAAGAATTTCCATTCAGTCAAGTATCTTCTGGTTCACGGGACAGCTGACGGTGAGTTCTGGCATCAGACAGAAGGATTTTCACACTTTTACATTGTTCTGCACGTTTGCAAACCTTGTCTTTTCCTTCACAGATAACGTTCACTTCCAGTCCGGGGCGGAGATCGCTGAGGCTCTGGTGGAGGAGCAGGTGGACTTTGAGGCAATGGTGAGTAATTTGGAATAAACATCAAACCACCCCCTTATTGTGGTGGTGGGATCTGTTTGTCCTAGTGATGCTAGGGGCTCAGTTGTTAGGCGATTTATACCCTTAGGGGTTTCACCCCAGATAAGCAGGGCCAGGGTGAAGCACAGAAGACCCATTATGATGGACCTAGTTATCCCTTGCCTGAGCACAGGTCACAATGGCGCCCCTTCTGCCGATAGTCCCAGGAGTAAGTCTCATTGGAAAGCACCCAGTTGCCAGGTCCCAAATAATATGGGACCCCCTTCCAATGGGTGTGCCATCCATAGAAGGGGGTTTGTATATCATCTGTCATCATCCGAGGATTCCAAGATATCAACATTGAAAGTTAAACAAATAAAAGGTTGAACAGCTCCTTGATCTAAGACTTCATTAATGTAGCTAAGGAACCAAACACAGTGATAAGTGTTATTTTAATGTTGTAGGAAAAGAGTTGTGGCGGCCGTTGTTTTTCTCGATGTAACTCAAAGGAGATAAGTCGGTTGGGTCATTTGTATCCAACGCTAACGTGGCGACGTGTCCTCTCAGTGGTATACAGACAAGGATCACGCACTCGCAGGAGCAGCGAACAAGCATGTCTACACTCACATGACTCACTTCCTGAAGCGCTGCTTCGAATGAACCCGGTACGGAACTGGATTCAGCATCCGGCAAACAAAGGTACAAGACTCCAGATGATGACTTACTTGCTGATCCCAGACAGATTTAAGTTGATGTCTTCTCTTGTGCTCATTTTCATGATCAGGGCTTCGGACATCTGATGCAGCAGCACTTTTAGATTTTTGTAAAAGCCAGGATGGGATTTGGGGGGGCGACAATAGGAAGATTTGCAGGAGTCCACCTTCTTTTTTCATCTTTTGTGCTCAATCAAAGAGTTTTTACAGTTTTTCTATGTAATCAGTCTGATTGTACACTATCTCCTTTTTTTGTGAATTGTTCGCTTTAACAACTATTTTGTAATATTGCACATTGTTAAATCCGGTGGAAACAACATTGTAATAAAACGTTAGCAATAAGACATATCTGTGATGTCCATGAAAATGTTTCAAAATAAAACAGATTTCAAGGTGCCAGTTGTCCATGAGTTCTACATTGACACAAGCACCACGGGTCACACAAGTATTCAGCCCCCCACAGTTTGGGCCGGAGCCTAGCCTGGCTATTATGGGATAAGGCGAGATTCACCCTGGACCAGTCCATCACAGGGACCCATATAGAGACATACAACCATTCACCCCATCACTCATTCATTCACATCATATATATATCCAATTGGATTGGTGGAGCATTGTGTTCTTGGTCTTGAGGGTGAATCAGAGATGCATGAAATCATGTTTCTGGGCGCTCTATAAAAGTATTATTACATGAGTGTGTAACTTGCAGTGATGTGGAAACCCTGTCTACCTTTCACAACTCCTTGACTGGAAAGAACCAGTGGGTGGTGAAGTATCACTGGATATAACCTGCTCTATATCCAGTATATCCCATCACCAAGTCAAGGTAGCACATTAGCACATCCTCCACGTTGTCTGTTTGCCAGGATGAGCATGCGTTTGTTTGATCTTCACACCTGAGAACAAGACGACCATCACGCATCACTAGCCCCCACCCCCCCACCCCCCCGGACAAATGTCCGGCTTGTTGATCCCAACGACGTGATGGGGCCTCTGTCTAATGGATTGAGAGTAACAGGTGGGTCCGGTAAGAGCTGCTGCCTGGGACCGCCCGACCAGGTCCGTGCTCTTCCTCTGATTACAGGCATATAAAAGCGTCCAGTCGCGTGACGCTGGTCAGATAGAGCCAGAAGCCAGCGGAGGAACTGCCTTTGGGAACAAGTAGACAAGGTGAGCTGCTTTTCTCACCCATATGCCAGCCGGGCTCGTCCATCTGATCCAGCTTCTCCCTTCCCCCATCAGACAGCCACAATGAAGAGCATCAGATCTTTGGCCGCTGTCCTCCTGGTCTTTGGTATTGTCCAGACCAGCTGGCAGCTTCCCATGGAGGAGGCTGACGAGAGTTTGAGGTGAAGTACCCACTCCAATTTCTCCAGATTGGGTCCACGTTTGTGAACTCTTCTTCTGCTTCTATCTGATTTTCTACTTTGTTGTCAACCCTCCTGTGTGCATGGAAGTAGTATGGCGCTTAGACCCAAGGGTGCAGGACATGTATGGCTGATCATGGTGCATGTAAACAAAGCAGACCACCACTAGATATGCAGAGGTGCATAGAAGGTATACATAAATAAAATTCAGTTTGAACTTACGATATGCTCTCGCGAAGAGGAATGTCCAATCAGAGGCTGGAACAGCATCTTCTCACCTTCTAATACTTGGTCTTCTTTGTTGTCTGCCACCGGAATATATTTGTATATTGTGTATTTTTTTGGTGGAAAATAGATAATTCACTACCTTTCTCCAGCAGCTTTGAGGCAAAGAATCCGCTGATGGACAGGCCAAGGGAACTGCCCACCCTGAAGAGACACTCTGAGGGAACCTTCTCCAATGACTACAGCAAATACCTGGAGGACAGGAAGGCGCAGGACTTTGTCCAGTGGCTGATGAACAACAAGAGGAGTGGGTGAGTTCCTGCAAGCACCCTCAGCTCTCCAGAGCAATACATGGGGTCTTTATAGACTCTGGTCACCGTAGCCCTCCAGATACTTCAATGATACCTCAAGATACCTTATAATTTGAATGTACTTAGAGTCTGCCTCCTCTGTGTGGATAGAAAACTCAGTTATAGAACATAATCACGTCTCAATAAGATAAATAAGTCAATCTAAATATATCATTAAATAATGATAGAAATAAAGCATCTCAGCAAGATAAGAGCTTCTTCTTCAGGTCCTCCTGGAAAAAAATTGAATAGGAAAAATGAAAACCTCTTCAGTATTATAAAATCCTTTTTTAACTAAATACATGTTCCTATCTTTTCAGTGTAATGCTGTCAATAATCAAACAGCAGCCACATGTCTTCAGTTTTTACCTCATCCATATTCTGTTCCAGAGCGGATCCAATCTGCACACTGTTCTCTGAAATTCAGTTGTGCAAGTAGAAGTGAAATTACAATACCGTACTTGCGCTGGTGCTGTAGTATTCTGTGCAAAGTGCAAGACGATTTAAGTCTATGCTTAATGGTCCTGAGAAGGACGATGGAAACCGGACTACTCCGTGCAATATGCTTTCAAGTGAACGTGTGCACATGCACTTTCAAAAAAAATCAGGTCAAATTGAGGTAAGGATGTGATGCAGATATCTGGAAATACAGTCAAATGTTAAGCTGGATTCCAATCCATAGTTGATCCAGTGTTGATCACTGATCGTAGATAATCTTTTGGAACCTCTGAGGACTTTGAAGCTAACACATGTGCCTCTCAGAGCTGCAGAGAAGCGCCATGCCGATGGGACCTTCACAAGCGACGTGAGTTCCTACCTCACCGACCAGGCAATCAAAGAATTCGTTGCCAAGCTGAAGTCTGGACAAGTCAGAAGAGAGTAGGCTGCTCGCCGTTCTTTCTTCCTCTCCAAAATCACACACACAAGAACCCACCCTCCTCCTCCTCCCCCCGGCCTTGTTTGATTCCACCATGACGACGGTGACTCGACCAATCAGCCGCTCCGTCCTGTCACCTCGCCTTTTCTGTGCTTTGTTCCTAATGTTTCTTGTGATCTTGGTCCAATAAATCACCTGAACTTCTGTGCTGTGTCGATCACTGACGTGCTCCAATGATCCATTCTATCCTTCACACTGAGCCTGTGAGGCACAATGACACTCATGCTGACAGAGCCTTCTTGGAGATCAATTTCTAAATACTGCCCACTTTGACCAATCAGCAAAAATCATGTCCATTTCAATGAAATGGGTTGAATTCTCCGCTTTTGCTCCACTTCATGTCCCCCTCATATAAAGTTTCTTCCCAAGCTGAAGAACATTTCCCATGTCGGTATATTCCATGCTTATATTTGAGTCCCTTGCTGGTTCCTTCTTCCTAAGGTGGTCACTTGATGATTTGTAACATCCTGGTCATTTCCTGTCAAATGCAATCCCAGTTGAAATTAATTTCTCGAGAAATCCCAATGGCAACTTCTCTCTGAACCCCTGCCGGGCCATGATGGGGAACCTCAACCTCCTCATTGGGCGAAGCTTTTACTTTGTTGCCACTCGTGTGAAAATCGGCAGGCAGGGCAGAGCCTTCGGCAGGAGGCACATCGACGGGAGCTTCACCAGCGATGTCAACAAGGTGCTGGACGCCATGGCGGCCAAGGAGTATTTGCTCTGGGTCATGGCCTCGAAGCCCTCGGAGGGGAGGTAACTGCCTCTGTCTTGTACGTGTCAGGGTTTCCAGTGTGCAGATTTCCAACTGTGTTTTGTCTTTCTCAGCAGGAGAAGACAAGTGGACCAATGAGAGATGGAGGAGGGGCCTCTCTGCAGGCCAATCTCAGGAGGAACACAGCCATACTGCTTTGCATGTCAGAAAAAAACACAAAAAAACAATATTCAACAAATCTTTTTACTCCGCGATGCGATGCAAAGACACAAAAGTGACAATTCTTCCAAACTTCTCCAGGTGCACCCAGGAGGAGATGAGATCTCTTTTCTAATCTTAAATTATTTTCTATGTATTTAACCTTCACACAAGAACACAAGAGTGTGGAATCTCAGGTGGGATTATCAAAGAACGCCCGTAGTTTTGTTTGGTTTTCGTTGCATGTGATCGACGCCGCTCAGCAGAAATAAAAGGTTTTCATAACCTGGTTATATCTGGTTTGTAAATCCAGGAGAGGCCATTTGCCTCTAGGTCATTTTGAAGCACCATTTGTGGGGAGAGGGATAGAACAAAACCAGTCTGTCATCTAGGGTGGGGTCTCTGGGGCAAAGCCTGAGCAGAGGCTCCTGCGGGGTTATATCCCGCTCCGCATGTCTTCAGCCTCCCTGGTGAGGCTCTGCTGGAGAAGAGGGTCCGTCAGGAGGAGCAGTGTGGTTTTCGTCCTGGTCGTGCAACAGTGGACCAGCTCTATACCCTCGGCAGGGTCCTTGAGGGGGCATGGTGGTTTGCCCGACCAGTCTACATGTGTTTTGTGGACCTGGAGAAGGCATTCGACCGTGTCCCGCAGGCAATCCTGTGAGGGGTGCTTCAGGAGTATGGGGTAATGAACCCCATCATACCGGCTGTTTGGTCCCTGTATGATTGGTGTCGGGGCTTGGTCCGCATTGCTGGTTGTAAATCGGACCCATTTCCGATTAGAGTTGGACTCCGCCAGGGCGGCCCTTTGTCACCGATTCTGTTCATAACTTTTATGGACAGAATTTCTAGGCGCAGCCAGGGCATCGAGGGAATCAGGTTTGGTGGCCGCAGCATTGAGTCTCTGCTTTTAGCAGTTGATGTGGTTCCGTTGGCTTCATCAGGGCATGATCTCCAGCTCTCCCTGGAACAGTTCACATCCGAGTGTGTCCGAGTCCGAGTCTTCTTCAGCTGCACCAATCCTCCATTCTTACCTCTCAAGACCTTGAGATACATGACCTTCTCCATTTGGAGCAAAAGCCTCTCCCCTACAAACACCCCTAACTTGTGTTCTGCAAGCTAACAGTATGTCATGTATCAAAACAAATCAAAGAATCATCACCATAGAAGGGGTATGAGTTTAACACCTTTATTTATTCTCTTTCTCTCTCTCTCTCTCTCTCTCTCTCTCTCTCTCTTTCTCTCTCTCTCTCACGCTTGTTAAAACAAATCACAATTCCACAAACGGGCTGGAAAGGACAGTCCTCTAAATACGCGACTCAAACCACTGGAACAGAAAGTGAACCGCTAGCGCTAACCAAGTTAAGGCAAAGATTCCACACAGAAGTGGTCAAAATAGGTTACAGATATATCATTTTGACCCACGTATTAGTTTCTCTAGTGAACTATGAGCTATCAGTTAGACAATAGGAAAGGAACATCTATAACAGAAACCTGCCTTCGACACCGACTTCATGTTAGTAATATATTAGTAACGTCGTACATGAATAAAATAGACTATAATACATCGTTAAGACTCTTTACCGCTTATTACACATCGCCTCTTTCCAGAAAAAAGGCGTTATTGCATCTCTAGGAAGAAGCCTGGTCCTGTTAGGACGGCTTCGACGAAATTTTTCCAAAATAAAAAGAAAAAGGGGACGCCTAAGTTTCGGGTTTTTTGAAACATGTGGGAAAAGACCACAGGTCCACGGATGGATGATGCTTACCAACGAGATGATAGGCGAAGCAGGCGGAGAAGGGAGAGCGTTCTGTACAACCGCCCCAGATTCAGATCCACATATCATTAACAAAAAGCCAAGGCCAAGTAGCTCGAGGAGACTCCTCGTGCTTTGCTGCCATGCTAGCTTGGGCTCCATCCAACCCCCCCCCCCTCCCTCAGGACTAACAATAGACTTTGGGGTGGGGAATCTCCTCAAACATCACGTCAGGAGAGACTCACACTTAAAACCCGCCTGGTTCTATCAAAACACCCAAACTTTCTTGGAGCCAGGAGGCCAGAGGGGGGAACGGATGTTGCGACGTGAACTCACCGACACAGACACATTTAGATATACACGATATATATATATATATATATATATATATATATATATATATAGAAAATGTATACTCACTAATTTAAAAAAAAAAAAGGACTACGTTTGCTCCGACTATCTCGGATAGTGGTGAATAGTTCCGCACAGCATGGACAGTGGCGTTTCTTTTTTTTTGCGGAAGCAGGACTCCTGGGAGTTGTTATTGAAAAATATAAAAACATACAAAATACAAATAAAGCGGGGTTTTAAAAATCGTTTGGTACCGGTCGGATTGGCCCGTTGGCGCAGCGAGCCCCCCCTCCCTCCCTCTCCTGCTGGTATCAACAAGGTGATGAAGGTAGAAAAAGAAAGTGTGCATCAGCTCTCCGTGTTCACACTGAGCCTAACAAATGTCTTCACACACACACACGCACACACACACACACACACACACACACACACACACACACACACGCACACGGACGACAAAAAACATAGTGTCACAGTACAAAGGTGTGTGGCACGGAATACACATCTTTTTTTTTGTCATTTGTTTTAAAATCAATTGCCAGCCAGGTGCAGCGGCACCATCCGCCACCTCGGGTCATCACAAACTGGTCTCCCTGTCCAGGCTCTTCTCATGCCTCCGCCGCTTGTGCCGCTTCTCACCGCCGCCAGGTACGCTGCACAGAAAAAAAAGCCAACCAGAGACATTGTTACAGGAGTGTAAGGCTTCTTTTGATTGGTGGATGGACAGGAACTGGACACAGCATTTGGGTGCGACACAGGCAGACTCTCTGAGTGTGTTTGTCTGAGAATCCTGATCAGGTAAATTAAAGGAAGTGGTTTGTTTTACACGTCCTGTTTTCCTGTGCTGGTGTGCTGAGACGTCATCATGGAGATGCAGAACATTCATTAATTCAGTATCTATACAATTTATCCTTCACTCAGGGTTGCAGGGGATGGAGCCTATCCCAGCTCTGATTAGACGAGAAGCGGGGTTCACCCTGGACCGATTATGGGGCCACATATAGTCATACAACCATTCGCCCTCTTATTCACTTGTCACATAGAGACATGTAACCAAAACAATGTATTCCTAAACATGAATGTGTGATTGCAAATTAATCTGATCAGTGATCAATCCCAACCAATACTGTGTGTCCTCTGGACGCTGATGGTGAAGGACACCTGCAGCACACACACAGCTAAGGACACTGAAGAAATGTAAATGTATAAAAAGTCAAAGCTTTGTTTGTGTCCGAGGACTGTTGCACATGATTGTACATTTTGTTGTAAATTGTTTCTCTTTAGTGCAAAGAGGTTTTCAATGGAGCAGAGACAAATACACTCAGTAAGGGCATGCAACAGTGGAACACACCCAGACATGCACGTCCCCATAGACACACACAGCCCCCCCCCCTTCCACGTGCACGGATGTGCGAGATGTTACTTCTACTCTCAATCCAACGTGCACATCATGCCGTGCTTACAACATCAACATTTCACACATCCCCCCATTTATGGGCCCCCTCCACCAAAGTGGTACTTGTTTGATCCCAGCATGCCAGCCGCCCCTCCACCCCATCTACCTTTCCTCCCCACCACCCGCAGCACAGGACGGGAAAACATCCAACCGGACCCTCCATGCCGACAGGGAACGGGAAGAACTTACCTTTGGGACATCAGCTTCTAAAAAGTTAGGAAGGGGAGCTTTGGAGTGGGATGGATGGAGAGAGGCAGGCAGGAGATACTATGTTAGTCTACTCTGAGGTTGAATCTGTGGATGTCAGGGTTTCTTTTACATCAACTCCTTCTCCTGAAACCCACAAGTTCTGCAGCTTCTTGGCAAGGACAAGATGCTTCCAGACCGAGGGCCAGTTTGTTTTACTTTACTAAAACGAGGAGGACAATCATTGTCAGATCTCATCATGAACACATGACTGGACTGAGGTCCCATTTCCATGACAATCTTCCATTTAGTTCTCTATTGCCATTTTCAAAGACTTACAACATAGTAGTACAGTAATAGTACAGAAGGGGACCTCCGAGCACCATCTCCGTGCACACCAGATGGTTGGAGACGCAAGAGTTACTGTAATACACTTGCCATACCAGTGGCTGGAGCTGTGACTTTGTGATGAACTAAATCAGATGCATAGAAACGCTTCCTGTCTTGGCGCCATGACAACCATGGGAACTACAGCAAGTGTAAACATCAACATTCGATAGTAGTGGAGTTTTTGTAGCGACCGAGGAGTAGGAGGAGTTACTGCTTGAAGACCCTGAATTAGAATGAGGGTCCATTCCAGGAGGACGTTGACTGGGAGTCGTGGCAGAACAAGTAATTAGGAGTACTAAGGAGTTCTGTGGGGTCGGCCACTGTTGTTACTGTCGACCCTCTCGCACATGGCAACTGCAAATGGCCATATTCAAAGTGTTGGATTTTCCCTGTCTCCATGGTGTTATTAGACATTTTAAGATCTTTACACTCTGGAGCTTGTTTCTGCTTTGATCCAAACATTGTCCTCTTGTTGATGGACTTCCAGAATGCAACTGACATTTGCGTTCTCATACAAAAAAGTTATCGTGTGAAAGGGGCCTTGGTTCGTCTCCTTGAAGACCTTCCTCCTCTGATCCCAGAGGCTTCTACAGTTCTGTAGGAGGAACATCTTCGAGGAGAGAAATGGTTGACCAGAACCCAGAGAACTGAGAACCTGCACAGACACCGTAAGCAGAACCTTAACAAGAAAAATATCTCAGTATTGTAAGTACCCTGTTCGTCCTCAGACAGACACTTAATTATTAATAATTTGGGGTAATTTTACTGTTAGATATTTCTGCCAAAACCTACATGGTGGACCCACTCTGTGGTCATCTTTGGTCTCTGAAGAAATTCAGGGGGTTACCTGATGAAGTCCTTATGTCGGGTTCTCACAATTGTTACTTTTACGTATTGAATTTGCATCACATTGCAAATATGGCTGGTGTCGTTCACCTTTTCTACCACTAGGGAGTGCACCGAGGTCTCCTTATATGACATTCTGCATTCACTCCAGGTTCAACAGGTTGAAGGCAGAGTGACATACAAAACTCTTGTGTCCTTATAAGAGGACTCAGGGTCACAAGGTTTTCAAATTACTTATTAACCTGTGCAATGTTACCAATTTGAGTTCCCGGATGCCTCAAGCTGGATCTTTTACCTCTTGGCACTTGGCTCCTTCTCGGCTGGGTTGACGCTCTTCCACACATTGCCGAATGATCCCTTGGACATCTCATCGGTGATGTTGACCGTAGCCGGATCACTCCTTCAGACAGGACGTACAGATTTATGTGCTTCACTTTGGCAAACTGAATAATTAGCATTGATAAACACATTAATAAAACTGGCCAGTATTCATTGGCACTTTACGCCCCCGATGCAGGGGAGAGCTTCTCCACGAGTGACCCATCAAAACCATACTTTATCTCAAAAGAGCCATTTTTTCTGCAGGTTTTGAATCAAACTGCGTGGGTGTGTTTACAGAACATGAGGCCAAACAGCCAGGCAGAAACAATAAATGCGTCTCCACACTTGGAGGGATCTTGAATCTTCAAGGTGATTTGTGGGTGTAATCTGACCCACCTTTGTCTCATCTGATTAGTTATACTGTGATCTACAGTAGCTGGCTGTCGCTCTAACCTGATTGGATAGTCTGGGTGTAGTCTATACTAAGTGGTTGTAATATAATGTGGTTGCGGTCTTGTCTGATTGGTGAGAAGTCTTGCCTAATTGGTTGTTGACTAATCCTCTTAGTTGTAGTTCCAACCTGACTGGTTGGTGCCCCGTCGGAATAGTTGCAGTCAGGCTGACTGGATGAAGCTTGGTGTAATGGTCCGCAGTCTGTGCCAGCTGCTTGTATTGCAATGTGGTTGTATTCTTGTCTGATTTGTTATAAGTCTTATCTGTCCAATCCTATTGGTTGTAGGTCTGGCCTGATTAATCTGTGTCTCAACTACTTAGTTGTATCGGGATCTAGTTGGTTGTCTGGTTGTCAACTGTCTGGTTTCAGATCCAGCCAATTGCATGCAGCAGCTGTTGTTAAAGCTAGCTAAAGGGGGCAACTGTGACTAGTTGGTAGACCGGGGCATTCATCCAATCTGATGGTTGGTGGTTCGATCCCTGGTCTCTCCTCTCTAGGAACTGAAGTGTCCTTATGTGGAGACACTGATTCCTAGAGTTGCTCCCAGTGGTCTGGGATGGTCTGGCTGTGGTCTAGCTGTGCCATCATGGGTGAGTGAGTGTGAATGTGAGTGGGTGAACGGAATTCAGAAAACCACAAGGTATTGAAAGTGCTATATAAATGGACAACATTTATAATAAATTCAAATGAGGGTCACCTGGTGTTGAGAGTAGAGGGGTAGACACTGATTGGTCAGTCATGTGAAATGCTACAATTCATTGATCTGAAGTAAACTGGCTAAATGTTTGGATAAACGTACTTGTAGGGTCCCTCCAATGGCACCTGCACAATGCCTTCCTCCTCCGCAATGATACTATGCTCCTCCTGGAAAGAGAAGAGAAGAAGTAGATACATGGAGAGCAGCCTTCCTGACGCTGTGGCAGGACTGGAGTTTGTGACTCTACCTCTTTGGCCGCATCCTCCAGCTTCTTCTTCTTCCACTCTGGCATCAGGTCATCCAGCCAGCTCAGCTCCCTCTTGGTGAAGATGAAGTCGAGAAGCTTGCGGATGAACACCAGCGCCAAGACCTGGACCGGCAACGGCAGGCAGACATGTATCGAGCAGCAGGATTTGTGTTCGGCGAACGTAGGAGGGAGCAAATTTTACCATCATGGGGAAAACAATGGCGGCCTTGGAGGTCTTTATGACCCACAGCAGCACTAGGCAGCTGAGCTGGATGATGGTGAAGAGGTGCACCTTCCTCAAGGGAACATGGCGAAGGTAGATGAAGTCCGGCTGGTGTTTGGCCGGCATGCCGAACAACCTCAGGCGGTCGAAGAACTGCGGACACGCATGCATTTTCATTTCAGGTCAGCCTCCAGTGGTCACGTTTTTCCAAAAATGAGTTCAAATCTGACCTGGATGCCTTTGAGAGAGGACGCCCCCATGTAGAGAAACACTCCGTACAGCACGGGCATGGGGATAAACTGAAAAAGCAAAACACGAAACAAAAACATCAGTATGGAAATACCTTAAACCCCTCAAGGAAACAACATCTGTTTGGTCCAGGGACTTGAAATGGACAAGATCTGATTGTGCGTCACTGGATTATTATTAGCTGGAGGAACTGAGTTAAGCCTCCACAATGGCTCTGCTCTCATGCTGAATTGGGCGGACAGTAGCACAGCACCACCGTCTGGACAGCACCGGGAACACAAAGAGACAACAGCAGGGGGGCAAAAATTGCAATGATGTTGCTATAGGGATGTTTTATGACTGAGAATGGAATAAATCCTTGAAATCAGCGCATCTCGTGTCCATTATCACGCACCCCGTCTCAAGGGACCATCTGTCTCGGGTGGCGCTGTGCTACGATGTTGTGGACTTTCTGCCTGCGGTCCGCCTGAGTACATGTGAGTGTAGCAGGAGAACTGTTACACAACGATAACGCTGGCCCCCCCACAGCCATTTATGAGCCTTGGTTACATGAAATTTGCAGACATGGGGTGGGGGACATGACAGAACAGAATCTCAGCAATACATGGAAAGTCCATTGAATTGAGCAGGTGGAGAGAGAGATGAAATATCAGACAGCAGAAGAAGAAAATGGGGGAGACTAGAAAGGGTCGATTGAATGGCTTTGTGGTTTGCGATCAGGAGGTTGGTATTTGTGGAGATAGATTAGGCTACATCATTTTTATTGGTCATTAGAGCAGGCTAGCTGCCTGTCTGGAGGAGATCTGTGTTGCAGCAGCTGCAGGGCTGTGGACGAAGGAGGCGGGACTTCGTGTGCAGTTTGCCTATCACAAGCCAATGTGAACATGAACGTCCAATGAGGATTCCCTTTCATCCGGCGCACAGATAACGGCACATGACACTTTATGACATCCCGTCAAAGGGAATTATCCATGATGGATAATTCTTCTCATTCCCAACAACCCACATACAGTCGTTGAGAATTCCTCCTGTGAATGAAAGTGTGCTGAGAAGATTATCCGGTGACCTTTAGCACGGAGGTCATGAAGACGGAGCAGCCCATCAGGGTGAAGATCATGAGTCCAGTGAACCGCTGCTCACGGATGCCCAGGAATTTGGGCTGCTCCCCGGGCGCCGAGCACTCGGACTCCAGCTTCAGGCTGTTCACATGGGAGATGGAGAGCACGGTGGCGGCCACGAACCAAGGCAGGCCCATGACCGAGCACACACCCAGCATCACCCCGACCACAAACAGGTCCAGGTGGTAGCCGCAGCCTTTCTGCAAGACACAATAGAGTCGTCATTACATTAAACCTCCTGGACAAACATGACTGCTTTGCAGCCGTTCATTCTTCAAGTTTTGCTGACAGCTAAATTTTGATGACGGGTACGGATGTGTTTTCAAAAACTGCTTGCTAGTTTGGCCTCGAGAGGAACACTGCAACGCAGCTCATCCTCTGTGAGCAGGAGCAGAGCTGCTCGCACCTGAAGAGCCCTTCTGATTCCCGTCACAAGAAGTCTTTCGATTTCTCTTCTCTGGCACAGGAGTGCTATTCTACCAATTCTGGCTGTGCCTTTTATTAAAATGTCGACTTAGCGGCGCAGGCACCCTCAGCTACCGGATCAGAGGCAAAGCAATCTGTCCGATCTTCTGCTTGAAGCTGGACCTTTGAAGACTAGAACGCACAAAGAGCCGGTGTAAACAGAACGTGGGCAGCCACGGAGCCTGGAGGGCAGCGTCTGGAGGGAGCGTGGAGATGACAGCTGACAGCCGTCTGGCAGAAACCTACCTCCTGCCCCAGAGGACAAACCATCTGTGCTGACAGGTAGACAACTTTTACACACAGTGCCCTTTTCCTGCCCCTCTCATTCACCTAGGGGCTGCTTCTGACGGTTTGAGAAGGGGATGCAAACCACTTGGGTATATCTTCTTTTTTGGGATCAGTCTTGTTTTTTTTCTCTGAGGTAAAAGTGGCTATGGTGTAACTTGTAGATCTTTAACCATACCGGGACAGGACAGAATACATGTGTGTGTATGATAGGAACTCAACTGGAGGGGAGAGGCTACAAGGAGTGGAGATGAGGAAGGTGGAGGAGGATAAAGACAGAGGGACAACATTTCGGAGCAATGAAGAGAGTAGAGAAGAGGTGTTTGGATATTGCGTCATGATTTTAATACACAATGTTTACATGCATTCATTTTATTCACTGTTTATTTTGATTGTCCTTGTGTGATGTGAGGATACTCACATCAACAGAGGGACTTGCAAATCCCCTACCTCAAATTGTTGAATCTCCTACCTCACACCAATATTTCAGTATCAATTGCAAAGACTGTTAAAATGTAACTGTGAGACCTCATCGTGTGATGTCAAGGAATGCACTATTCCGTACTTTTCCACTGACACCCCCCACGCATAATCGATCAAAGCGGACCTGCAACTTGGATCGGAGCACGGTGTTTCACGGCCCCGCTCCTCAAGTGTCCATATTCCAAGAGAGTTTGAAATCAAAAGGTCAGAAGAAGTCCTTATAAGGACTTTTTCCGACCTTTTGGTCAGAGGTATAAAATGAGCCCAGGGCCAGAATTTTTTAATCTACACATTCGACTGGACGCGTCTCAGCAGATGTCTAGAGGAGCTGAACGATCCTTGTGGGGTGACATTCATTCTGGCCCGGGATATCTCGTAAGTGAATTTTCCTGACTTTGAATAAACCATTCTTGCTTGATTAGTTCCTGGCCGTTTTTGACATTTTTCCCTGAATGATAATCTGAACACACCGGGACAACAAAGTCCCCGCCACAGAACCGGACTTTGGAACGGGGTTGGAACGGGTCAAGGGTTAGAACGGGTCAAGAAAAGTGTCAGGGGGATAAAAGAGAATAAAAGAACAGGTGGAGAAGACAGTGACGTGAGAGCAGCTGTGGTTTCTGATTTGGAAACAGTGAGGAGAAGACAGGAGGCAGAGCTGGAGGTAGCAGAGATGAAAATGTGGAGGTATCTTCTTTGGGAGTGAGGAGATTGGAAAGGATCAGGAATGAGTCCAAAGGGAAAACACATGTTACGTCTTCTGGAGATAAAGTTGGACTGAGATATTTTAGACATGGACAAAGGAGAGATGATGAAGATCTGGGTAGAAGGATGATGATGTTGGAGCTGCCCGGCAGGAGGTCTGGAGGAAGACTAGAGAGGAGGTTTAGCAATGGAAGGAAAAAGGACAGTGAGGAAGTTAGCTGGAGTGAGAAGAGAGGGTGGGACGAAGGCAGATGATTGGCTGTGCCCCTGAAGGAAGCAGCTCAAAGGAAAAGAAGATATTAAGACCTTATTATTATTCAAACGGGGTTTTCTTCTGTCCAACTGGTAGATCTACCTCCTCAAAATTGGTCTGCTCTTTGACTGACTCTTCCTCCAGTGATCTGAGCCACAAACCTGACCTTTATTTTGGATTATCTGTGACCCTTCTGCTGCTTCATGCATGAGAGAGAATTTTAATCAGTTGTTTTTGCAGACTAGATCCTTGCCAATGGCGAGGAGACTCAAACCGAACACCCACACTGCAACTCCGGTAAGAGGCTTTTCGCATCATCAGTACCTTCAGTTTGTGCTCCTTCCGGTTGATGATAACAGCGGTGATCTGCTGGTCCATGAAGATTAGGATGGTGCACAGTAGGGCAGGAATGAAGGTGATAATGGTGGTCCACCAAGGATTGGGTCCAACGGGATTTATGACCCAGCCGCGGTCATCTCTGGTTGGCTGAGAGGTACAACAGGGGAGTGTGAGAAGTTCTTGGACGTATTGGTATTCATCCCAGTTCCCTTCCTCCGAATCCAAGTATCTTCATCCAGTGTGTGTGTGTCTTTACCTTCATGATGGACTTACTTTGAACTTATTGGGAACCTGTAACTTGGGCGAGGGGATCCCCAGGGCGTAGTCAACTAACACCATGGTGAGGATGGTGATGAAGACAGCGAAGTCGCTGATGATGGCCCGAACCTGCAGGCAACACAAGGACACACACACTCTCACACACAAACTAGAAATTCTTGGTGCAACCATTAGGAGGCCACTTTGGAAGAGACCAGGAGAGAACCAGGTGTCTGGCCGAGGTTGTTACCACGTAGTACGTGCCTTGGTGGGGAAGTACCGCCTGGTCTTGAACTCCTTGAGGAAGGCGGACATGAAGACAGTAGAGAAGAAGAGGACCACGCACCAGAACAGGACGTCTGGGATGTACGGGCCATGAGGGCCACAGGCACTGCCCTCAAAGTCTCCGTGCAACATCTCGCACTCCTACTGGCACCGGACAAGATGGGTGGCGATGAAGATGGCAGTGGGGAACCAGGACAGGAACACAGAGGGGTGGGGTGGAGACGATTATAGTGACGTGGTGGAGATGGTGGAGATGGTGGCGGCGGAGGGGTTAGTTAAGTCT
The DNA here is from genome assembly GCF_037954325.1 of Fistularia commersonii. NCBI lineage: Eukaryota > Metazoa > Chordata > Actinopteri > Syngnathiformes > Fistulariidae > Fistularia > Fistularia commersonii. The sequence goes on along the minus strand of NC_141289.1, from coordinate 6,602,019 downwards.
GAACAGCAGCTGCTTTCAGGTACATTTTGAATTCCACGCAAAATACACGGTGAGATTTGCGCAACAGGAGATTTGATCCCCCTCGTTGCTGGTTCTCCTTCAGCGGTGGCCTGGAGTTTTAGTGCAAGTTTATGTTAAATGCAATTTTTACAACTAAAATGTTTGAATCACCCTGAATACGTCACTAAGCCCAGAGAACCTCAAAATACATTTCCTACTGTTCTTGGATCTGCTAACTGATGTCTCGTTCATGTTCAAAGAACTTCCTGCATAGATGCAAAGCTGGGAACCTTCTGGATAGTTCTGAAGCTTTCAGGTTTTTCTTTTCCTTAGAGCTGCTCCTTTCAAGGGTCAACAAACTCCCTGCCCTCTGCGCCTCCATCCAAGCAGTTCCGACCTCAGTAACCGTCGACCATGATCTTCACTGTCTCTCCTCTATCCATGGCCCTGCCATTTCAGTCTGACTTTATCCCCAGAATACCTAACATGTCAAGTTTTCAGGCTATGAAGTATATTTGTGGAGGAACCACAGCCGCCCTGTATATAATTTCTTCACATCTTGGAGAGTCTACTCTAGGGGCTGGCAAACTACGGCCCGCGGGCCACAGCTGGCCCGTTGGTCTCAATAATCCGGCTTGCCAAAGATTGGTTATATCGGTTGTATCTTGTGGTAACCCAGTCCCGTCGGTCGAATTTCAAAAGTCAATAGGGCCCCTGAGCCAAAACGCTTGGCCACCCCTGGTCTAGCCTCTCTTAGCTTTATCAACCCACCATTAGAAGAGCTTATCAGCGCCACCTTACTGCAAATGTGAGTGGTTATTTACCTTGACCTCCAGCATGGTCCAGTTGACCTGGGAGGCAGTGATGTTCCTCTCCTCCCAGAACTGCAGTGTCTCATTGCTGGGATCACTGGGTCTCACGCAAGTACACCTATGGGAGAAATTAAAAATAAAAGCATTGGTGAAATTCATGTTGCATTCATGTGTTCATCATCTCATCAACCAATCCTGTGCTTCTGCACCACATTATTTCACCAGCATGACGTGATATCAGATTACAACGCTGTCTTCTGTAGCTTGGAATTCCCACCTGATGGTTGCGTGACCCCTCGGCTGATATCAGACACGGCTGCCGAGCAGCCGCACTCAGCGGATTGAAAAGAATCAGCTAATGTGCTCAAACACCAAAACAAGAGGCGCCTGCGTTCATAATCCCTCCAACACCCAAGACTTTTCCTCGGTCCACTCACATCAGGGAGTGGACGCCATTTTCCCAAAAGCTCACATCTCCGAATTGTTTCTGTTACCTAATCCGTTATGCAACTCCTTCCCCGCCGCAGCGTTCGCACCATCCACCTGCCTCATCCGTCTGCGCCGCGTCGATTGGCCGATAAAAGCCGGCCCTGAAAAATGATGCATATTAAATGGATGCATAAAAGACTCAGTGGATCCGGATGAGAAGTGCTGTGATGCATCCGTTCTGTCCTCGCAGGAGGAAATAGAAATGCCACCTACTGCTTATCCTTCATTAAAATTCACCGCATAGATGAATACTAACGCAAACGCTCATTTCACCAGTTGAACTTGAGGACATTGGACATCTCCTCCTTTTTCAACCTCAAACAATCTACCCGTTATCGCTCTCAGGCGTCTCCAGGGCTGTGCCGCATCAATTCAGATTAGCGAGGATGTCTGTGAAGGAGGCGATCTGAAAATCAGTTCTAGCTGAAAAACACTGTCGTGTTATGAACTGCATATGCAGACACATTCCTCAAAGTGATGCTCCAAGATGGGAGGAGGAACAGCTTCCTGCAAAGAGGGAGCAGACCTCATTTTGTGTTTACTGGGAGTCATCACCCATGATATCCTGAGCCTGGTCTTCATCACATTTACACCACTTCCCACGTGAGCTGTGGAGAACCTGCGTCCCTCTGCAGGAACACACGCCATTGAGGACACCGGATGGCGTTTGCAACGTTCACGGATTCCTACCACCCTGCCTATTGATGGTTCGCCTTTTGCCTTTGTTTTAGCTACGGGTTCCAGGCAAGTTCTTCATGAGCCTCAGCACCAAGACCAACAGACTTGAGGAACAAGTTCCCCCCCGAGCTGCCTCCTTATTGGACCCTGACCCCGCTCACCCCCTGCATAAAGGCTGGACTATTTTTCTCTATCGTCCTTGATCCTTTGGACATATCCACTGTCAAGTGTGGTCAAAGCTTTTGTCTTGTATACTGTTCATACTGCATAAACTGTATGTACTACATGTGTCTTTATTTGCACACCACATCCATCCATCTGATAGGTTCTTAGTACTTCAACCTGTGTATTACATCTATAGCACACCCACCTGTATACCATCTTTATAATCCACTCAATAATACATTTGCCTGTACATGATATCTAAGGCTCTGCCATTATGCTGTGCATAATGTTCAGTATGTATTATATCGACCTTTATTTGCACACAACCATCTGTCTGATACATTCAGAGTCCTTTTGTCTGTATTTTATGTCTGTAGTACACCCATCTGTACTTATATTCACCTGTTTCTTATTACGCTTAGCCCTTATCATGTACATAGTGTATACGATGTAACGCCATATATACAGTGTACATACTGAATAGAGTACATACACTGTATATACTGTATCTAATCTATATATGTGGCGGTTGGGCGCTGGGATCTACATTCCTGCACACTGAAACCATCATAAGTGGATTTAAACAAACCTGTAACACAGTAGCATCTATTCATACTGTGAAGTATAAAGATATGTAGGTGGGATGTCTAAACATAAGCAATATTTCAGATTTCTGACATACTGATGGATGGATGAGGACTGTCAGCTTGCAGTTTCAATGCATGCATCAAACTGTTATTAATATGCAGGCATCCAGTATTACTATGATTTTATCATGATTATGAATCTAAGATGACATTATGAGGGGCTGGGCATGGAAGAACTTTGTATCACCGATCCCTTAAGCCATTCCCTTACATACTTCTTCCCAACAGAAATTAAATGACTTTCTATGATGGGACTAAATGTCAGATATCCCAGATGTTCACAGCACCAGAATAGAAAGCACGGCTTGACATAACATCCCACGGCAGCTTAGGCCGTGGGATACAGCACAGTGGTCCTGAGACACACTCAGCCAGGGATTATGTGATATACCGTTCTGAAGAGCATTCAAAAGCCTCGATCACGTGCAGAAACAGCGTATCATTGCTGAGATCAAACTTTAGAAGGACTAATTAAAAGCCAAGACTACCGGAGGAACATTACTGAGAAGATCCGTCCCCGATAAAAACAAAACTCTGCAAACCAAAATAAAAAACTGGGATCAAACTCCACGACTGCGATGGGTAGTACAACTTGTCTGAAGCTATCTGCAAATCTGTTGGCTCCGGCCTCAAGCCGTGATGATACTGATGACATCATTAGGATACGTCTGCGCTAAGCTGGCTTAACTCCCCTCAGACTCCCTTCCAAAGGCGCCACGAAAGAGGCTTTTCTCTCTCAGCCCGGCCTGGTCGCTCGTCTTGCCACAAGGAATATCATTGGTTGTCTGGTCGGTTCGGTCCGGATTCCAGGAGGCTTTAGCGGCAGCTGCGGACTCCTGCAACTAATCGGCTGGATCTGAAACTAATCGGAGTAGACTGCGACCAATCAGGTTAGAACCTCAACCAATCAGACCACAGCGCAACTAATTTGATGAGACACGGATCAATCAGACTGCACTACAATCAATAGGACTAGTCAACAACCTATTAGACAGACAAGACTTATAACCAATCAGACAAGACTGCACCCACATTACAATACAACCAATTAAAATGGACTGTAACCCATCAATCTACACCCCACCCAATCAAATTAGGCTACAACCAATATGAATGGACTGCTGCCAATCAGGTTTTCAGGGCGGCGTGTTGCAGGAGGTAGAGCAATCATTTTTGGAACCGAACATTCCTGGTTCCTGCTCGTCCTAGTGTGTCGAAATGTTGTTGAGCAAGACACTGAACCCCTAACTGCTCCCTTGGCACTGGTGGACGGCATATCTACTGCTCATGGTTCATCCATGATAGGTAAATTGGAGAGAATGAATTTCCACACAGGGATTAATAAAGGATAAATTATTATCATTAAAACTAAAACCAATCAAACCACAGTACAATTAATGAGATGACTCCATTGAGTAAACTTAAGAGTGCGATAATCCCTCTGCAATTCATCATAAATTTCTACCACTGTGCAATCAGGAGCACACTGACCCATGGATTCTTCGTGTTTTTTTAGCTGAGCTGAGGCTGACCAGCAGGCCTCCCAGAAGTGGGTGAAAACAGCATGGAGGATCATCACAACCATCTATACCACCCACTGCCTGACGCAAGTTAACAACATCCTACGTGACCAGCACCATCCTGCACATCACTTCTTCCACCCACTGTGCTTTGGGAGGAGATACAAGTCAATCTGTGCCAGAACCTCCAGACTGCCCCACAGCTTCTGTGCCCCCATCGATCTTATACACCACAAACCACCACTACAATAACTTTGAACAAGGTCTTGCACTGCTGCAGCTTCCACACAACATTCCACTGACAACAACATTCTACTCACCTCAGCAACCAATTAGTGCAGACCACATCCAATCAGTCTAGACTACAATTGATATGAATGGAAGACAACAAGCATACTGGACCGGACAACGATCCACTAGGATTGGACACTAACCAATCAGACAAGACCAACAACCAACAAGAACAGACAACCAATTAGGTATATTACATGACAGACATCAGACAAGCAGGGAACAACACAATACAACCAATTAGTGTTGGCCACAAACAATCAGATTAAACCTGCGACTAATCGAGTTGTACCCCAACAGGTTTCAGATGCCTTACAACCCATTGGGGGTCTCATGAATCATGACCCATGTTGTTTCTGAGACCTCCAACATAGCAGATTCATAGATATTTAAGAATTTTCAAAAGGTGCCCTCCAAATAGTTTCTATTTAGATAGCATCCAACAGCCAAATGATATGCAGTTAGATTAGTTACATTCAAACAAACAGAAATGCGGGTTTGAAACTAAACACTTACGAGTACTGTGTGAGTTTCTGCAGGTTGTTGTGCTTGTTGATGGGGTAGTGGACGCCCAGGTGGATCAGCTTCTCCAGGGCCTCGTAGATGAAGATGATGCAGATCAGGGCGGCAAAAGCCTCCTCAGTGAAACGCGTGATGTAACAGACGAGTGAACTAGCATCCGTTGCCACCAGCAAGAGACAGAAGAAGGCTGTCCACAGGCCGATGCAGGCCCTCAGCGAGAGGTAGGAGAGGCCGTATTCCCTGAGAGGACAGAATGTCACCCAAAAAAAAGAAAACGCATAGGACCTGATCTTTGGAAACAAAAGACGAACATTGACCCACTTGCAAAACTTGAAGAGGATCTTCTCGAAGACCAGAACAGGGCCTGTGCTGCCGAGGATGGTGAGGGGCTGACCAGCGAAAAGAGAGTAGGCAATTCCAGTCATGGAGGCCCCAAACAGAGACTCAATTGCGCTCTGAAAGACACCAAATCAAGTTCTCAACCTCGTTTTTGTTTCCTTTAACAGTATTAATGTTCCATTGTTTAGTTTGTTTATTTTGTATTTGAAGAAGGAGCTGTTCCTCACCACTCGCCCCTCTGTGGCCTCCCCCAGGAGGCCCCCGAAGGTGATGACAGGAGACATGCAGGCGCAGTAGAGGAAGAGGAAGGAAGCCAGACACTGCAGACTGATGGCATCCGTGTAGTCAGACAGGTAATGGGGGGCCTTTCGCTTGATGTCAAAGACAAGCCCACCGAATAACCTTTTGGTGAAAACACAAGTTTTATAACCAGAGAAGTTTGCAAGGGAATACAGGTGGAGAAAGACAGTGCAGGGAATGGCCCGGTGGTTGCAACTGGAATTGGTTTCTCTCCTTTTCTGTTGTATACCTGGCGAGGTTGGACGTTGGTCCAAGTCAAAAGGATGCGTTATGTTAATGGATGAGTTGTCGTACAGCAGTTGGGTTGATTGGGGTTGTGTTAATGTATATATCGTTTGAGGAACAAAAGTATGACTCCCAAGGACTCACCTGAGTCGAAACCAGAGCAGGTAAGTGTGAGAATAACGTGTAGATCAACTGAGAGAAACTAAGTCCAAATGCCAATTCGCCATTTTCACAATTTCACTAAGTGCAACAAAAAAAAAACCTTTTGCAGTATGCTAATTTGATGAGAGTTAATGCATGACTTTGCAGACACAACGAGGCACAGTTCTGTTGTATGTGTTCATTAGCTATGAATGCACTCCCAAGATCCTCAGCCATTTGCTCTCCGGCTGCAGCCAGTGAGGCTACAAGCCACAAGCCGTTACTATAGCAACAATGTGCAGGACTTGCTTATTTCAGTTGTTGCATGGGCGTCCTGGGTAGCAGCGGGGAGGGAGGACAGTTGGGTTTGGTAACCGAGAGTGGGCTCCTGGCCAATCCTTGCTGGGATGAGAGCTTTGGGGGCTCAGTGCGGCTTATCATTCATTCCCCCACCATTAAACTACCAAGATATCGCTAAGCGCTCCAGCGTATTGCGATCCAGAACCGTCTAGTAGCCCTGATGCTAACGTCACACCATGAGGCGGGAACCAGAAAGAATACAGCTGCTGATCTCCAAACTTTCATCTGGGACTTGGGGGAAGGATTACAGAGGCGAACACGGTCGAAGCAGCCAAACCTCCACTTTGAGTCGTGTTCGGTTATAAACCTCTTAGACGGTCGTCATGTGTGCATGTTATCTGGGCGATGTGAATTAGAGCTGATTGAGCACTGAAACACCAATGCGAGATGTTTCAAATGGCTGATTTCCTGCAGCTAATGGCGACAGGAGCCATAACTTATGGCCCTTCCCTGTGGCCCAGAGTGTGTGTGTGTGTGTGTGTGTGTGTGTGTGTGTGTGTGTGTACACACACAAGCACACACACAAGTACAAAAGACAAAAGAAAACACAATCAATAATGAATGGGTATTTATCTTGATAATCTAAAATGATTGTCCGAGTTGCTTAAACTTGATTAATCATTTGTATTTGTGTGACAGCCCTGATTTCCCGTCATATTCCTGTAAATACAGAATATGATCAAAGAACATATTGCCGCCACTCATGCAGGATATTATAACCCTGTTTTAAAGGTGACTCCGCAAACAAATGCACCTGGTTTCCTGCTACATCACTAATAAAGCACTTCCTCTGCTGTCGGACAAATCAATTCCAGGGTGAAGCTACTTCCATGCAAACTCGTCTGAAAATGCCATGCTTCCAATGCTGTGGAGGCACAGTGTTGTTTTTTTTATTTTTTCTTCGTTAAGGACCCTTTGGTTGCTATGAAACAGAATATCTGCAGGAGGGAAAATCCTTGCAGGGAAAGAAGACCGATGCTCTGCAGGGTGTGAAGGCTAGTCTTCGTTCTCTGCCGCAGCCGCACAGATAAGTAGGAAGTGACAGGCACTAAAGTGAAGTTCAACAAAGTTAGCGATGGGCAAGCTGAAAACAAGGGTCTTTTTGGAGATCATTTGAGAGGACCTGTGATGGTCCTGCAGGAGGATCAAATTTATAGCATGGGGACCCAACGAGGGCTGATGGCAGCTCCTCACAAATCACTTTAACACCTACTTCCCAGTGCGCTGAAGCTCGGGGCCACCGTGCCCTCCATGTTCCTCCGACTCTCCCAGATCCGTCACGCCATTGGGAACAGGGGGGATCTTCCGCTTTTCCTGTGTGGTTAATAGAGCTGTCAGTCACCCGCTGGCGGAGCCGTGACGATTCGAACAAAATCTCAAACTCTGGTCAACGTCCAATCAGGTATGGACACCGACTGACGATCTATCTCCAACATGACCAGCCTTCGTCCCGGACAGCTGGTCAGCTAAATACCACTTAATGAACCAACTCATGCAGACATTTCTTTTCACACACTGAAGGTGTGAGAGGAGCTGCGAACACGACCAGGACAAAACGAGCAAACGGAGTCTCGCAATATGAATTTTGGAATATTCCCAAATCTTTGGCATGACATTGAATTTCACAGTGCCAGAAGAGGAGAGAATTTAGCTCTCGAACGAGACGGCTCCTTTTCTGAAGTCGTCACAGGGCCAAAAATAACCATCAGGAGAAAAATAAGTCTCGGGTGGGGATCGACAGCAGAACCCCGGGGGAGGGACATCAAAGCATCAAGAGCAACAAATTAGAGATTAGTAGAGATTATAGAGGAATGTAGATCGTCAAAGGTTTTCTCCGGCAAGGAACGGCAATATATTCAGACTATTGGAGATGCAGTATGAAACAAGTAAACCTAATCTGACATTTGAAACAAAAACAAAGATTCATAGGTTGGTTGGTTGGGCCGGGATTAGACTTTGGGTGTTTGTTTGCCCGCGTATACAAAATAAATATTTGTACAAACAGGCAAGACTATCTTGTAAATCCACTCAATTGGGAATGAAAGTCTCATCGCTTTGCGTCCGAATGGCAAAGTTATTGAGGGTTAGGGTAGTTTGGGTTAACCAGACTCATGTTTGTGCTACTTTCACTTGTAGCTTTACTCTAGTTTTGAAGGATTAAAAAAAGAATGAAAACAATCATGGGGGTTTGGGTATGCGTTGGGGCTTGGGGGAGTTTGAGCTTTCCATTGGGACCAATCCCATGATTGTGCTACATTCACTTGCAGATTTACTTTTGAAAGATTAAACAAAACAAATAAATCATAGAGATTAGGTTTAGGCTTCGGGTTAAGGTTAGGGTTTCCCTTGCCTTACCAACTCCGCAGCTGCTAGTTCTGGCACATTTCATTTCTCTTTGGATTCACTGGATCTGACAAGTATAAAATGCCATACACATGCGGGGATGCTCAGTCTCGGTTTCTATCGGACACGATAAAGTCAACATGCGTAGATGGCAGGTCTTAGGAGGTTCATTTGACATTGATTGGTTAAAAGTTACAGACAGGACTTTTACCTGAGAGGGCACATTTTTGGGAGGTTCTATTCTGATGGAGGGATCCCACTCCCCAGGTGGTAACACTGTTACTTGGTCCAGGAACTCGTCGATTCCTGCCACCAGGTCATTCCTGTCTTTGGCTTTGTACGCCACATCATGGAAAATCTGCAGAGGACAAACATGGGGTACCTTCATACATCGCACCTGAATGGAAGAGGCAGCGTCTGGCTACTGTGGTGGTTAGCAATGTTAGCTTCCAGCTCCACTGTGGGGAATCCTGTCATAGGTGTCATACGCACTCTGTTCATCCCCAGAGGCCTTTCACTTTGCTTTTCAACAAAAGTTAAAGGGGTCAGTTGATCCCAGGGGTGTATGATTGGGTTTGTTTTTGTTTTTCTAGGTGGATTTTAAAATTAAAGCCCACTGTGAGGCACAAACAAAAGTTTTTCATCATGAATTTATGAATAACCTTTGTGTCATTCAGCCTTGCTGGGGCAGAGGACTGGTATGACCCATTATGGTTTATGGTGTTAGCACTTGTCTGTCTCCTAGCTTATTAGAACTTCCAAGTTGTTTGGTTTAGAGACACTGAGGAGACAGCAGGCAGAGCTGGACGCAGCAGAGATGAAGATATGGGGCTTCATCTTTGGGAAGAGGACAGAGACGATCAGGAATTAGTCCATCAGAGGGATAGTGCATCTTAGATGTTTTGGAGATAGAGAGGAGGGATGGTGAATATCTGGGTAGGAAGATGCTGAGGTTGGAGCAGAATGTCTCGAGAACAAATAGAGGTTTATGGATGAATGGAGGGAAAGAGGACAGAAAGTTAGCTGATTGTGAGAGAAGAGAATAGTGATAGGCTATAGAGCAGCCAAATGAAAGGAGCGCTTATTATTGTTTACACTCCCCTTTTCTCCCTTCAGTTTTTTTCAAAAGAAAATTTCCTCCAGCCATGTTGGCATCTTTCATTACAACTGAGCAGCGCGGGATGGCAGCCTCACCTCATCAGTCATCAGGGTAGCAATGGACCGGCCGATTTCATGATACTGTGGACCTTTTCCCAAAGGACCAAGCAGGATGAAAAGGAACCTGTAGGACACAGAATGAACTCCTTTTTTCAATCAGGCAGCCACAATTAAGTTTCCTTCGCTTGCCTGAAGGTGATGTGGAATACAGAGAAAGAGAGCAGGATTTAGCTTCTAACCTGGTGGTGATAGGAACCTCAGCCAGGCCATTGAGCAGCACCGCAGGTGAAAGGCGCACAAAGGCCACCACAGGGCGCTCTAGGAATTCCAACTCCCCAACCAGGACATTGGAAGCCTCAGCACCAGGCGGGATCTTCTTCATGAAGTGGAGGTCAATCTATAGAGAGAAACAAAACACAAAGATAGCTGAGGCTGTGGAACATTCTCTTTACTCAGAACAAGGTGATTCGATAAAAATGAGTGGCTGACCGGGAGCTCCCTGAAAGAAAACAAGCATGGCTCTAGTCAAATTACCACCACTTTCCCAGGAAAAGATGTAACCTGAGCTTAAGTCAAACATACAATATTAGTAATGTGAGCAGAGGATAAACAGCCAGATCAGCGGTGGGTCCAGTTGCTCACCTTGCTGAAGTCAACAGCACTGTTTTCCCGGCTGACATCCTGCTTGCCCTCGTTGTTGGTGGGCTGGGACTGAGGCGAAACTGTTTGACCTGTCAGGCAGAGCACGGAACCAGCGTTATATCACTTTCACGCAGGCTCAGGCGTATCACAATTCTACTTTCCTAAACATAAACAAAGCTATCCTTGGAGTGACTACAGGGTGTAGTTGTACCCTCTGAAAAATATGACACAACAGTGGACCCTTTTGTTGTCGGTGCTGCACCAGTGTTGAGGAAAAAAGGTTCAATATTGTCCCTTTTTTTCAGAGTTTACTTGGTGAATGCACTTGCTGAGTTCATTGAGTGAATGATCGAGTGTAAAGTGGTGGCTATGTTTCAAACCTGGTCATTCCAAAAAGGGGTTGTTTGGACGAAACAAGGAGCGATCTTTAACATCCACCTGGGCCGAGAGGAGATTTGTTGTTGTGTTTTTAACTTTGCTGTGGTGAAGTCAAAGATGGCTCCTTCTGATTTTCAATTCCAGGAGAATTGTGGTGTGAATGTACCAGTTGCAGCTGCTGGAGCGAGAGGACTGTTGAACTTGTGTCAGGCTCAGAATACCAGCTCTGTCAGTGAGGATGTGATGCTACAACTATTAAAGAAATAGTTTTGGGAAGTATTTGTACTCTTTGATTTCATCTTCTTAAAAGTGGATCCCTTCTGGTCTCTTTAATCTCCCTTTAAATCTAAACTAAGGGGCAGATGTGGTACCATCCAAGAGCACGGTCTAGGAAGATGTTCTAAAACTGTGGCTGTTCATGTAATCCGCCCCTAAACTTGAAGCTCTCAAATAAATGGAATCAATCATCGCCAGATGCAACACAGTGGATCAAGGAAGTGCTGATCAACCAAAGCACTGGATCAACAAGCCGCACCCAGAAACATTACCCATACCACTTCCTCAGCTCCTATGGTACAAAGAAAAATACACACACTAGAAGAAGACATTCACAGACATGTGATTTCAATAACAACAAAATAACCCCGGTAATCTTCGACAAGACTGAAAAAGCTTCTCTGAAAATAGTTTAGTGTCATGTATGGTCATGGGATGCAATTCTGTACTTCCAATTCAATTGAAGAGTCAACTAAAGTTCCCGGGATAATGCCAAAATCATCATTCCATTCCTTTGAGTCATGCAGAAAATCACCAGGGTCCGGTTTGGAACCGTTTGGTCTTTCTACTGTATACCTGGCTTGTACAATCCACCAGCCAACACAGTAAGAGCCTCACGGATGACTTCTGCCACTCGACCCGCTCTAGACACCCCCAAAGCTGCAGCCAGAATATCTTTGCACATGCATAAAACAAAACCCCGCCGAGCCACAACGAATGCTGCCGAGAAAGAACATCAAAACCATCCCAAGCAAACACATCAACCTGACGCTTCAGCAGTCAAAATCAGCAGAGAACTAACATTCTTTGGCTTGATGTTTCACAACAAGTACTCAAAAAACCCTGCAGCGAGAAGACACGACAAAGGCCTTGAAATATTTCTAAAGCATATTCTGGGTCTCTCAATCCAAGTCTAGTCGGTAAATTTGCTTCTCAAACACAAGGACCATCTGCGCTGCAAGCTATTCATCACTTGGTGCAAAGGCAAGACGTAGCATCATAACCAAACACACTACTAAAGCTAATTAGTTGCTAGTTACCTACAGTATATGATGTTCAAGTTATGACCCATGGGCGCCATCAATCCAATCAGCTAACATAGGATGACATATTTTCCCAAACTATTCCTTTAAATAGGTATTACAAAAGCAGCAAAATGTAGGTTATAGTTTATTTTGGTGTTATGAGGTTATAACATGGATTCAAAGCAAAAAGTGAACACTACTATTAGTGACTGAATCATTTGTTTTAGAATGGAGGTCACGAAACTCCTGTCATTTCTACTCATCAAATATATTATTGGCAGTGAGGGGAAGTGGAGAGTATCATCATAGAGAATATTGACGAGCAGAACAGAACTAGTGCTCATGTAATATCATGCACCCATTGTCTGTAAAGCACAAAAACTCCTAGCTTAAATGGGGCTAAAACATAGTTTTATTGCTCAGAATGCTTGAACTTTATTGTTTTGCACAACCATCATGGATGTGGACAGATATCTGTTGTACTCGAACTCAAAAGGGGGAGTCGCAAAGTCCTTGCTTCGACCTGTAGGTCATTCCAACAAGGTGAGATGTTACCAACCAAGAATTCCCAGGGACATTAAGTGACTCTGCTTTATAAACACAGCAGCTGCATGATACATGTTGGACTTTGCGGGGAGAAAAAATCTCATGATGACACTCTCCCCTTTTCTCCCATCACTTCTTTGACTATAACTCTCTACATTAGCACCAGCTAAGGTGCCCTGGTTGCCTGTGCTGAATTGTTGCTCTGTGTCTTCCTGTGAGATGAGACAGTAGCCTTGCGCGACTGCCTCGAGGACACTAAGGCGTTTGGTCTGGCTTTCATCAAACGGCATGTCTGGGGTCGCATTAGCGCAGCTGCTGAGGGAGCTCAAAGGTGATGAAGGGTCGGACAGACACCACAAGCAGCACACACACTGCGGCCACGCCACACAGGGTAACTCCTTTCTGGGCAGAGCGGTCTCAGGGAGGGTTTTTTCATGAAAACACCTGGGGGACGTTATGTTTTGATAATGGAGTCCATTTACTGGTTTCGAATGGCACGCACATGCAAAACACAACGGAAAAGACAAACACAGAGAAAACACAAACGAGAGGAGAGAATGAGATATAAAACAGCAGTAAACATAGCAAGTCACAGATGGAATCAAACACGCAAAGGAGTACAATTTTACACGAAAACAGACTGTCCATGCCAAAACGGAAAAACATGACCCCGGTAGAGAAGGCAGAGTGTTCTCACTCACCATTTTTGTCCATCGAATGAGGTTCCGACTGCTTCTTTCCAATATCGGCAAAAGAGCGTACAATCGGAATGCGGTTGGCCAGTTTCTTGTGATTCTGGTGGTGATGCTGCTTAAGCAGCGCCTCGCGTATCCTCCTCCTGGCATCCTGACCCACCGGGCCAGAGACTTCATGCTGATCCAGAACCATATCTAAGAAACAAAACACAGCGCTGAAGGTTTCCCATGCTAGTTTTTGGATCATATTCTCCGGCACAGTTTTGACTGCTGTCAAAAATACCCCATTTTGTTGTTTTTGTCAAAGGAATAAAAAACAAGCCCGTTCCCCTGAATAGTAAGATGAAGGTTTCACATGAAGATACATCTCGGATTGTCAGTCAACTGTTTACCCGACTTTTCAGCAGAAAGCAAAACAAAGGAAGTTTTGAAGGAAGAATGAAGTAACCTTCAGTTTGATGTTCCACCTGTTCATATCATACATACAAAATCATTTCAGCCATTTTTATGATCTATTTTTGTCAGGTTCTGTTTGTGTTTCGCAAAGCTGTCATAAAACCTTTTTGTCATTTTCCGCACTGCCACAGCTTTGGTACATGTAGATGTTAAACAACAAATGTCCCAGAATCAAACCTTTGAGAAGTGTAACTACCTGCAATCTCCTCCAGTGAGCTAGCCCTCATGTCCAACATCACGGTGCCATTCATGATGCAGCTGCGAAGCTCGAAGAGACTGTGTAGAGACAGAGTGGCTACGTAGGGCTTGCTCCACCGCTCACCGCCATCCTCAACGTCCTCCTCGAATTTAAGCCACCTAGACACACACACATACCAGAAATGGAAGACAAACATGCTTGTGAAAGGCTCACTCATTTTATTACGTACCTTATCGTACCTGAAATTCCTATTTTCTGAATTACATAAATTAACTGAAAGACAAATACAATCATGAAGTAGAGAAGTCTGACTCGATACGGTCAGAGATTTATTCCACAGCCCACGATCTGGGAAAAAAAATGTATGTATGCTTTGTATTTCTAACTTTTGGACCTTCAACAAAATCTAAGAGAAGTTCAAGAGAACATCTAAACACTGTGTAAAGGTGCACCTCACTGCAGGATGCTAAGCTGCAGCCTCTTCCACAGCCATGCTTTGTCTTGAGTCTCTCTGACACATGTGTGTAGACGTCCCCGGGTGAAGTATCATCCATAAGCTTTCATTTGGATTGGCAGTGCTTAAGAAGTACGCCTGATGGCTGCTGATCTGAGGGAGACTGTTGCTTATCTGAACGTCTGAAGGTGTCTGCTGCTAATCTGCCAACATGGATGACTGCCGCGAAAGGAGGAGCCAATGACTGGAGGCCAGTTGTGTTCCCATCAGCGGGGCCGGTTAATGATCTGGAGCCAGCTGGCGGGAAGCTAGCAGGCTCAAGGATAGCATGCTAGGGGCCTGTTGGCTGCGGGCACGCAGACAAGGGGAACACAGGGCACCAAATGGGAATGTCCGCCATGTTCTCTGCCAGCTCAGACATCGCCTCGATTTCATAGTCAACACAAATAAGCCTGTTGCTGCCTCTATATGTGGAGCCGAAAATGTCCAGGCTCTTCGATGCAGTCACTCCTTGGGTCATCATATCTTTGCAGAAGAAACATTGGCGTCATGATTGTTGAAGCAGGTGGACCCAAACATGTCCTTCTAAGGATCAACTTGAAGAATTTATGTTTTTTGTTTTGAGGCAGCACACTGATTATCAGAGGAGACTGGTTAGCAAGGCACTAACCAGACCATCGAGAGGAACTGGCGGTTCAGTCTTTGCCAAAGGACACTTTGACATGCAGCCAGCAGGAGCCGGTAATAGAACTGCCAACCTTCCAATTTAAAGGACGCTTGCTCTAGCAACTGAACTGCAGATGATGATCTGGTTTACTTCTAAATTATATTATTTATCAATTAACATACTGATTCATTCACTACCTATTTGTGGATCAATTCATCCATGACATACAAATTCAAATTTAATTAACAAATCCCTCTATCCTACTGTATATCTGCTACAAATACAAGCTTTGCAAGCAACCCCTTACAGCGCCTCCTGCTGGCCTTGGAAAATACAGGGTCATGGCTTAGCCGTCGCATCTCAGCACGGACACAAGGTTTATTTTCTCTCATACGGTCAGTGAATCTCAAGCGAGGCACGAGGATCCTGTGGGGTGCGTATTAACAACGGGCAGCAGGCTGCCTCAGCCCGGGCCGCCTACCTGGCTGTCTCCTTCCATTCTGCATCCTCGCCCTCCCTGAGGCAGATTTCATCCAGCTCGGTGAACAGAGCATGGGGGATGTGCTCCTCGTCGCCGTCCTCGGTCCCCAACAGGAACTGCACCCTCTGCGCAGGTGTGTCTGCTGCAATGTTTGGGAGTGGAAAGCAAAAAACTGACTTGGTTGGAGATACGGGGGAGAGGTGCGGTAATCGGATGCTACAGGAGATTAAAGATAATTTCCAGAAGAAAGGATGTTATGCACATTCTTAAATGTGTTTCTCTGTAAATTTCTTCATTCATTCATTGATTCTTTCATTCTTTAAATATAATATCTGTGCTGCAGTCACGGTTGCAGGGATTGGAGCTTATCCCAGCTGTGATTGGGCAAGAGGAAGATCCATCATTGCACCACATACAGCGACATACAACCATTCATTCTCCCATTCACATCTCAAATAAAGTGATGAAAGAATGAATGACACTTCATACAGAAACATACAACCATTCACCCTCTCATTCACATATCAGGGCAATTTAGCGTCTTCATTGAACTTCCTCCATGTTTTTGGACTGTAGGAGCAGGAAACCGGAGCACCTAGAGGAGCCCCACGCAGCAAAGCCCCTCGTTGGAACCCAACTTCCCCTTTAGATTACAATAAAACTCCTTCCTTTATTTGGTTAAGTCATACCATGTGTGTCAGTCCTCAGGTTTCACAAACATCAACTGCTTATTGTCGAAAGTCCTCCCTCATGACAGGCTGAGAAGTTCAGAGTGGAATGATCTACTTGCAGACTATAAAAGGTGAATCCTTTCACCCACAGACGTTTGAGGGACTCTGTTCCTGCTTTCAGGCCTGCAGGAACAGAAGAAAGTCCTTCTGTTCTTGCAGCTTGTTCTCCACACGTCGTGTGGAGAGCATAATTTTTGCAAGGTTCTCAGAAAATAGTGTGTGATTGGTCAGATTCCCACAGAGTTTCACACATGTGGCATGTAGGCGGAGCCTGTGAGGACTTCCCGGAGCTTCTCAAAGTATGAAATGTCATGGCCAGAGAGAACCCTGTTCTAGTTCTCACATCCTTGGGAGCAAAAAGTTTGCTTTTCACAGAGAATGCAGAGCCCTTCAGACTGCTGCTGTAAAATAGCAGATATCTTGTATCCATAAGTACAAATAAAAAAAATAAATTAGCATCATAATCAGCAATTTCTTAATAGGGCTATGAGACTGTCGTAATGACAACAGTTTGAGGTTGTCATTGATTTTAAGGGGAACCTCTGACAGAATGTGGTGCATATTGACATTCACTGTTCGCTGGAAGAACTTCCCTTCATCAATTTCCTCCGAATTTCCTCCTTTCAAAATATCCTGGCACGTCAAACCATGCGAGCAGCGCTGTCAGGGTAACATGGGTAACGCGGTCAACTCTGATACCTGCTAAGTCTGCTGTGGAAATTTTAAAATACACGATAAACTGACTAAAATGAACTAGGCTAGGCTAGCAAGAGCAGCACTTGGCAGAGGGTAATAGAACCAGTTCAAGGGACAAAGGTAACAGTTATGAATTTATTATGTTGGTTAAAAAAGCATAGGTTTTCCAGACAGGCCCCTTCTTGAACCATCTATGGTCCAATTAATGATGAAAACATAACAAATATGTTCATAGAGCACTTTTCCAAACCTTGAGGACACAGGAGCCCCATGCACATCCATGCGCTTATCACTTCTCAATGTCAGATAGTCGATGGCACTGCACCATCTTATCTACTTTACAGGTGAGGGGCAACAGCTGAAAGTCTGCTCCCACCTAGACAGGCAGGCAGCCATTACTTCGAAGGACAATATTTCAAAGTGTACAAAAGCTGCTCTTCGGGCTACATGGTGGACTGACCCACGAACATCTGTTCTGCTGCAAACTCTGATTTCTCTTGTAACCATCTAGTGAGGTGAAGGACATTGCTCAGTTCCTCCTGCATAAAGCGTAGTTCCCCTTTCTGACTTATATGAGATTATTTGTTTTCATTTTTTTTTGTTCCCTTTGCTCGGGATTATTACTTGTCATGGCAACAAAGGGATCAAAACATACCTGGTTATGATGTCAGACATCATCCTCTGTGTTGGAAGGCCTTGTGTGACCCTATCCGTACAAATGTTACAAACTGAAAGTCATATTTCCGTGAAAGAAACCCACAAAGATGCTACCTTGTGCCAAAGAAGTCTAAAAGACATTTTTCAAAACAGCCCCTGTAAGTACACATGTTGCCAAGGCAACCAAAGACCAGACAACCGTAAATTTAAGGGCAGCGTTCTGGAGAATGCAAGCTCCTCACTTCTACCAGAGATGGATCCCTTACTCTTAAATATTTGATGGCAATTTTTGTTCCCTTGGTGGACGGATGAGTGGAGCAGTTTTTGAGTGTCAGGTGTTGCGCGTCAACCATCTGACATGGCGAAGCTCGAACACCCAAAGAGGCAATGAGAAGGACGGTGGCGAAAAGTCTGTCCCACGGCACTTACTATGTGAGGGGGATTCTCTTCCATCTTCAGTCGTGGAGTCCCTCTCCTTGGATCTCTTCCTGTGTCTGTGTCCGTGGTGGCGGTGGCGCCGATGCGACCTCCTGCCCAGGGGCACGTGAACCCCGATGTAGAGAGTTCGGTGACCTGTAGCCACAGAGAGGGAAATGAGATTGTGTCTTCCACTTCCCTTTCATGATATGCCCTCTTCCAATGACTTCTTCGAACTTTATGACTGATCACTGGAGGAAAACTCACTTTAAAAAGGACATTCACTTAAATCTCCTGGCTGATGGACAGCCAAATATCAAACCCCTCAGTGGAACAAGCTGCTGCTTCAGCTCTGTTCTGTCCCTCCACTGAATTGAAGATGGTCCTGTCTTACACCTGGTACAAAGTGGCATCAAGGTATAGTGCCGCTCTTGTTTAACTAGATCCCAAAGCGTAGAGGGTGTAATTCTACCACCGAGTTTGCGGCTTGCTCATGAACTAAATGTGCACCCATGCATGCATTGACCTTAAAATACAGGCTGAGGTATTGCTGTCCCAAATTTAGTCAGAGTCCAATAAATCTAATGAGAGCTAAAGTTATTGTAACAGGAAGTGCATCTGCCAATGTAGAGACGGCAGTAATGGCGATTCCAAATTCAACACTGAAAAGGTCAATATTTTAAATGGTAAATGGTCTCCATTTATAAAGCACTTTTGTCACCTTGGGGTTCTGATGCGCTTTGCATCGACTGCATTGGGCACACGATATCATTGGGAGCAACCAGGGTTTCAGTGTCAGACCCAGAGGCATATCAGCAGGTAGACAGGAGGAATGAGGGATTGAACCACTAACCTTCTGATTGAAGGGACTAAGATCTACCAACTGAGCCACAGCCCAAAAGAAAATCCTGAAGCGGGTCTAGGACACAGAACTTTATGTGTTCTACTCCGCAGCCTGCCCTGATGATCAACGGACACGACTCCCGCGTCTTTGAAAAAACAGAAGGTAGTCTAAACACAGCCAACACAGATCTTTGAGGGTACAGATATTATGCCGGTTTTTACATTTGAACTCTGTTTTATTTCAAAACAATACACCAGTAATAGTATCTAGGGATGGGATTAGGCCCTTGGACCAGAAGAGCCTGCATGCACGAGCAGTGTCAGTGTGAAAATAATCCAAGCTGATATTTGGCCCTTTACCTCCTTTCCCTGCCACCCCTTTGGTGGAGACCAAAGCACTGGACGCCACGTCCTCCTTCTCTGCACCGTTAGAAAGGCCACCATGTGCAGCATTACCCGAAACCAAACCCCCTTACCCCAGAGTTGTTCTGATGTTAGATCTTCATTTAATGTCAAGAATAGCTTCCTCTCTCCCTACCGGGTTCAATCAGGCAGTCAAAAGAATCTATCAGAGGAAATAAGATCTGATTGCCTGTTTGGACTGAGAAGTTGAACCTATTTAAATTAAAGAGCCCTCTTCTCCTTTGGGCTGCTCCCCTCAGGGGCCACAGCCAATCATCTAACTCTATCTAACCCTCTCCTCTTTATCCTCTCCTCTCGCACCAATTAACTTCCTGTCCTCTTTCCCTCCATCCATACCCTACCTCTCTGGTCTTCCTCCAGACCTCCCGTCTGGCATCTCCAACCACAACATCCTTCATCATCCCTCCTTTGTCCATTCCCAAACCATCTCAGTTAGACTTGAGAAGATCTAATATGTGTTGGCCCTCTGATGGACTCATTCCTCATCATCTCCATCCTCCACCACAGCTGCTCCCACCTGTCTTCTACACCTTTTCACTTCACACTCTCTGATCATCTTAGTAATTGCTTTTCTCCACCCGTTCCAATCTGCTTGCACTTGTTCCTCCACCTCTTCTCCACCCTCTCTATTGCTCTGGATCATTGACCATATTACATCTTGCTGCAGGTATTTAGGTCCATGCTTGCCTGCAGATCACCTTTGGATCCACCAGTATCTTATGAAGTTTTCATTGGATGTTTTTTTTTCAACTCACATCTGATGCCGGTTTCCACCCCAGAAGCGAAACGAGTGTTTCTGCGAGACTCTAAGAGATTCAGTAAGCGTCGGCTTGGTTTCACCTGACTGCTTCTTTTCACTTGGAGACATGACTCAATGCATCGCAGCACACTGATGAGATTCTGCAGTGCAGCCAAGGAATACGAGTTGACTATAGGAGCATACAACTAGGAGCAGTTGAAAAGATTTTGTCGTATCACAGCCCCATTTATAGGAAGCCCATGGAGAGGTTAAACCAGAAAGCTACACATGACCACATTTGTCTGCGCTGCCTGCTACCAGTGCATTCACCCACGGGAGATGAATTATGTATCACGGAACAAGAAGGAGGGGGACGTAAACAGCAGAAGAATTCAGAAAAAATCATAAGCTTCATCGCAGCAGGGAAATGAAAAGACAGAGGAGTAGACGAGGAAACAGCAAAAAGCGTAGCTTTAAGGTTCACCAATCAAGGCGCAAGACCTTCACGAAAATAGCTTGCCTCCTCCAGGCCTGAGCTGCTACTGATTTCACTGAACACCTCACTCTAGCTCTCCTTTTCCATCTTAGTTGCAGTTGCAAGTCCTACAGTGGAGTTGAGATAAGTCCCATGTGATTGGCTGGATGCTCTCACCAACCTGACTATTACAGCGTGATCTTGGTGTCTCTGTTACAAATTTATATTAACAACTCCATCTCTTCAATCCCCCATCCCCC
Organism: Fistularia commersonii; assembly: GCF_037954325.1. Taxonomy (NCBI): domain Eukaryota; kingdom Metazoa; phylum Chordata; class Actinopteri; order Syngnathiformes; family Fistulariidae; genus Fistularia; species Fistularia commersonii. The sequence goes on along the minus strand of NC_141289.1, from coordinate 6,580,969 downwards.
CACCTGCAGCAGACTGTGTGGTGTGGCATCTGAGACATGAATAAGTGAACACAAACGTGAAGGTGTGACAGGTTACATGAGAAACCCATTAGTAGCCCCTCGAACAAAAGGACTGTATGTGTTTTCCATGATTTCTATTATCCCCAACCAGGATACACATTTCCTCAGCCTGATGTGTGTGTGTGTGTGTGTGTGTGTGTGTGTGTGTGTGTGTGTGTGTGTGTGTGTGTTATTGAGTCCTAATAAACTAAAGAGTGTGTTCTTGGGAATGAAGCAGAGGAGCAGTGATGCATTTAATGGCTTTTGGACAATAGAGGCTCCGGGGCAGTGCGGAATATAATCCAACGGGCTTCGACACTCAAACAATGGATGTCTGTGGGATCAGCTCCTTGTTGTTTTGTCAATTTTCGTGGTATTAATTGCAACTGGAAAATCAAGAAGAACTCCAGCCTGTTAGCCGTGTGTGTGTGTATGTTTGTGTGTACGTGTTTCTTCCTCCTGCATGTTTCCAATGCAGCCTGACTACAGTGTCAGAGATAACATTTGCAGACGAATGGAGATACTTCCTTTCTCTACGAGTTGCAGCCTGCATGCACGTGTTCCTCTACCTCTTCTCCACCATTGCCGTTCTTCTGCACTGTTGACTCGGTACATAAACACTTCCACCTTTTTCATCGCCACTCCCTGTAGCCTAACAGTTCCTCTTGGGTTCCTCTCATTCACACACATGTATTCAGTCTTGCTGCAACTAGCATCCCTCTCCTTTCTCAATCATACTTCCACCTGATCTCTACTCTCACTACAGATCACAATGTCATCTGCAAATATCATGGTCCCTGGCAATTTTTTGTCTAACCTCATCTGTCAGCCTGTCCATCACCAAAGCAAACAAGAAGGGGCTCAGAGGTGATCCCCGATAAGCTCCCACCTCCACCCTGAACCCCACCGTAACACCTCACCGCTGTCTAACAGCTTGCATACATGTCTTTCACCACTGTAACATACTTCTCTGCCGATCCAGACCTCCTCATATCCATGTTTAAATCCAGCTCCCTTAATAAAAGCTGACTTGATCAGCAAAGACATCAGGCTACGACCTTTGAGCTGAACCAATGTTTCACCTGACCAGGATGTGGCAGGTAAAACACTGATGATGACGATGAGGAGGAGGAGGAAAATAAAGCCCTGGATTTTTGTTGCACACATCAAAAGCTAATGTGCATTTTTACTGATTTCATCAGGTGGACACAGAGGTGTTCAGTGTCCTCTGCCCGTCCGGTATTGTTACATCCATATCTGCCCCCCGTCAGATACAGGCTGACATCTCATCAAAGGCTGCAAAACGGAAATGGTAACAACAATTACTGGACTTCTGAAAAGGTTCTTTAATATTCCTGTCTATGATCATTAGCTCTTCCTTCTCGCCCCCCGCAGGCAAACATGGCTGGCATCAATTTAAGGTATTTACCTTCTAACTCCTCCTTCTCGAAGTTGGTGTTGAGCATGGAGCGAGTGCCCCCACGGTCCACCACAGCTTCCTCATCTGTCCTCTGGAAGACACACACACATACACAGATTTGTTACTCAGGAATCAAAAATATCAAATATAAATCATGAATGGCAATTACATTTATGGAATGAAAATAATAATGCAATGTGTTTCCGTAATTTCAGTCGTTGGACAGAATGGGGCCCAATGCAGGGTGTGGTCATCTTATCTCCACCTTTGCAACCAGGTCAACTGAGGCATTCAAGATGAATTCATGTGCAAACAGAGTAGGGTGACAGACGGAGCTTATCTGATATAGTACATGTGGAAGGGAGGCACGTTAAATTTATTGTAGAGTACTGCATACTGCGCCATCAAAATCAGTCATTCATTAGCCATTCCTCTTATCCTGCAGTCAGGATCGAAGGGGGGGCTAGAGCCTATTCCACTTGTCCACCTTGGACCAGTCAAGGGCCACATATAGAGACATGCAACTATTCATTCTCTCATTCACAAGTCATATAGAAACATGCAACTATTCACCCTCTCATTCACACGTCATAGAGATAGATCATTAGATATTAATCTGGGAATGCTGTTGTAAGTAAACTCTTCACAGATGCATAGTATATGGGAACATTTATATACATTTATATTTATTATAGAGTATTACAAGACTACTTAATGGTACTACAACATTGTGACCCATTCACAGCCAGATGAAAGGAGCAGTGGTAGCACTGAAGTAGTAGTACTACTACTTCATTCATTCATAAATAAAACAGGAGTGATAGCGAAGTAGAAAACCCAAAGGCATGAATAACAGGCTGCTGTCAGAGATGCATTAAAGTTATGCTGTTATATGGTCATTAACCCTTTACAGAAGGATGAATGTGTTGATATTTGTGTTCATCATTACACCGCGAGAAACATTGGCTTGTGATATAATTCATCAAGTTACTAGATGGAATCATCTACACGTCCAAAAAGGAGACTGATCCTTCGCCTGATTATGTTTTTCTCACAGATCAACCACAAACGACCAGCCCGTAGAAGGTGTGAGACAACCTGTAAAAATCCACTCCACTCCGGAAGCATCGGCTGAAGTCAAAAATATAATATGGCACGTAATAATATTCTGCATACACACCACTCATAACCTGATCATCTGAGGACAAATACATAAATAAAAAAAAAAATCAATCAACAGACTGATTAATGTTACTGTGTTAGCTTTGGACACACAACTACACATCTGTCCAAGATACACGATACACATATGTTACGTAAGAGCACGCACCCCCCCTTCCCTGGCCTGGTGGGAGGACGTGTCCCGAAATAAAGCGCACAGAGAGTGAAACTCTGCTTAGTAGGTCTAACTTCCAGCAACTGTCACCATAGCAACAATAGGCAACCAATCAGAAATTAGAAAAAAGAGGCCACACAAAGACCTGCTGAGATTACATTGTTTTTGAATCATGAGCAATAACGCTTCAAATCACCGCTCCATCACCTATGCATCTGTTGGCTGCAGATGCGGGGGGGGCGGGGAGAGGGTTCTTAGGGACCGGCGCTGGTGGATGCAACCCTGCTCCCTGCTCTTTGTAGTATTTCTGGTCACTCCCTGCTATAAATAGCTCTGACCTTGAAAAAGGGGGGGTGGGGGGGTCTCATTGCTTCCCCTGCCTTTGAATATTTGATGGAAACCCAGGCTTGTTATCTCCTGCGTTACACAAGCACGGGTGTTCGGAAATATCACACAGGATAAGCGGCACAGAACCTGACCAGGGGGTTCTGGTGCCGGACCAATCGGCAGCCGCATCTGTCCCAAGTAATCTTCTGTTTTGGTCTTTTGGGCGATGACTCTGACATCACAATGACGAGGGCAGATTAACAGTGGAATTCAGGTATTCATGCCCCCCCCAATCCACCCTCAACCCCCCAACCTGATCCTGTGACTCCCCCTGTTTTGGAATTTTGGTTGATATTTCTGACTAGCATTTGCTATAGCTAACGAACGAGCAGTCAAAGCAAAGCTCAGCCAAGTAGAAGGCCTGGAGAACTTAAGATGTAATGCTCTCATACTTGGGCTCAGTTTGCAGTTGTCACCATAATATTATGGAAAAGCATGTTTGATTCCAAAAATGCAAAAATAGGACCAATGAAGGCTTCCATCAACCTTGAGCAGATTCCCGTACTTTACGTTCCATGCGTCTGTCCATTTTTGTTTTTATCAAAAGTGAAACACATATCCTTGTGGGAGTTGCCATCCCATCCAAGAATATCCTATCTGTGATATAATCTGGAGTCAGTGAAAGTTATGGCTCTCACAAAAGAGCAGAGTGACCTCCACCTCCACTGCTGTCTCCAAACACTGCTGCCTGCAAATGAGGTTTTGTTCCATTTGAGCTGAAATAGACTGATCAGAGCAAATGTAGAATAACAGCATTGTGGCTGTAGAAGAAGAACGGTGTGTCTCATGTTCCCAAAAGATAATGTGAACAAGTATGTTCATGTCATCTTGAAAAAGACATACATTACTTCCATCCATCGACTGCCACTTAGCATGTGCTCAGGGTCGCGAGGGGGATGCTGGCATCCAGCTGTCATTGGGCAAGAGTTGGGGAACACCCTGGACTGGTTGCCAGTCAATTGCAGGGCCACATATACTGACAGCCAACCATTTACACACTCACTCACTCATTCAGGGCAATTTTCCCTTTTTTTTCCCAATGAACCTGGTGCATGAGAACCTGGAAGAAACCCACACAGACATGGGGAGAACATGCAAACTTCATACAGAAAGGTCCCCTTGTTGGAATGGGACCGGGGTCTGTAGCGCTAACCGCTGCACCTTACTTTACTTCAATTATTTATTTATGTGGTAGAAACTACAGGTTAAAGCCAAAGCGCCACTAGTATTTGGTAGACAGATGCTATGGACTGGTGTGTGTGGTTCAGTGTATGGAGATACAATCACAAAAATAATCGCGCAAGCATAGACGTGCAACTGCGAGCACCCACCCGAGATTCATTATCAATCCTCTGCAGACAGGCGCCTGACTTCCCTCGATCTCCCCTGCCAGATGGTAATCTGAGAGAGTTTGACACTCTATCATTGCGTTAATTCAGTCATTGTCATGCTGCTGCATCCCAATTCACTGTCAACAAATTCAGATAGATCTCACCACTTATTCCCAGCACTGAAGACCGATAACAAACCCTCCTCCCAGGGGAATGGGGGCAAATAAACTGTAAAACTAGCAAACATGGCCAATGGAGTGATACATGAATTGTCTTTTTTTAGCTCTCACTGCTGCAGTGGAGACATGAGCGTTGGAGACAACCCTGGGAGAAGAGCAGGGGTTGACTAAGGGGTGGCACTGCGAGTCAGCCTCCGTGTTCCCAGGGATGATCCCTCAGTGTCAACAACACACTATGCCCCCCTTCCTGCCCCCCCCCCCAACAACGTGAGAACAACGTCACAAATCTGTTGTATATGTCTCATTTCAGCAAGCACCCCTGCTTCACACTGGATCCGTGTTCCATTCCTGCATCAGTAGTGCAGAGGGCCACTGTAGCACAACATGCAGTCTCTCACAAATCCAATTCCGCCACCGGTTAATGCAGTGATTGGATCGTGTAGTCCTCAATCCACTGATAGATAGTTATGCTGATTGCACAATTTCCCTTTGCCATTTGCTGAATACTTTATCTACCTATTGATTCAGTGGAGTCATCTTTGTGATGTTTTTAAGCCAAGCAATACAGGATACATTTTCTTGTTCTATGTGCTCATATGTATGCTGGACCCTGACAACATCAGGGTATGCTCCTAATGAGATGGCGGATGGGGTATTTCCCCCCACTCATCACTGAGGCTTTGTACAGTCTGAGGTGCGACCTGGCGGCGTTCGATGGGCTGAAACATAATGTCCCCGAAGTGTTCTATTGGATTTATGTCAGGCGAGCATGGGGCAAATCGATAGTATCAATTTCTTCCTCATCCAGGAACCGCCTGCATACTCTCAACAACAGGCCGGGTATTGTCTTGCACCAGGAGGAATCCAGACCCCACTGCACTCGTGTGGGGTCTCACAATGGGTCCAAGGACTTGGACCTATGGGAAGTCATGTGCCATTGACTAGTCTATAGGAGGTCTGTGCGTCACCAGTTACAGACCTGCTGTTTCGGGTGTCTATGGCAAATGCTAATCGAGGTCGGCGGTGCCAGGCACCGAGCACAGGACCCACTAGAAAGATCTGGCCTACAAACCACCCTCATGAGGTCTGTTTGATCAGACATTCACACCAGTGGCTTGCTATTCCTGTGGTGAGCATATTCAGATAGTCTCTGGAGAGAGAAGGTATCCCTATCACTGACGGGCCACTTGCTCCTCTGACCTCAAGCCAGTAGAACACCTCAGGGGCATTACGCTTTGGTCCTGTGACAGGTATGCTTTTACGGACCCAGTTGCTGCACAACAAGCCAAAGAACATTTCTGTGGCATCTTTCACTGGCTGACAGCATAAGCAGACAGGAGTAAACAAGCATAGTCTAAACAGGTGAGGAGTTAGTTACTAAGTGAGCAGGCAGTCCAAGTAATCAAACTGAAAAGCAGAGGAAACAAGTGAGTATGGGTCAATACCAGGAGATCAAGAAGGAGACTGACTGGAACATCTTGCAACACAAAGATACCAATGATGATGAAAATCTAACAATTAGGACAGTCTGAGGCTGGCATCTTGATTGCTGGTGATCAGGTATAGCTAAGTGAGAGTAGGTTTGGGACACCGAGCGGCAAAAAAGGCAAGGTTGGGGAATCTGCATATTGTGACAGGTTTACCCAGCCCTGCACGGCTGCACTTCAGACTGCACAGTAGCCCTGACGCCCTGGTGCCTCAGGGAGGTGATACCCCGGGACATCATCTGTCACCTCATTAGGAACACACCCCCATGTTGTCAGGCATACTTACAAGCACATAGGCGTACCATGTACCTATTACCATCTTTAGCACGCTGCAAATGCTACTGCATTTCATGAGATGAACTCTCCTGGTGCTTCAGGGTGTCTTTGCATTCAGACTTCCATGGGTTCATGGTTTTCCTTTTCATTAAACAGCGTGGCCTCCTTTCATTCCTGACATGTTACCAAGTAAGCATTGCTAGCCAGCAGGATTATTTTTTCACAATTAAGATTGTATTCTTTTCAAATGGTACCTTTAATTTGTGTGACTGGCGTATATTGTGTATATATTCTACTTCCCTTGGCCGGCTCACCTGAAAAATATTGTATAAGTATCACAGTCTGGAGGTTAAATTTTGGCAAAGAATCAAATGTTCTTAGTGATGATACATCTAAAGCAGATGCTGCTCTGCCAAAACAGTGTGACCGATGGGCGAGGATCTCCAGCATGCAGGTCTCAGCCTCTATTTTTAGACTCGGGTCTCTCTACCTGATATGACTGACCTGAGACCAGCGTCCCCCAGCCACCCAATCCAGGCCGAGATTAATCTGCCAGGCCTCTAAGGCAGGATAAAACTTTGTCTGCGACTATAGGATCAGTACGGGAGCGCTCTGTGAGGCGGAGGGAATTAAATCAGCTGTTCAGTCGTGTCGCCTGTGCTGTGATGTGGGGGGGAGCAGGGAGCACGTGACCAAGACTCCAGGATAGGAGGTGGAGGAGGGGTGGACATGTGACCAGGCATGATGAATAGACACTCAATCATAACACAAAGACACATAAGGCTTCTGCATTTGTTGACCTTCCTAACATTTTTTTAATGCATGTATCCAGCTCTTGTTGACATAATGCACGGCAAAGAGCGTGTAAAGGTCCAGATAAAGGAGGATGAAAATGTACTCTGGACGCAAGCATCGGACTGCTAATGTATCCGAGTAATGTGCTGGCAGGCGACACACTTGGGGGGGAAGAGATGGCGAGGAGTCCTCGGGCTCGGATGCAAACCGGAGGATGTTCTAGTGTCATACGGAGTTAGGGTAACATGCTTGGTCGGGTACGAGCACACCCGGCACGCAAGGGTGGCGTCAACATGAGCACAGCATCGTGACCTTCACAGGAAGACTCAAATTAGAAGGTGGATGCATACAAACACGGTTTGCCGTCACTCGCTGCCGTCATTTGTGTATCAACAATCACAAGGACGGTGCGGAGGTGGTATGAGGCGACTGCATATTCAAATCTGCTGCAAGTACAAAAAAAGGTTGTGTTTGAAAGGGGCTACGGGATATGCTCTGAAAATCTCTAGCATGATTCAAAATGTCGACAGAAATAAACAGTTAGTGTGATTATTTCCCCGAGAACGACCTGGATACACACACATCATGGTCACTAAGAAACAAGTCTATAATTCTGAATAGTCTCGCTACATTCCATAACCTGCTAATTACAATATTGATTTTTTGCCATAAATTGTGATTAGAAAATACTGATCGATATTGGGGCGGCAATGGTGGTGTAGGGGTTCATGTTTCCTTCTCACTGCGAGAAGGTCCGTGGTTGGATTCCCACAGGGAGCCTTTCTATGTGGTGTCGCCATGTTCTCCAGGTGTCTGAGTGGGGTTCCTCCAGGTTCCTCTCACAGTCCAAACACATGCAGGGGTGTTCACTGGAGACCCTACAACGTCCAGACATGTGAATGAGAGGGTGAATAGGTATATGTCACTATATGTGGCCCTGTGATTGGTCCAGAGTCAACCCTGCCTCCTGCCCAGGCACAGCTGGGACAGGATCCAGCACCCCTGCAAAACTGAATGCAATATTAGTGGCATTGATGATGAATGAATAAATGATCAATATTGCCATTAGTGTTATCAAAGATGATTCCTCGTTGATCTGAGAACATCCTATGAGGTTCTTAAACACCGGCATTTTTCTCTGAGCGCATGAAATCCCAGGAGACATCTCCTGGGCTGTTGTTTTATGCAGATGAATGTTTGCAAAGTTAGTAGGAATATAAATCAATATTAAACAATCAATTCATTAAAATGAATATTTAGTGCAGCTGAGGGAGGGCAAAGACATTCAATAAAATATTTTGAACAGAGTCCTGTGCGACTGCTGCAGAACCAGGAGCTCCCACGGGGGTTAGCATCGCCGTGTTCCCCTCTGAGAAACAGCCTCTCAAGTTACAGGTGAGACCAGCCGTTCTCACAGGTGAGTCCATACATCATGTGTTCATCCCTCTCCGAGGATTTCCAAACGGCACCAGATTAAAACGCTCGTTACGAGCCGTGCCGGGACAAAGGGAAACAATCAGCTGCCTGTAGTCCCCTGACTGGGCGCCTCAGGTGACGACATGTGTGCTGTGTGTCCAGAGCACTCTTGCTAATGACGGTCGTGCCAGGGATTGTTAAACATTGAGTGATTAAAGCAAAATGTCCAACAAAGCCTTTGTGTCCTGGAACAGAGAGCAGCCTTTTTAAAAAAATCACATCTGTTCACTTCTGCTGAGCAGAAAAACAAGCCCTGAGGGGGGAAAAAACGGAGAAGACACTCAGGTGATACAATCTGTACCTCTTTCAGCCTAATAATCCACAGCAGTGTATCTGTCCTGACCAGACAGCAAGGAGAAGGGAACAGCACAGACAGCAGCGAACAGCAGGGAAAGGCATGAAATCGGGAACAACAGGGAACAACAGGGAACAACAGGGAACAACAGGGAACAACAGGGAACGTGACTTCCCATCTTCTACTGAGGAGCACCTATCAGACCTATCACAGCTGTCATTGAGTGAGAGGCGGGGCTCACCCTGGCCCAATCAGAGGGCCATATATAGACACATGAATCATTCACCATCTCATTCACACGTCATATAGACATGAAAACATTCACTTGTCACGTATAGAAATTCACCCTCTCATTAACTCATCAAATAGAGACAAACAACCATTCACCCTCTTTTGCACACGTCACATAGAGACATCCACATCTCCTTTCTGCTAACCCCTGCACCAGTGTCGCTAAAGCTAATTTTTGTCATCTTCCATCTCCTTACCACCGTCGAAAGCACATTTCATCTCAGAAGTTTTAGATCTTCGTGTCTTGGAGCATACGAAGGTGACAGCCACTTCACTCAGGATGAGGAACGTCAGCAAGGTTCACGTGCATGCCAGCATGCCAGCGTGTCACAGCTGTGAGCTGCAAGATGCTAATGTGTTCTGTCAGGCCAGCGTCCAGCCTGAAGCAGTTCAGGGGACTATATGTGGAGGCTAACTTGGATGACAACTGATATTTTGTCAAACAGGCAGGAATGATAAAATATTCATCATCAGAGAAGACCGGGTTCAAAGGAGGGAACACTGCGCAAAGACCTGGTTCCAAGGAAGGAACACCTTTCTCGGGGCGCAGCCTTCAGTGCCCCTCAGCTGGTTTTTATCGCTGCACCTTATGCTGTTTTCATCTGCGCCGCTTTTATTGTCACTCTGTGCCGGCAGCGGCTCTTATCGAGGAGGAGAGGCTCTAAAAGCCGCTTGATGACCTTCACCGAAACCAGAGACAAACCAAAGAGCAGACACAGGTCCCCCCCCTCAGGAAGGTTCTTTATGTAAGAATGGAGCACAGAAACATGAAGCAGTTGGTTTGGAAAATGGGAATAAAATCAGGCTGAACAATTCAATATGGAAAATACTTCATAGATTGTCCTGTGGTTGAGGTTCAGCCTCACAGCAAGAAGGTGCCTGGTTGGACTCCCACTAGGGGCCTTCCTGTGTGGAGTCTCCAAGTTCTCCCCATGTCTGCGTTATAAATGGAATTATTTCATAGAGCTTGTATTACGATATCTGAGCCAATATACTTCACATACCCATTGGCTCTCACGGGGAGGAGGGGAGGCAAAGAACTCATTTCCAAATTATTTTATCCAAGGAGATCCTCTGAAACCATCTCAACTTCAGCACTTACAGCTGGAGGTTTGGAGTAGAAATCTGACTTTACAACTCATCTTGAGGAGCCTGGAGAAGAAACAGGCGGTGTTTCATGCAAACAGGCTTTTAATATAAGAGCCAGAGCCATTCTATAGCCTTCTGCTAGCTAAGAGGAGAGATGGATTATCAGCAGGCGCACGCGCCTTCCCATTGGTTGGCGGCTTTTGTTGTCATGGCTTTCATCCCTACAGATGGTCACGGTTACCGTGGCGATGGCGGTAGGATCCACAGCAGCATCACTCAGAGGGATATGCGAGATATATGAGCGACTCTGGCGCCGTGCATCGCTGCTGCAAGTCTGACATGTGGTGATGCACACCGCCACTGATGTCCCTCATAAAACTAGCAGATGAAGTTTAGGTCCTGAGAGGAGGAGCATGCTGCGTAATCATCCCCCTCCTCACAAGACTAGATTTTCATCACTTATTCCTTCACACTCCCTTCTTTAGACATCAACCGGGTCAGAGCGCTGGCTATAAGCTCCTCTCCCAACCGGGGATGACAGCCCCATCTGTCAGCCACCCTCCCCGGGACCTTTCACATGCACAGCGGCACATTCTGCCCTCTCTGCAGTGCAGGAGATGAGCCCCCCCCCCAGCTCATCCGTCAACAGAGCTAAATCAAATGCTTGTTCCTGGATATGAAGTTCATTCAAAACACACTGGGATAAGTAGGGGCCAGCTGAATATACATATATACATATATACATTCTTCAATCAGAGCTTTCCCTCTGTGAGTCCTCAGGGAACTGCAGAATAAAGAGACCTACCTGATAAATAAATCCTTTGGCGTGGTCCACCGAGTGCATCATGTGCCTTCTTCAGCGGGGAAGGATGCCCGCTAACTTCCCTCGCGCCCGCAACGATGGTCAGAACGGAAGCAGGGACTCGGGCCCTCGTCCCTCCCCGGACCGAGGGAGTATGTTTGGAAGGGCAGTCGGAACAGACCAACGGACGGCGTCCCTCTCCGAGGCTCAGCCGCTCTCCTCAGCCGCTCTTGCCATGCTGGAATAAGACGGCGAGTTCCTTTTGCAATCCCGGCATTGGAACAGCACCGGCAAGCAGCTCAGCGCCGACTCTGCATCTGCCTCTCCCTCTGCCTCCGACGTGTTTTCACCCAGGGTTGCATCAAATGCTTTTGACAAGCGTCCATCCGCCAATCCCCCCGCAGAGATTAACACACTGACATCACTGACGCTGCGCCGTGCACGACTCTGCACTGCTGCACCCTCAACCCCCTGAGCTCTGTTACCTAAGAGGAGTCTTGGGTCACGGAGAGTCAAATAACACTGTTCTTCCAAATCTGCACGAGGGGCTTCTCACGGCCCTGGTGCAGCCCTTCTGCAAACCGAAAACACTCCAGTCCTTCACCACCTTTCTGACTCCCTGCTGGAGAAGCACGCCCTCCCCAGTAAAGGAGCCCGCATCTTCTGCAGTGTCAGAGGCATTTGTAAAGAGTCAGAGCGTCCCCATGGCATACACAGTGTGTGTGAGTGTGTGCACATGCTGGTGTCTACCTGAGGCACTAAAGCCGAGGTCCGCCTGAAGTGCACTGTCAGCAGAACATCGATCGAGACGTGGTGTGCTGCAAACAGATGCAGGATATCAAGCGTCTCCTTTTGCAGCTGCACTCCTCGAGAAGGCCCGGAGCAGCAGCTTACGTTACTTCAAGTTTTCAGTAGTAGTGGTGACACCAATATTGGAGATCAGACCATCGTCTCAGTTTACAACAGCAGATCTCATCCTATGTAGGGCTTGGTCTCCTCATTTTCCAACCAGCCCAGTGCCCTCTGCCTACCTCCATGCCCTCTTCACCCTCCATAGCTATAATTAAACACGGAAAGCGGCACAGCCGTCCGAGTCCTCTCGCTGCAGCAGGTTTCCTGTCCGCCTGCCGGTTTTACACGGTTGGATCATCAAGTCCAACAGAGATCTCACAGTGATCCAAGAACACCGTGCGCAAAAGAACAAGCCTGGGTGACTCCGACAGACTTCCTCCTTCTGTTCTCGCTGATCTTGTCCAAGACCGCCAATGAAACAGCACTAAATGGATAGCCTGGCTAAGAGCCCGGTGTTGTAATCAGGACCAGGAGCGGGTCCACGCTCTGAGTCCAAACGCAGTGCTAAGAATGGCAAACAGAGGGGTCTACAGGCAGCTCTGCAGCTTCGACCACATTCAGCAAAGGGGTACAAACTCATTCTGGGTGTTCATCAATGAAAACAACAAGCACAACGGCAACATCAATGTATGAATATGTCCGCCTCACTCAGGCTTCATGAGAAAAGGGCAGATCGCACAAACTAAATGTCTTCAATGGCTCAGACCAAATGGACTATCAAAACAAAGAGACAAAGCAACCCTGTGTCTCTGCTCTACATGGTTGCACCTCAACTGATCGGTGGGCCAAGAGACATACTTGTTGAAAACCCAAATAGTACGTGAATAATCATGATAACAAATAGTTGGATGGTCGACTTCAGCATATTAGGCATGTTCAAAACATCTCCTTCTCTCCTCCAGTGATCACTTGTGGCAAAAATAATAGCTTCTTTCTTTGAAACTACCTTCTGCTCACTTTGGCAAACAAGTCTTATCCACTGTTTTTCCAGTGAGGTGCAACATGATATGACCAATGCAGATGTTTCCCTGGGACTTCAGACAACTGCTCATCAACACTGCAAGGTGAGAAAAGAGCAGCATCTGGAGATGTATAAACTCCATGGTATTGTTGGGTCCCATCTTGAATCACAAGAATGGTCTGTCATAATAAGCAGGTACATTATTATCAGTCCGTCTCAAATATAATGTACCAGTCTTCGTTGTAACTGTGGTATCCTCGGAGTGCAAGAAGTCTACGGCATACAGAGCCGCTGCAGGCAACTGTTCTCACCGCACCTTCTCCATGGTCTGTCATTTAGGTACTAAAAAAAGGGGAACACAAAGGAATGGATTTGGGGTTTGTCCACTAACAGACACTTTGTGTTCGATCTTGTCCTCACCCTGGCCAACAGCCCGCCGTTGCATAAGCCATATTCGGTCAGCGATGATGGCAAGTATGCATCTCTCTTGACTGTCTCGATTGTCTGCTTACACTTGCTCCCCGCGAGCCTTCCAAAGCTGTTTTTCACTTTAAAACGGCTCACTTAATTCCCCTTATCTATTATTACTTATGTACCTAATATGATGTCAACCTTGGTTGGCTGCCAGATACATGCTGATGCGTGACCACTGCAATCTAAAAATACACATCTGCTAATTAAACGCTCTATATACTGTTTGTGTAGCATTTAGTGCCACTGCAGGTCCTACAACAGCAGCTGTAGCATGACAGACCAGTTCTTCACCATCGACACACCTGATTCCAGAACAAATTCCTTCACAGGGTCTGACACAGGTGTGCAAAGGATATCTGTTTTACTGGCAGGACACCATCAGCTTTCCGGTGTCCCCGTTCCTCTCCAGCTGAAGCTCTAGTTCATCTGTGTATGTGATGATGTGTATTGTCACGAATGCTGCAAATCAATATTTAATGTGCCAAATGTGTGACCAAACGATCCTAGTTGTCACAATTAGGTTGCTAGTTAACCGCAATTCAACATCAGCATGTCGGATGACGACCGTTGAGTGAAAAGCACTGTTGGAAGAGCAAATGTCCTCTGACTCTTCATGCAAATGCCCACATACGGTGATAACTTAAAATGTTTCCATTGTGTGGGTTTTGTAACCAAACGTATTCTCTGGTGATTAATTGTTAGATGTCAATCAATATTCGACAGGATCAATAAAACACTGATTAGTGCTGATTTACTTCTCCCCAGAATGGAAAGAATGTCATTGTGATATGAAGGATGTCATTCCATCATTCATTCTTGCCACCGTTTATCCTGCACTCAGGGTCACAGGGGAGCTGGAGCCTATCACAGCATTTATTGGAGGAGAGGCGGGGTTTACCCTGAACACAGGGACATGCAACCATTCATCCTGTCATTTATATAGAGACAACCAACCTGTCTGCCTCTCATTTACACATCATACAGAGACATTCAACTATTCACTCTCATTTACACACTTATTCACACTTATTCACCCACTTAAAATATTCTTTGGGACTTTGGGAGGAACCCGAAGAAACCGGAGAAACCCATACAAACACGGGGAGAACATGGAGACTCCGGACAGAAGGGCATCCTGTGAGAATCCAATCAGGGACCTTCTTGCGAACCCTGCATGAAGAATCTCACATGTGGCATTCATCAGCTGTTATGATGCGTGGTCTATATGTGGACTCCCAGCAGGCCGCCTGCTAAATATTCCACGAAATTCAGGTCGTGACGCCATGAGGCCAGAACTGAAGGTCACTTGTCACAGTTCAAGGATGACGTCTGAATTTCAACGTCAACCTTTGTATTCATTTTCATTTAAAAGTCAACCATTGTCTCAAAGAGTATAATGAGATCCTCTCAATCGACTTCTGGACCATCTTGTCTGGAATGTGGATGAGAAGCAGACGTGTACTCACCACTTCTTTATTGTCTTGGGAACTCTGTTCCTGCAAGAGAAGAGCACAGAAGAAGTCAGTCAGCAGGACAAAGGCAGCCTGTTTGAACATCAGAGGCCACATGCTCCATCTATGTGTCTGAAGATGCGGTGAACTTGTGCACTAACTCAACGTGCATTGACATAGATGCATTGAGGCGAGGCCTGCCCCCTTTCCAACATGCTCCCGTTGCCGCCCTCTCGATCCCGGCAACCCGCTGGAGCGTGGAGCCACAGGATCCTCTCATGTGACAAGCTGGAGGAGCTGCCGACATGGACCGCACAGCGACACCTAACAGTCTTGTGTGTGTGTGTAGTGACTTACGGTGTGACGCAAACCTGACCCCACTGCGTCTCATTGTGCCGTGAAATGTGCAAAAATCAGGAAACGACCCGCTCATTGATTCGCCTCCAGAGCTGCCCTTGATTGTATTTGGGGCAGAGTACAAAACCGTATATTACAGCTCCCCCTTCTCCGCCGCTTCTCCTCTGCGCCATCTCACCTGAATACTAATGAGGGGAGCCGCGGGCAGACGCCTGCTCCGCCTGGCTCAATATTTCAGACGGACTAGTTGGATGTTCTGCAACCGAGGTCGGAGCAGAAGGGACAAGTTCGCCCTCATCCTCATCAGGGCTCAACAGGTGACCCCGAGAGATGGTCAGTCTTCTGTGTGGTGCATTATGGAGAACACCCTCAATTGGGGGGGGGGGGGGGGTGTATAGGCCTACCCTGTGATCCCGTTTACCAGCTGCCAGGTAAATGCCTCTCACCTACCCCACCCCCTTCCCTCATGAATCCTCAGCTGGATGGACTGAGCGTCTAGGCTAGCACCCCAGCACATTAGCCCTAAACCCACAGGAGAAGCACCGGCCCTGCACACCATGTCAGTGGAAAACCTCGGGATGCTGCAGACTCAAGTTTCCGGTGCGGGGCCCTCGGTGAATGAGCGGGATCCGCGCGTCCTGCCTGGAACGCGCACCGGCGCTGGATGCTCGATCCTCGACGTCGCGGCGGACCCACGGCATCCTCCGGAGGAATGCGCCGTTTCTATCTCGGCGCGCTGAAATGCGCGGTTTCCTGCACGTTATCGCAAATTGCCTACTCGAAGAGATTAGCCCGATCATTAGCGGTGCGCCTCCCCCCAGTCCGGGCTCCTAATTGGCCGGACGGGGACAAGGATCTGGGTCGTTTTGGACAAAGGCGGCTGCGAATCCTAAATAAATCGGGGACCCCCACCCCACCCCCATACACACACGTAGATCGTGTCAAACACACACAAACGGTCTCCTCACCGTGGGCAGCAGCGGCTCCATCTGAGCGCCCTGGTCGGTGATGTCCATCTTCCGTGGGGTTTCCCTGCAGACAGCGGACCCGCAGAGGCGAGGCGGCCTTCGCACGACGCTGCTGCTGCTGCTGCTGCTCCTCCGCCTCCGCTGGGTTGTGTTTTCACCTCTCTCTCTTAGACACACACACACACACGCCGGTTGTCTCAAATGGAGGTGTGGGAGCCTTCCAGTCCTGCCCTACATAATTTACGCGCGGAGGAGGGAGGCAGCGCTTCCCGGTCCGAGCTGCGCGTTGCACGGCGAGGGGAGGAGGATGAAGAGGCGCTCCGTGTGCTACCGTGTGCGTGCATGTTATGAATTCATTGCCGGGGATATTCCACCCCCCGCCCCCACACACACTCTCATCTCCTCTACCCGTGAGGATTATCCACCCAGATCAATCCCAAAATGCATTCGTTTTGTACGAAAGTACCTTTTGGGGGGTGAAATCCCCCATGTAGATCACGCGTGAATTCAAATATTAACATTTATGACATGTTAACCCCCACATGCACACAAAGAGTGCAGATGGACTCGCGTAGGTTCATCAGCAGACATCAGGTTTCTCCTGACAGTGAATGAAGCAGGTTTTGAAGGAACCACACGCACACACGTTGCAACACCCCGTGTGTATGTGTTTGTGTGTATTCCACCATCACATCCTTGAATCCATCCGTTTATGGGGCGCACCTGTTATGTAACGTGCCGTCGTTATTAGCGTGTTCCCCCTGCACAGCGTGTTTGCGGGATGCGTGGAGCACCAACGTGTTCGCGGTGCAGCCGGCATGCAGGCGGATCCGTATAGCGGCGTGGAGCGGCGCCCCCAGCTGGACGAAGGCATGGTCCCACCACCGCACTGCGAACAGAGCGGCCGGGAGAAGCTTGGAGCTGCATCTTCTCAGCGTCTTACACATGCAGGCTTGCAGGGAAAGGAACCTTAGGTGCTACAGAAGAAGCTCTGGGACGTTTCCACACCACTTCTGTCCTTCTACTTGGAATCAATGTCAGGGTTCAAATAAAAAGATTTTGAATTCCACTCAACACCTTTTCTGTGAAAATGAATGTTTATTTGAACCACATCTGCACAGCCGGTTGGCTTCATGTTGTGGAGTCAGAAGAGCCTCGTTACATGTGCACCTACAGCCTGGATGCTTTTGGATATCTTCAGCTTTCTTCTCCATCCTTTCAAAGCTGCACAGACAGTGAACAGTCTCAAGCATCAGCAGATTTTTCCCCTCCCATCCTTTCTAGAAAGTTCTCCACCTTAACATCTGGCGCTCGGTGGCGTGCGAAGGCGTCATCTGTGTAAACTTCCACCCCTGTCGAGGCTTATCGGCACCTCGGCACCTCGGCCACTGTCCAGTGGAAAGCTCTCAAGTGCAATAACCAAGGTGAACTATTGAACCATTAACCAAAGGACAGGGCTGTAAAAGTTATCAATAGGCGTCCGTCTCTTCCTGCAGCTCCGGGTGGATTCATCCAACTGGACTTTGCCCCCACAAATTATCCCTAAGGTGTGGCGAGTACCTCATTCCTCTGACCTGCCCAGTGAGCAGCACTGTTGGTGTTGGTGAAATATATCCCAACTTGATGCTCTGCTGACCAAACATCTTGCTTATCCCCCCTCCCAGACTGCCCGTCTGCTCACTAGAGGCACCTTTGTTTCGCCTTGACTAAGCGTCAGTCTCTCTGTGACACACTCTTTCCAAGCGGCTCCTCCAACACAGAGCTTGCATGCACTCCGTCCTTCCCCATCTGCAACATTTTCCTTCACGGTCGCTATTTCGGCCTCCGCATTTCGTCTCTGACGCTCGGGCCTCCCGCTCCCCTCTGGCTGCAAGCAGGTGACTGGGATGCTGCAGAGGCTCCCTCTGCTGGGGGACCTACTGCACGACCACATCCATCGCCAGGTCTACTTTGAGGAGAGTCTGGTGTGTTTGCGCTGCTGGCATTTGCAATCTGGTGGCTGGTTAGACCAGGAAAAACACCCCTGTCAGTTTGAGAGACTACATCTGACTCTGGGTTTTAACTGGGACTCGGGACGACCTCAACAGCTGCCATGGTTAGTGTTCTACAATCTGCTGTTTTCATTGAGGGCCTCGGGAACCTTCCAGCTTCTTCTGGAGATCCTGGAAGCGAAACCCACATCTTCAGACTGACCTCTAGCTGTCTGACTTATTTAATACGTCTTTCTCAGACATTCCGTTCTGGTTTAATGGTAAAGTGTGACATGCATAACACATGCTGATAAAGAGAATGATGAGGACATACACTGCAATTGATATTATTATTGTCTCCATGAATAGAAGTAAAAGTAGTAGTGGTACCAGCAGTTGTTGTCGTGTTTGTAGTGATAGTTGTGGAGTTTTTGTTGTTGTAGTAGTAATAATTGCTGTTATTGTAGTGGTAGCAGTAGTAGCTGTGGAGCTGTTCTATTGATAGCAGTAGTTATTTTGGTAGCAGAAGAAGTTGCTGTAATATTAGTAGTAGTTGTTGTTTTAGTAGTAATTGTGGTTGGAGTAGTACTTGTAGTTGTCTTTGTGGTGGAAGTAGTTGCAGCAGTATTAGTAGTTGTTATTGTTGTTGTGGTGGTAGCAGTAGTGCAGTTTTACTACTGTACTACTACTACTACTACTGTACTACTACTGTACTACTATTACCAGTAGTAGTTGTGGTAGTAGTAGCAGTTGATGGTGTGGTAGTAGAAGTAGTAGCTCCAGAAGTTAAGATAATAAGGTTCCTGCTATTTCTACGTATTTTTCTTAGCTCCAGAGATGTTGACATAGTGAATTGTACTTTTCCTCTTAATCCCCGGCCGGACCGGGTCCTGGGGCAGGATTGGACCGGGCAGCAGAGCCCGGGCGGGGGGGAGCGGGGGCGCGGGCTGCAGCTGATCCGGATCCAGATCCGCCCCTCTAGGCGTCATAGTGCCGACAAGATGGCCGAGGATACGGGACCAAAGTGAGGGAGGAAACAAAAACACTGGCGAGTGTTCCGCGGCGCAGACGCTGGGGCTCCAGGAGGAGACTTTCTGTGCGAATAGAGGGCGGGGAGAGGGAGCGGCCTGCCCGCGGAGGAGTCCCGTCCGTGGGTGGAATGCGGAGGAGCCGCGCTCCGAGGCGGCTAGCACCCAGCGCTGGTCTGCTCCTCTGCGTCGGCTAGTTAGCAGGCTAACGATGTTAGCTAGCTGACAAACGTTAGCAAAGAAACGAACACACTCGGTAGGGGGATGACTCTGCGCAACAAAGAACCACCGGTTCTTCTTCTCCTCGGTGGATTCGTGTCCACTGTGGTGGCGTGACGCCCTGGCACGCCGGATATCTATCGCAGCTCCGCCTGCAAACAGTGTGGATGTGTTGTTAGCTATTAGCATTAGCCAGCTCCTGTTAGCTTGCTCAGCTGTTTTGGGTGACCTCGGGGGTGTTCCGACTCTGAGGGGGGTGGAGAACTCCTTATTTCTCCAGGATCACAAATCCTCTTGTTACCGAGTGTGTCTCACGGATAAAGGGTGTTTTTAAGTTGCTGTAAACTATTAAGTCGACACGGACGGACTGTAAACATTAAACAAGCCGGTGACGTCCCGGGATCACGCCGTCGGACGAGGCGGAAACCGAGGCAGCATCGCCATGGCTCACTCTCCCGTCCAGGGGAGCCTGCCGGGGATACAGGTAAGACCCAGCCGAGCTTGACTTCTGTCTGCCACCCAGCCGCTCACTTCTTTGCCAGGACAAAGTGTACGCTCCGCGGCTCCCTGCTGCGGCTCTGGAGAAAGCCCTTAAACACGGGGTGGCGGAGACGCAGATCCGTAAACAGCATGTGTAGCATCTCAGTGTGAGGACACCAGCTGTGTGTTGTGACCTTGCAACATTGAATTGACGCTTCTGTCAATAGACACATTGCAACTCTTAATTTAGATGCTTTAACTATCATGCGGAAGTCCCCCTGCTCTTGAAGAAGGTGCCTTCACCCCACAGTGAGTGGGTTTCTGCTACCGTCTCCAGGACCATGATGGTGGAGGTCAGAGTCCCTGCTGCAGGGTGTCTTATCTGCTGCACAGGGTTATCTGTCAGGAGAACGAAGGGGTCAAGGAGGTCAACCTTCCAGTGCATTTGAATCTTTGAACACTTCAGAGACCTTAATGTTCAAGGAAGTGTCGGGCTGAAGTCCTACCCCGAGATGGGTGCGTCACCGCAACCTTTGTCCTGTCCAGCAGTGGCGAAGACACGTTTGACAGGCACGTGATTAGCCCAGCATTAGTGTCATACAGTATGTGACTGAGTGAACAGGTCTGCATCGGTCTCCAATCCCAAACACTGCTCTGTCTTTGTGCAAAATTAGCTGTGTATGACGCGTCGTGTCCAGCGCCATCGTCCAAAAACGGAAATTCACCCTTCTCGTAAGCAGAGATATTTGTGTGCAACAATAAATCATGCAGTGTTTGGCACGCCGGCGCCGGGGTCTTTCCCCTCTGGAGTTTATCATGAGGAAAAGTTGTTTTGTCGTAGGATTTCCTCCCTACTTGACCGCCATTCATCACGGAGGTCTAAACGGCAGCTGCAGATTGGTTGCTCTGTGGGATGTGAAGGCGTCCATGTGACCTACAGATCTGTGCTTGCAATTTACATGATGGTGATTCAAAGCCACATGAGGAAGTTGTTTCTGTAAACAATAAACTATTATTGACTAATCCAGGCAGAGGAGCATGGTTTTAAGGAGGCGAGACTTTCTTCTGTTTCGCCTCAGCTCTCCTTGGCATGCCGCTAAACCATGCATTATCTTGACGTCATGACTTTGCAATGCGTGACCTTCAAAACATTGTGGCATTGATAAGAGGGACCCCCAACTGCACAGATGTAGATTTCAGGCCTTTCTCTGCAGGCCTTCACATCAGCGGGTGCTCTTCAGAGATTCTGCAGGGATTTTGCCCAGTATTCAAACTCCTCAGGACTCTGAGCGCAGCACCAGAGGAGCGGTCCTGCTGCAGAGTAAATATGCAGCAAAGGAAACCCTCACCGCCACAAGTTTAGCACTCCAGCCTTTATGTGCACACTTTTTAAATAGTAATAAAAGAACAAAAATATAACAATATAATGGGAGCAATGGAATAAATGGCATTTTGCTTATTTAACCTGTCTATCACTTGAGTCACCAAAGGGAAGCACGATAAGGTTGTGTTTTTATGTCAAAAGAGGCTGATAATTCAGACTTAACTGGACTCCTGAATAGAAAATGAAGTTGGTACTTCAGAAAATGAAATAGTCCAGGACCCCTTCATTTAAAAAAGGCAGTTTCTGACTGAATGGCTTACAAAAATACAAAGTTGCCACCTTTGCTATTCTGCACCTATGAGCCTTCATTGGGTCCTCATCGTCAGACGGTGATGTCAATCATGAAATTCCACAGTCAGTTAGCAAGACAATCTTAAGAAAATCTCTGGAGTGTGTAGGGGACAGCGGATAAGGTGTCGGCGTGGCAAAGGGCAAGTTCACTACATGAGATTGCAGAGTATTTTAAGAAAAAACAAGCAAAGGAGGTTGATTTTGGCTGTGCCTGATAGGGGTTTCACACCATAAGCACAGCCTGGAGAGACCAGTCCTCTTACCTAATTTCCTGTGGCTTCTCGTGTCTACACACACATTTGCAACTTAACGCTACCGCTGCAAGGTCCATGTCTGTGCAGCACATCTTCACCCAGCCTCAGTATCTGTCGCCAGAAGCATCTTAAACTTGCACAAAGTCAACCAATCTCTATCCCTTCCTGAGCATACATGTTAAGGCTGTGCCATCCAAGTTTATTGTTTTGTTGTTTTTTTTGTTACACACCAGTTGGGAGTGGGTGTGCAAACAGAGCATCCTCAGGTTGGATGTCCGTGGCTAAAGAGCCAAAATGGGATCATGACAGCGATCCATAGCTGCAGGATCCCAATAAGATCTGACGACTTCCTCCCGTTTCACAGCAGGGCCATAGAATTCCGTCCAGGATTGTGATTTGTGTGTATTAAAATATGCTTTTAGTCGGCATGATGCTCAATAGTTACACCGTTTCCCTCTTGTGCTTCTGTGTCCCTTCCTCTCTGTGTCCACACACACACACACACACACACACACACACACACACACACACACACCCACGGTGGTGTAGTTAGTGAATTAGTGTATCCTGTAAGAATGCTACCCTGCTGCTGTTTCCTATTTATCCCTCGACATTCAGCTCTTTTCATACGTTCCTTATTTCTTTTCCTTTTTTCAAATTAAAAACAACCCCCCACCCTGAACTGCCGCCAGAATGCCAAAGTGGACCCGGAGGAGCTGTTCACCAAGCTGGAGCGCATCGGCAAGGGTTCGTTCGGCGAGGTGTTTAAAGGCATTGACAATCGCACTCAGAAGGTGGTGGCCATAAAGATCATTGACCTGGAGGAGGCCGAGGACGAGATTGAGGACATCCAGCAGGAGATCACGGTGCTGAGCCAGTGCGACAGCCCCTTCGTCACCAAGTACTACGGCTCCTACCTGAAGGTGACATGTGCTGGGACAGGCTCTGAGTTTGGATAGGAGAAGGAAATCCAGTTTCTTTCAGGACAAAGTGGGAAAGGACATGACAGGATGACTTTTCCCCACTTTGCTGAATAATTATCTGACCGAGGTGTAAATCCAGACCGCCAATCCAACAGCTGGCGAACAGTCAGGTGTCTAAACACAAGTTATTCTGTGTGTTATCCAAGATGGCCAGAGTTTATGTGGCTCAAGGGTCAAATAATTATATAAAAAAATAATTATCATACAATATAACAATTTTCTTCCTGTCATGACATAAATGATTGAATAATGCCTTCTGTTTGTCTCTGCTGTTCCAGGACACCAAGCTGTGGATCATCATGGAGTATCTAGGTGGAGGGTCAGCTTTGGATCTGGTGAGTGGTTTCCTTAGGTTGCTCGCTCCACCTCTGATCTCAGGGATGTCAGCTGAGTTAGTCCAGTGTATTTTAGAACCAAGCGCCAGTTCAGTTCAGACGTGCAACTCTACAACTGTACCTGCCTCAGCATCAGCTTTTAAAAGAAAATCACAATTTCGTAGATCCCGTGCATTTTGACACGAGGTCACTCAGGCTGTTGGAGATGAGCTGTAATCCGCCTCTGTATTTAAATTGTCCTCAGTATCTGTTGTTGCCGTGGTGTTTCTCAATGGCAAGACCTCAAGAATTTTCTTAGGAGTAGGGGAGTTGTCAGGGGGGGTTGACGAACCGGACCAACTGCCAGCCTTTGTCCCTAATTTACCCTTCCGTGTCTTCAGTAGTATCTGATCGCCTCCGCTGACTGTCGGGTCATCTTGGTTGAAGCGTAATTCTGATCTTTGCAGACATGTTTCTCAGACCTGCCCTCAGAGCTGATAGTCTGTTGTCAACACCTCAGTGAGCTCGCACTTCTGCTCAGCTGGTATCCCGGCTATAACTTTACAAAAAAGGACAGATGTTTTCTAAGACCTCACTTTTAACACAAAGTATGTGTGAGTGAGACACTCATTAAGATGTGTCACCAGTCCGCGGGAGGCGGACTAGGACATAAAACTCAAAGAGAAAAGAATTTTTCTGCAAAGTGGTCATGTTGGCCCAGTATCTGAGCAGCGGTGGGCTGCTGCAGGCCATATCTCCACACACTGGGGTTCCCATCCATGCTCCTCACGCCTCATCATGTTGTGTTTCTGTTCCAAAGATGGAGCCCGGCGCTCTGGATGAGACCCAAATTGCCACTATCCTGAGAGAGATCCTGAAGGGGCTGGAATATCTGCACTCGGAGAAGAAGATCCACAGGGACATCAAAGGTGCTATTCTTAAAGGCAGTGTGCTAACTCTATAAGACCGCGAGGAAATTGTGCTTAAATGCTGCACCGCTTCGCTGAAATGATTTACAACAGTCTCCCTGTGTTATCAATTTAATTAGTGACACCTGTGCAAACGCTCTGGCTGCAGGCGCAGCATGCTGCCTCTGTGAGCAGCTGGCCATCAGGCGCCTTCCAAAGCAGGTGTACTCCCACTGCTGTCATGCCTCGGCCACCCGTCTGAAAGGTCATGGAGGCTGAAAGGCGCAAACAGATCACTGCGTCTTATCAAAATCTATGCAGACAGATAGACTGGCACCCTGTTGATAGGGTCTGCAGGCTGCAGCTCTGTGCAGGACGTTCATCAACTATATGAATCCCGAAAGCAGCAAAGGTGTAGCTCAGGGGAGCCCAATTCATCGAATCTGATCTCCCTGTCAAGAGCAAAGGGAGCTCTGGTCGGGGGAATAATCACCATTGCACAAAGGTGATTGCATGATGTAAAAACAATTGTGTTTTGTAACACAAGGCCAAGGGTCATCGCCCATGCTGCTGCATCATCCTCGCGAACACAGCATTTAGCTAGCGGCTTCCACTTTACCTTTACTGAAGAAAGGGTTTGAAAACAAGTGTGGGAGCCAGAACAATGAAGAAAAACCAAAATGCTGTGATGCTACGGAAACAATATATATTTTAAATGCAAAGTACATGCTGAAAATATCCAAAGTACTAGATGACTGCGGTCATTGTTTCCACAGTCATAGAATCTCTTCTTTGGTCTGATCCTGTGTGTCCCTGAATCCTCCCTGTCTTTCCCTCCGCAGCCGCCAACGTGTTGCTGTCCGAGCAGGGCGAGGTGAAACTAGCCGATTTCGGCGTGGCGGGGCAGCTCACCGACACCCAGATCAAGCGGAACACTTTTGTTGGGACGCCTTTCTGGATGGCCCCCGAGGTCATCAAACAGTCGGCCTACGACTCAAAGGTGAGGCCGGCTGCTGCTCCGGCGGTCATAATAATTGGCCTGTGGTGGACGGATAGGAATAGCTCCCCGCTCCAAAGCTCCCCACAGGGATTTCAGAACAACCAGTGAATCATGCCAACTGAACATCCTCAAGTAGATGATTCAAGAGCCTTGGGGACATTCCTGCACATCCTCTATTGTACGTTTATTTTTTTCACCCCGGTCCCTGGAGGGGACTTGAGATTTCCAGTTATGGTCTGGTTCCTCCCGGGCTGGGGGGTCAGAGATAGAGGACCTTAAAAGGCCAAGATGGGCTGTCGCAGCAGATTGGTCACATCCAGCAGCCAGTTAGGAACAACACCGTGGGATTAAGGGCAGACGTTATCTGTTATTTATTATCACTTTATGTAAAATTGGCGTCTTCTGAAACACAGGTCCCAGTGAGAGCCTAGATTTAGAATCACGTAAACCTGTGCTTGAATATTCTGATAAGTTGTTGAGACAAAGGTTTGGAGGGACAGTTTTCTTCCATTTAGTATTTCTTTTTCTTGTCCAGTTGTTGTTGTTGTCATCGTTGTCGTCATCGTCATGGTAATGAGCCGTCTCGGCATGATGCAGAAGGATGTGGAAAAACTGACCTTCACAGGTGACTCACGATCCCATCATGGTGAACACCGGCATTTAAGATCCGTTATAACCTGCCACGGCCTGGTCAGTGTCACCAGGAGCTGCTGCTAATATTTGCCCTCTGTGTCTGGATTCTTAAACGCTCTAAACCAGAAGAGCAGACTTGCACGGGTAGGATTTCCCTCTCACACCATAATCAGACTTGAAGACAAATGTAACTTTCCATGGTGAGCCAGCAGGTGGCAAGATCAGTCTTCAGACAGGAGAGGGCAATCACCAGTTCACTTGAGGTGGAACCATGTTTATTTTGCTGACTATATCCATGTCTCTCGATCTGCTGTTCACTATAGCAGCTCAGTAGCTTCTACTGATGGGTTCATGGGTGGGTTTGCAGCTGCAGATGAGTGAGTTGACCCTTTGTATCGGCACTGCTGCAGGAGAGGCACGGGTGGTCTACTGATAACAGAAGCATGCAGAGATGTCACCAACTGAGCTGTGACTTGATGATTGTGACCGCTACTGTGTATTTAGAAGATCCAGCCTTTGTCAGGTCAGCAGAACCTCCAGGTAAACATAAAACAATTGTGGACGTGTATGACTGCAGGCGGACATCTGGTCTCTGGGCATTACCGCCATCGAGCTGGCCAAAGGAGAGCCACCCCACTCAGAGCTACATCCCATGAAGGTGCTGTTCCTGATCCCAAAGAACAACCCACCCACGCTAGAGGGCAACTACAGCAAACCACTCAAAGAGTTCGTGGAGGCCTGCCTCAACAAAGAGCCCAGTTTTGTGAGTATCTGGTTTATGTCTCGGATTATGAACCCCAGCGTTTACTCACCACCGCCTTCTCACTCCCCACAGAGGCCAACCGCCAAAGAGCTGCTCAAGCACAAGCTGATTGTTCGTCATGCCAAGAAGACGTCCTACCTGACCGAGCTGGTGGATAAATACAAGAGATGGAAGGCGGAACAGTCCAGAACCACAGAGTCCAGCTCCGACGAGTCTGACTCGTACGTTTGTCCCCTCTCTTCATATTGTCATGAAAAAATATTCACGTTATTCAGCCTCCGGGAGGACGGGTGAGCCTGCAGAGAAGAACTAGGGATTTAGCATCTCCCTGTGAAACAAAAAACAAATGGAGTAGCATCATGTTCCTGTGACATTCCCTTGACATGTTATGTGACATATTTGTTTGCTGCTTTGATACTCATTTGAAGTGATGAGCTGCTCCTTTAAGTGTTACTGTGGCGACGAACACTGTCCGTGTGAAACACGGCGTCCCCAAGACCCACCACGATCATCCATTTTGAAAGGGTCTGTTGTCTTCTCTCCGATCAGAGAACATGACGGCCAGGCGTCGGGAGGGAACGACTTTGAAAACGACGACTGGATCTTCACCATCAGAGAGAAAGACCCCAACAAGCTGCCCAACGGCGAGGGGCAGTCAAGATCAACGGAGCAGGTGAGGACGCCGAGCAGTATTGTGCACGTACAAATCTCTGTTTCATGGCCGATTTAAAAACCGTCGACCTCCCACAGACAGAGGACATTCCAAGGAGGCCTTATTCACAGAGCCTGGCCAGCGTCATCTCCCCTGCTCTGGCTGAGGTAAGAGCCTCCACCTTTCCAGCGGACGGAGGTGGAACCGTGAGCTCAGGTGTTCACATTCCTCTGTGCCTTGTGCCTCCCAGCTGAAGGCCAGGCAGGAGCAGGTGAACGGAAACCCTATGGTGCTGGACGAGCTGAGAACAGCCATCCTGAAGGCCGAGGAGGCTTACCCCAGCATCTCCGACTCCCTGGTTGCTCACATGGTCCACAGGCTTCAAAGGTATCTCCTCCTCCTGGGATCGGCCTCCGGGGATGTTCAGGCTGAACCCAAACCCAACATCTCCCACTCACCAGCTTCTCGTGTCCCTCCTGTCTTGCAGTTTCTCCAAAAGCAGGACGTCCTCCTCCCCATAGGGCGGCTCTGAAATCAACCCTGCTCTCTGGGCCCCCCTCCCAGCCCCCCCGCCCATCCCACCTGTCCCCAACCCCCCGCCCCAGAACTGTCAAAGACTGCAGAGAGGTTCTTTTAGGCACTGACAAGAAGTTCAGATAGGGTTGATTTTGGACCCTCGAGCGATGGGACCTCACGGCTCAGAGCGGCTCCACTGGATCTTGTCCTCTGAGGAGATAAAGACCCCCCATCCCCCTCTAATCCAAGATGAGACTTCATACCACCGCTCAATGCAGGTGTCAACCCCCCCAGAACCTCTGAGAGCATGCTTGACAACCCTGCAGGGATTAAGTCTTTGTGTGCACGCCGTGCTCCTGCACGTGCCTGAGGATACCAGGTAGGTGGGCGCCTGTGACAGGCTCCGCCCCCACACCGCTCCCTGTCCAGGCCAATTGCAGCATTCTTAATGAAACCTCAGGTAAAGTGCTTTAAGTGGACGCTGTCCTCCTAGGCGGCGAGTCGGGGTGGGGTGGGGGGTGGGGCAATGCTGTACATGATTTGTCAGTGCAGGAAAAGGATCACTGTGTACAAAATGATCATGCTCATTTTGTAGATACTGATAAAAGTAGATATTTAAAAAGATTTCAGAGAAACTGCTCCGACTGACAGAACAGGAAATGCCTTCTCCAGACACACAGCTCATCACATCTCACCTGCTTCGGTTCTACCTGTCAGTTCGGCTTCTGGCCAGCGTCGGGATCACACTCGCGCTCATCAATGACCCCCCTGCCCCCGTGCCAAAACCTTTTCCATGTTCGACCACGTGGTTTTGAAACGACATGGTCTTCAGTCCAGCCTGGATGTGTTTTTTTGCTGTCCGGTAAACACGAGGAGTAGGAAACGGTCCAGGGAAGTTCTAAGGAATCAGCCATCTAAGCGCTAGAGTCCAGAAAAATCTGGCAAAACATAGAGGCCTGACACAGGCGCAGCTGCTAATATCAATGTAAAGCTACTGCTAGCATAGCAACAGCCACGTTTAGATGTTCACTCTGACCCATCAGGCCTAAGAGTCCGTCACCCCACATCCAGATGTTAGGGGTGTCTGCGAGGCGTCTTAGCAACCTGTAACATCATGTTTGAAATGAAACCAGTGCTCCAGGTGAGCTGGCACTCACCGCTATTTTTATTGTTATTATTTTCAGCCTTTTTCCAATACGGTCGTCTCAGGCCGCAGAAGATCCATCAACAGCAAGTATAAAACATGTTTTACTCTTTTTACTCTTCCAGCAGCACTAAAAAGCACCACGCGGTTCCTGTCAAAACTACTAATCCAACATGTAGTATGAAGTAAATACTACTATAAAGTCCAAAACAACAAGGAGATCATCATCATCTCCCCTCCAGGCTCTGTGTTTCTTGCAGGTATTAGGAGCAAATTCAGTCCAAACATCTGCTCACCAACTGGGTGATGGACATTAAGCCTATGAGCTGCCTTCGCTGTCTCGTAGTTTAATTAGTTACAGCGTAGCGCCAAGGCCTAGAAGATGGCGTTTGGGCCCAGCAAAAGCAGCTGGCCGGCGGGGGGCGTGACCTTTGGTGAAGGTCACACAGAGCGGGGGGTGGACGGATCCTGACCGCGGTGACGGTGACCCCCGCCCCTCCACATCACCCACCCACCCAGCACTCCTGCTCATTTTGATTTAAAGCTGGAGGCCTTATTTACGTTCAGCGGCTGTGACATCGCTGCCGAGGAGAAGCGAGAGAGATCAGTGTCATCAAGGAAGAACACACTTGTTTACAACATGGATAACAACACGGGGAGGGGGGCGAGACCGAGAAGTATTATCCTTCCTTTACTTGTAACTTAACCTTAGCATTACTTAGAAGACGAGGTGGAGGCGGTGGAGCCAGAGATGGCAAACGCCACGCCTCCCACCTCACCACCACGTGCCATTTCCTCCCTCCTGCTCTCACTACAAAATCCTAATCTGATTTGCACCTTTTTTTTTTCTATTATATTTGAATTACAGATCACTTTTTTTTTCGTTGCACTTTGAAAGTGTGTCAAGTATTTAAAAGAAAGCTCCGCAGGAGGATGAGAAAACCACCGGTCGCTAATAGCCATGATTTACTATAGACGTTTACGTAAGAGCTCCACAATTTACTACTACTGTGCTAATGCAGCAATAATGTTGAGAAGTTGCATCGCAGCGCACTTATCGACACAGGGATCGAGTTAAATTAAGAAATATCTGATATTTTTGTAACCGCAGAGTTAAGTTATGAATTATGGAATGCTTTATGGATATTGACACCCGCCCTCAACGCGGAAAAATTAAAAATCGATACCTTACAGAACAACAAAAAAATCACAAAAAAATGGAAAGCCTATGCTATGGAACTAATTACAACAACACGTGTACATCTGGTCTCTATCATAGCGGACAGTTTATAGTACTGTATATAATCTTTGCTTGTGTCATTTGAGAAATCCCAAGTTCAATGTAAAGCTTTCAAAGTGACATGAGAAATAAAGATCTAATGCTAATACCTCGGCCTGACGCCTGGCTCCATCATCTCACCTGCAATGCTCTCCATAGGTTGAAGGCAAAGCACCGAGCGAGATCTTCTGGACCCCTGCAGGCTCTGCTGAAGAGCTGTGTAGCTCATTTGGGTTTGTGCCCTAAAACAATTTTGCACTCTGACCTTTTAGCCTGGAAGGTGTTTGAGGGTAGGAGGTAAGGGAAGTTTAGAAACACGTCGTGTTCTGATACTGGCTTTGGGATTTGGAAAGTGATGCCTCTCTGCTGCATACCCTGGGACACAAGTCAAGAACCTGCACCTTCTCAATATTTTTTTCTGACGTCATTGCAATTTCACATATACTGACCTTAATAATAGCAAAGATATTTGAACGACGACTTACTGACATGAAGGGGAGATGTAAAATCCACCTGTCAAATGTAAAATCCACCTATAAAGGGCCTTTGTCTGGAGTGGGACCAGGTGGGTGGGTGAATCTCCTCAGCACACCAACCTGCAGCACCAATCACATGGTGAAGTTTGGAGACCGGCGCAATCAGACCACAGTTCTGGAGAGGCCACACCGGACACCTTCCACCAACCATCAGTGTGGCTGTTGTGGAGAGAGTGAGGAGCACCAAAGTCATGGGGGTGCACATCGGTGAAGAGCTCTCCTCGAGCACCAACACTGTCACTGGTGAAGAAAGCACAGCAGCACCTCTACCTCCTCAAACTCGTGCGAGCCAGAGCTCCCCATCATATGCACAGTCTTGCTGCCACAACTGTGATAGAGGTCTCAGAGCCTCCATGCCTGCTCCACAAGACTCAGGAACCACGTCATCTACCAGGCTGCCAGCATGCTGAAGACTCTCCCCACGCTCCCATCCCCTCCTCTTTGAACCCTGACCTCCAGATATACTCTGTTTTTGCTGTATCACAGGAAGATAGATCAAACTGCTGTTTTTTGCACTGCATAATGTATACAGAAACCTCTGCTGCTATTTGTTTTATCTTATTTTATTTTATATTTTAGTAAACCTTCTTATCTGTTGTGCATGTTATTGTTTTCTTATTTTGTTGCACTCCGAGTAACAACGATATAAGTCTTGAATCCATAGTGTTGGAAAATGTCTTGTCTTTGTGCTACGGATTTCTATTCTATTACTGTAAGATAGTGAGACCCATCTTCTTCATGTGTAGACCTTGACAATCAAGCTGCCTTTGACTTGTAGCTGATCCCCAGAAGACATCCCAGAGGTTCTTTCAAGGGTCAATGGAGAAATGGTCCTGTTCCACCAGTTTCTTCATCCAGGCGCCGAGTCCGGCTCTGCAGAAAGCTTCTAGGAGGCTCTGCTTGGCGCCTTGGTACTCAGTCGCTGCCTGCTTGGCCTGGAGGTAGGTGGAGGGCCGGGCCGTCCTGATCCGCAGTCTGGAGGAGAGCTGGAGTAGGTGGAGGAAGAAACATCTGTATGACACCTGAAAGAGCTTCTGGGGATTCAGAGACTTGAAGAAAAGGAGGCGAAACTTTGGTAAATTCTGTTCAGGGCATTACTGGTTCATCATCACTGTGAATGATGGGCTGAGTTGTGAGATGTCTAAATGGCCATGTGAATGGCAGGTAGAATGGTTGTATGTCTCCCTATCTGGCCCAGTGATTGGTCCAGGGTGAGCCCCGCTCTTCACCTAGACCAGGGGTCGGCAACCTGCGGCTCTTTCATCTTTACACTGAGGCTCCGAGTGGCTTGGGAAAATAAATGATAAATTTTCAATTGAAGTGTATTTCATTTGTGTTAATTCCTTTTTTTAAGTTTTAGTTCTAAATTGGAAGATTACTGTGATCTTGAAATATTAATACAATCATATTTATTATTTTTCGCCGCTCAAAATAACGTCACACTCGCGGAAGCCGGTATGCCTACCAGCTGGTAAAGTCCCGATTTGCAGATGCTGTGCGCAGAAGTTCAGGAGCATAAGTCCCATATACCAGGTAAAATAAATATTGATGAAGATATTTTGCAAATATTTATTTTTTATTGTTTACTGACACAGTGATTTTTTCACGATTTATTTTTAAAATTCAGGTCAAGGCTCTGCTACACGCTCTGAAAGCCCAAAGCTCAAAATGAGTTCATTACATAAATAAAATTTAATTTTCTCCGTCATATTTGGTGAATTTCAGAAGCAACACACTACACACTTGTTTATACAAAGTGTAAAGGTAATAAAAAAGCAATATATACAGTGGTACCTTTATTTTAGACGTCAAAAAGTAATTGCGGCTCCCAGTGTTTCTTTTCCGAGGAAACCGGGTCCAAATGGCTCTTTGGGTTGTAAGGGTTGCCGACCCCTGACCTAGACAACTGGGATAGGCTCCGCCCCTGTGCCCCTGACCGCAGGATAAGCAGTATAAATAATGAATGAATGAATTCCATTCAATGCCAGACACAGACTGGCTCCCTAATCCTAACCACCATTACCAAAGTGGGGACCCTAAAAATAGTTTATCTGAATCTGGCCTGCCCCTAAATTATCTTGAGTGGGGTTTCCAGCAGCACCACTCCCAAGCTTGTCTGACTTTTGATTGAAGAGATTGGTTTAGCATAAGATTAAGACTGGACCTGAGGTTAGGGTTAGGACTCTGATTAATGTGGACTTTCCATTAGTACTGGGACCAAGTTTGTGCTCCATTAATTAGATGATTGGCACTAGATCTGACAGATTTAAAAAAAAGTGTATCAGGGTTAAGGTTAGGTAAGGCGGTGATAACCACCAACACCAAAGTGGCCATCCTCTAAATTGTTTATCTGAAGAATCATATAAGACAGAGTGATGAGCATTGGATCTACCTCCACATTGTCTTGGGTGGACTTTCCAATGATACCGCTCTCAAGCTTGTCTTACTTTGAGTTAGAGAGTTGGGTTTTCGGCTGGAGATACAGTTGGGATTAGAGTTCTGGTTAACCTGAACGCTAAAACCTTGGATCTGGCATGTTAAAATCAACCAAAACATCTGCCCCTTCGCCATGTTACCTGGCAGTACAAACGCATCCAGCGACTGTACAAAGTGTGTTTGCAGAGTCGGGATGGTAATCCCAGGTCGTCTTTCCCTGTCATTGCATCCACCACCTCCAGGCCTTGGTCCCCTAACGTCCAGTTGGCACTGAAGTTGGGGGCTTTTCCTGGCTGGCGAGCTTCTGCGTTACTGATTCCTACAGAGCACAGAACATGTTAGAATTTTGCCTGAGGGTGCCAGAGCAGCCCCTATGGAATCCTAACCTGGACCCTTAGCTGTCTACAGAACATACTGCTGGTGGTCTGAGGGCCCCATCGGGGCTAGAAACCTAGAAACTCTTCACATATGAAGAGGAAGCAAGTTCTTGATCTACCTGTCTATGGAGATTCTCAGTCATCCAGGTCAGGGTTAATTCTTGTTAAAATGTTTTTTTGGTAACTGGATTTGAATTTCTTCCCTTGAAGATGTGACCCCTTTGAGAGGCTTCTTCAGTTCAAAAAGGACTGCAGGGAGTTTTCCATACCTGCCAGGGTTGGGAGTTGGTCTAAGTTGCGATGGCTTGTTATGAATGGTAGAGTTGTTTTGCAGAAACTTGGTTGAAGAGAGTTGTTGTGTTTCAAGGGTGTTGTTGGGGGGAACAAAGGTACAACTTCTGAGGTCTTACCTAAGTCACAATGTCAAAAGGTACTGCTACAAATCAGGTAGTGAAATAAAGGACTGGCTTGGTTTCAGTGGTGGATCTTCCTGGGTGGTTTGAAGGTGCAGATGGACCTGCTGTGGGTGAGTGGATCTGTCTAGGGGTGGATCCCAGAATGGCGTCATTTGTGGATGAAAGTTCGTGCGTAAGCACCCCTCGTCTATTCAGAGACGGTTTCTGGTTTTGACAAAGATGACTCCAGATCCACTGGAACTGAAGAAGCCTCTTGAATGAGAGGGAAGAAATTCAAGTCCAGTAGCCACAGAAAATATTTCAACAAGGATTCTGCCTGTATAGTTTTTTTGTCTCGCAGAAATCAGCCGTTCAAATCCGTCTCACCGCTCAACAGTGGTCTTCTCAGGGCAAAGGGCGGGGGCAGCTCCCCCAGGTTGGCCACCCTCCCGTACACGGCTCTGGACAGGTGGCCAGCATGATACAGGCTGCCCAGTATGATGCTGGAGAAGTAAATGGGCTCTGTGAAGTAGGTGAGCAGGGAACCCTGGAGCCCCAGCACGTTCCACCTGTTTGGGAAAGGTTGAAGATTTTAGTCTCCTGCAGGTCGGGAGTTTGGATATGTCTGATTTAGATTTGTCTGGAGGGGATCCAAAGAATACAGTCCAAAAACATATAGAGGGTTCCTTGGAGATCTCATGTGAATGACAGGGTGACTGGTTGTTTGTCACTGTATGACCTGTGAATGAGAGGGTGAATTTCTATACATGACGTGTGATGACTGAATGTTGTGTGTCTCAATGTTACATGTGAATGAGTGAGTGAGTGAATGGTCGAATGTCTATATGACGCTTCTTTTTCTCCTTTCGGCTTTTCCCTTCTGGGGTTGCCACAGCGAATCAGCCTTCTCCATCTAACCCGATTCTCTGTATCCTTCTCTCACACCAACTACCTTCATATCCTCTCTAACTACATCCATGAATCTTCTCTTTTGTCTTCCTTTAGACCGCCTGCCTGGCAGCTGCAATTCCAGCACCTGTTTACCAATATATTCACTATCCTTCTTTGCACATGAACGAAAGATCTCAGTCTGGCTTCTCTGACCTTCCCTCCAAAACAACTAACATGCTGTTCCTCTGATCCTGTCCATCCTGGTCACTCTGAAAGAGTGACTCCCATTCCAGCCTGCTTGAACCTGTCTCTTCACCTCTTTCCCACACTTTTCGCTGCTCTGGACTGTTGACCCCAAGTACCTGAAATCTTCCAATTTCTTGATCTCCGCTCTGTGTAGCCTCACCATTCCACCCAGGTTCATCTCAATCAAACACATTTACTCCGTCTTGCTGCAGATAATCTCCATTCCTCTCCTTTTCAGAGCATGCCTCCACCTTTCTAGATTTTCCTCATCGTGTTTTCTGCTCTCACTACAGATCACAATGTCATCTGCAAACATCATGCTCCATGGAGATTCCTGTCTAACCCCATCTGTCAGCCTGTCCATCACCATTGCAAACAAGAAGGGGCTCAGGGCTGATCTCTGACAATGTCCCACCTCCACCTTGACCTTCTCTGTTACACCTACAGCACACTGCACCACTGTCTCACAGCTAGCATACATGTCCTGCACCAGTCTAACATACTTTTCTGCCACTCCAGACTTCCTCATACAATACCAGAGTGCCTCTCTTGGCCCGTTGTCATATGCTTTTTCTAGGTCTACAAAAACGCAATGCAACTCCCTCTGACCTTCTCTGTACTTTTCTATTAGCATTCTCAACGCAAATACTGCATCTGTAGTACTCTTCCTAGGCATGAAGCCATACTGCTGTTCACAAATGCTGACTTCTGCTCTCAGTCTAGTTTCCACTACTCTTTCCCATAACTTCATTGTATGGCTCATCAACTTTATCCCTCTATAGTTGCTACAATTCTGCACATCCCCTTTATTCTTAAAAATAGGCACCATCACACTTTGTCTCCATTCTTCAGGCATCTTCTCACTCTCTAAGATCCTGTTGAATAATCTAGTCAGAAAATCTACCGCTGCCTCTCCTAGACACTTCCACACCTCCACAGGTATATCATCAGGACCAACTGCTTTTCCACTCTTCATCCTCTTCAATGCCTTCCTCACTTCACTTTTACTAATTTGTGCTACTTTGTGGTCTACAATAGTCCCCTCCTCTACCCTTGCCTCTTTCATTTTCCACATTCATCAGCTCTTCAAAGTACTCTTTCCATCTTCCCATCACTCTTCTAGCATCTGTCAATACATTTCCCTCTCTGTCCTTAATCACCCGGACCTGTTGTTCATCCTTTCCATCTTTATCTCTCTGTTTCGCCAACCTGTATAGATCATTCTCACCCTCCTTACTATCCAACCGAGTGTACAAGTCATCTTACGCCCTTTGTTTTGCCTTTGCTACCTCTATCCTTACCTTTCGCCGCATCTCCCTGAACTCCTGTCTGTTCTCTTCAGTCCTCTCAGTAGCCCACTTCTTCTTTGCTAACCTCTTTCTCTGTATACACTCCTGCACTTCCTCATTCCACCACCAAGTCTCCTTATCTACTTTCCTTCCAGATGACACACCAAGTACTCTTCTACCTGTCTCCCTGATAACACTAGCTGTTGTTGTCTAATCATCTGGAAGCTCACCCTGACCACCTAGAGCCTTTCTCAACTCCTCCCTGAAAACCATGCAACACTCCTCCCTTTTCAGCTTCCACCACTTTGTCCTCTGCTCTGCCTTTGTCCTCTTCATCTTCCTTGTCACCAGAGTCATCCTACAAACCACCATCCTATGCTGTCTGGCTACACTCTCACCTACGACTACTTTGCAGTCACTGATCTCTTTCAGGTAACCTCGTCTATGTTCCTGTCTTTTCTGGAAAAAAGCGTTTACTACAGCCACTTCCATCCTTTTTGCAACATCTACCACCATCTGTCCCTCTGCGTTCCTATCCTGTATACCAAATCTGCCCATCACTTCTTCATCCCCTCTATTAGCTGCACCAACATGCCCACTGAAGTCTGAACCAATTACCACTCTCTCATCTCTGGGGATATTCTGCATCAATTCATCTAACTCATTCCAGAACTTCTCCTTCTCCTCAAACTCACATCCCACCTGTGGGGCATAGCCAACAACAACATTGAGCATCACACCTTCAACTTCCAATTTCATACTCATAAGTCTATCTGACATTCTTTTCACCTCCAGAACATTCCTAACAAACTTCTTCTTCAAGATAACTCCATTCCTCTTCCTGTCAGTACCATGATAGTACAACTTAAAGCCTACTCCTAAGGTTCTAGCCTTACCACCTTTCTACCTGGTCTCCTGTATACACAGTACATCTACCTTCCTTCTCTGCATCATGTCAACCAACTTTCTACTTTTTCCTGTCATAGTCCTGAAATTCAAAGTTCCTCCTCTCAGTCCCAGACTCTTGCCTTTCCTCTTCTCTCTCTGCTTCTGAACACGCCTTCCTCCTCCCATTCTTTGACCCATAGTATCTCTATTTCCCATGGTACTTTGTCAGTCATCGGTACCAGTGGCAGCCATTATAAACCCGGGCCTCAACTGATCTGGTATGAGATTATTAGGTTTGATTCGTATTTTTGGTTTTTGAAAAGTTTTACGCCAGATGCCCTTCCTGACACAACCCTCTGCATTTATATGCATTGGGACCAGCTCAGGAAGACACTGGCCCACGCCACCCTAAGGCTGCATTAATGTCTCTATATGACACGAGTGAGTGAATTTCTCTATCTGACATCAATGAGAGAGTGAATGGTATGTCTCCATATGACATAGGAGTGAGAGGGTGAATGATAGTATGTCTCTATATGATGTGTGAATGAGTGAGTGAATAGTTGCATGTCTCTATATGTGTCCCTGTGATCGTCTGGTCCAGGTTGAATCCCGCCTCTCCGCCAATCACAGCTATATTAATTGGCTGGGATTTGGACGTTAACATGGTAAATACCTGGCGATCTTGTCGCTGCAGGACATGCCAAGCAGCCTCTCGCCCTGAAGAACCTCGTCCCATGTCTGAGTGGTGTCTCTCCGGCACACTGGGACAGTTCCCTCACCAGACTCGACTTTGGTCCTCAGCTGCCCACGAGCCCTCCAGCTTGGGTGTCCGTCCTCCTGACCTGTGGGGACACCGACGTACGGGGAGTGAACATTATCAACATCTAGGCCCTGGTTGGTTGGTGTCAGATCGTCTGGGAGCAACTGGACTTTGTTTTCCCTCCTCAAAGATGTTAACTGTGACGCTAAAGTGTAGAGCAGAAGAAGTCCGCTAGTCCACCTGGGCTGAGGTTCAGGTGGAGTCACCTGGTCTGGTTTGGTTTGCGGACCTCTCCAGGTGGGTTAGAGGTTTCAGCTGGATCTGCAGGTGTGTGTGTTGATATGTTTTGTTTTGTTTTGGCGTTGTATGTAGGTGGAAGGTCAACCCCAAGACCCCCTCCTCTGTTAGGCTCAGGTTGACCAACATGCATCTTGGATTCCTCTCTCAATCAACCTGTCATCTGTTGGCAGGATGTGGATGTTGTTGTCCTTAAACTGAAGGACCTTGGGGAGGAGAGGAGGAACATCTTTGAGGAGAGCAACCAAGTCCAAAACTCCAGAAGATCTGACAAGAATATCTGTAAGTATGGATGTCTGAATAGGGTTCCAGGAAGCCTGATGAACAGGTGTTCTCATGACAGCGTTATTAGGAGGTCAAGGATATGTTGACCTTGAACTTCCGCTGTCTTTCAGATCATCACCACCTCCTTTGGGTTCAGGAGGAGGTTCCTCGCGGCCGTGCTCACCCTCACAGGCCTCGTGGGGCGAGAAAATGCGGGCGTCTCCACAGGGTGATGTGCTGATGTACAGGTGGAACTGAACATCCTCCCTCAGCCGGAAGCCTCGGCCGCCGTCGCAGCCGGAGAAGATGGACTGCTGGTGCTCCTTACCGCTGGCGCTGCAGGAACCCTCGTAAGGTCACACGAGAACCAGGTTCTTCTACACCCCCTCCTTCAAACTGGGACTCACCTGAGGAGAAGCTCCAGTTCAGAGTAGAGGAACCTGATGAGTGAGCGGCGAGCTAGGACTTCGGCGTGGCTGTCATTGAGCGCCAGGCCTCGGCCGCTCAGATGCTCGCCACTGATGCACTTGGTTCCTGTGGAGATACAGATGACCCTCGCTGCCTCCATGCCCGCACCTGGATGGAGATCAATCCAAGGATGTTGGGAGGTGGCAACGGCTGGAGATGGTGGAGGATCAGAAGCCGTACCTTCTGTGAGGACCACGCCAGCCAGGACCTTCCTGCGAGAGTGTGGGGATGCCAGGCCGTCTGTCAGCTCACTGAACTTCTTCAGAACCAAACCGGAGACTGCGTCCGCCATCTCCTGGTGTGAGGACGAGGGGGTGGAGGAGGTTATCGTGAAGCACTGAGTGGTGACAGCGACCTCCCGAGTCTTTTAGGTTACCTGCGGCAGGTGGAGCTGCTGCCCCTCCCTCAGAATGGGCTGCTGGGATGGCGCCCGCTCCGGCACCACATGGAACAGGGCGGCAAGGGCAGCCTGCGCGGCCCGGGCCTTAGCCAGCCTCTTGTTTCGCCCAGAACCCTGGAAGCTCTCGCCACCTATCGTCACGGAAACCACAAAGCTCTTGGCGTGGCTCTCTCCACTTTCCGACAACACCTCGTACCTGACGCCGGCCTGCAGCTCGTTCAGGAGCATCACGGGGCTCTTGGGGGTGGCAGGGCGGGCCAGAGGCCGTGCCAGAGGGGGAAGGTCACCAAACATCACGCCAGGGAAATAGTCCAGGTCAGAGGTGAAGTCCAAGTGGGGCGGTGAAGTCCTGGCCGGTGGTGCCACAGCATGCAGGGCCTC
This sequence comes from Fistularia commersonii, assembly GCF_037954325.1. Taxonomy (NCBI): domain Eukaryota; kingdom Metazoa; phylum Chordata; class Actinopteri; order Syngnathiformes; family Fistulariidae; genus Fistularia; species Fistularia commersonii. The sequence goes on along the minus strand of NC_141289.1, from coordinate 6,541,254 downwards.
TTCCGCTGCGCCCAGCTTGGCTTTCTTCTTGGTGGGACCCGAACCCTCGTAGACCCGGCCGTCAACCTCCACCGCCATGGCGAAGATGGGCGCATGCACAGGGCCCGTCCGGGAGCGCAGCTGGAAGTGTAGCCCAGGCCGGACCTGGTTTAGCAGCACCAGGGCGTTTATGGGCTCTGGAGGCCTCCTCCTCCTCCGGGGCCTGTAGGGATGGGGACGCTCCTTTTCACGAGCCACCGCAGCCGCTGAGTAATCTTTAGCGAATTCCGAGGTCCGATTCTCCTTCACGCGAGCACCGCCCAAACCTGCAGCAGTACATTAACTGCAGTACTATGAAGTAGTACTATGAAGCAACCACACAGAATTACTTGTGGCTATAGAACCTTTGAATAGAAGGGCTATTGTTAACACCTACTTTATCACAGACCTGAGATAAATGCAGGCAAAAAGATAAAAATGTCATGGAATAATACTCACTCATGGTGTCACTCTCACCCTCCACCACCTCCTCTGCGGCCCACAGAGGGGTTGGGATTCGTCCTCTGGCCGGAGCAGACAGATGGGGGGACGGATGGACGGATCCTGGCCAGTTCCATCCAATGGTCGGAGAAACGTTGTTCAGTTAAATGATAATATCAGAGAAATAACAAGAATTTAAAGAATAACATGACAGGAATCAACTGTGACCTTGTTGCTGTGCATGACAGACAGACGCCTCTGCTGCTTCTCTGAGCAAGCACTCTTCTCCATTTCATTTTTAATATTTATAATTCTAATCTAATCTGACTCTAATGAGCAGGCATCTTTGTTTTTTCTCGTCAGCGTTTGATTCCTGCCAACAGTAAAAGCTTGAACGAACGGACGTGCTCTCTCAGGGTCACAATCTGGATGAAAAGCCTTTATTTAATTCACTCACAAGAATTTTTTATCTTCTTTTAAATACCGACGGTTCACTGTTTTTCCGGTGTCCATCTTAGATCTGCAGGGATATGGAAACATCCCTGAGGTGCAGCTAGACAGCCGCGTCCATTGAAATACGAATAAAAATGCCTTTTCATTTAAAGTGCTGCGGAATGTCTGGAAAACACCACACCATTAATCGGCCATGTTTTTCGTCACAAATGAAAATCACCCAAATCAATAGTGTTATGAATGTGTAATTGTGTTATTACATCGTAATAGCGTTATGTACGTCATTTATCTTTTTTTATTACCTTCATTTAATTTAATGTCAGAAATACTGTGTGAGAGAAAAGTGTCTGTCATTTATCTATTTGAAGTCCCATGATCAGTAAAATACACAAACTCAACTGACTTCTCCTCTTTTGTGATAATGTAATAAATGAATACATCATTAAATTATTATTAAATTGTTAAATAATCAATTGATTGTCTACAGATTAGTGCTATGAGGAGAATTGCTGGTCATTCTGTGTAATTACAGTATTAACGGCGGTTGTTACAGAACAGGAGTTTTGTTAAATCTATAAAAACAAATGAAGAATTGAAAAGTTACCAATTTCGATGTGCAGTTCGATAAGGAGTACTGAAAATTACTCACGGTGGCTTCCAGACTAGTTGCAGGTGTGCGGCCGGTAAAGCGAGCGCTGGTGAAGCGGCGGCGGGTCCGGAGCGGCTTGCCTGGATGCCGAGACCGGTGCACCGGGCCCGCCCCGGGAGGAGGAGCCGACACACCGCCGGGGAGGAGGAGGCCTTCTGCCGGCCTAAAAGGGGGCGGAGGGGTTGCAGACAATTCTGAGGACTAGTAGCTTAATCTTTCAATACTGATTATACCTTAAATACTACTATCACCCTAAAAAGTAATAATATCATAAATACTAATAATCACCCAGTTCGAATCATCCCCTAAATACGAAAAATATCCTAATACTCATAATCCCTGAACACTAATAAATCCCCAATATATGAATCATCCAGAGTACCAATAACTCCCTAAATTTTGATAATCTTCTAAATACTGATAATGTCTTGAATAGTACTAATCCCTCTAAATACTAATAACCCCCTAAATACCACAATTTCCCTGAGATGTAATAATTCCCCAAAATAGTGTTAAGCACCTAAATTCTAGCAATACTAATAACAACCTGTGTACTACCAACCCACTCTTAGTACTTGTAATCTCCTGAATATCAATACTACTAAATACTACTAATCCCTGAGTATTATTAAACTTCTCCTTTGCTGAATTTGATATGTAAACAACATTAGATACTCCAGGCTCTTCAGCGACACTCTACGTTCTCCAAAGACACTAAATCTGCTCCTGGGTGATGCAAAGTCCGACTGAGATATTCCTCAACAGGAGCTCCTATTTATTTATTCATTCATTAATTCAAAATAAAATAAATCTAAATTAAAATAAAAACCTCTGGAATGAAAGAATGAATGAATGAAAGTCTCTCAACAAAATAAAAGCTCCTGATTCTGCCTGGGAAAATAACATTAGGGAATAAATGACTTCCCATCGGATTATCCTGGATTACCGGAGGATCATCTCTCCACTCGTCTCCTCAAATGGAGAGAATGAGCCGGAAAACTTATCTGGCCTGAATGGGTACGTTTGAGAAGCTGTGTATCTACAGGGCTTGAGAGCTTTCAGGTCACCGAGGAGCCTCACGGATCATGGCCTCTTCCAGGGATCCTCACCCGTAGTCTCACTCGGGTAGGTGCTCGCCACGTTCTGCAACTATTCTTCTTCTGACTTCTAAAAGCTGACTGAATCTCCACATCTTGTTCTTGGAGCATCTTTCTTCTCCCCAACTTCTCTCTTGATTCCCTCAAGTGAGGCCTCAGCAGGTGTTGATGATCTTACGTTGGACAATGATCTTCCAGAGGTCCTCTTCCTCTCTGTAGAGGGAGACGGCGCCAGACAATGAGCTCGGGTTTCTCTTCATCCACACATCCGTTATTCATGAGTACTAATGGCTGTCGCAGCACCGGCCCATGTATTGATTAGGTTCTTATTTTCCTCCAAACCCAATCAGCCAGAGCTTCCTGAGGTTTCACCTTCTCCACCAGGATCTCCTTACACTCACACTGATGAGTTCAGGAGACGGGATTCAAACACGCTTGTTGGTAAGGTTGGCGGTTAGATTCCTGGCGTCGAATCCCAACCCAGCCGTCTGAGGACACTTTCAACCTGGACCGAGCTCTTTGAGACGATCAACAGAAACCCAATGTTTCCCCAGGAACCTCGGACAGACCCAAGCTGGATGTGGGCGGCCTTCTGCTTTGTTCGGGTGAGAGCGAGAAGGACAGACAGGAGGTGGGAGGCACTAATGATCTATTACTAACACCAGTGGCACCAACAGTTACAGGCTAATAGCTGATCTGATGCAAAATAACTTTAATATCGATCAAAGAAATAATAATACCAATAATAAGTATTCTTGGACAAACACACTGAACCTCGGCCGTCTGGTTAACTTCGCACGGTGTGAATGGCTGAATCCGGGTTAGATATGCGCGGTCTTAAATCCAGAGTGTGCATTTCAGAAATGTAAAAAAAAGACTGACACCGGTCTGTTTATTTTTAAAAATGAGATTTGTAAGTCTTTAATCTTCGTTGTGTTTTAAATTCCAAAGTCACGTATTTCCCGGTGGACGCGCACACAAACACACATGCACGTTCTCTCTCACATACACACACATACACACATATGGATGAGGGTTTATTACAGGAAGGTGGTGTTGAGTGGAGCTCCAGATGTTTGCTCCACCCAGCGGCTCCTGGAGGACCGAGGCTCACTGCTGCTGCTGCTGCTGCTGCTAGCTGGGACCCTGCTCTTCCTCCTGCCTCATCCTCTTTCTCAGCAGCTCGCCCACATCTGCCAGGGGGTTCGATGTTGCAGCCAGCGTCTTGGCAGCGTCGCTGAAGCGGCCGCTCTCTGATTCCCTACAGTGGAGAAGAAAAAGCAGAAAGAAGAAGAAGGTGGAGGACAAGCAAGAGGAGGAGCAGGAGAAGGAGGAGAGGTGCTTACAGGATTTTACGTTTCTGGGACTGCTTCATCTGGCTGAAGTCTGTGGTCTCTGGTCTTTTCACGGGCCTGGAGGAGGAGGAGGTGAAGGAGGAAGAGGTTGAGAAGCAGGCCAAGAGGAGAAAGAGAAGGAGAAGGCGGAGGGTGCCGAAGGCGGAAAAGGTTTTGGGAGGGGGGGATGGAGGAGGTAGAGGAGACACATGGCATCAATCAGGAAATGTTGGGTTGAAACCTTGTCAGAAAGTAACAAAATGACAGTGTACACCAGAAGACAACTTCTAGAACACGGTTGTCAAACTCAAATACACAGTGGGCCAAAATTCAAAACTGGGTCAAAGTCACAGGCCAACATTGATATTCATTGAAAAAAATCTTGCTCCAGATAAAACAATGAAACCAAAAAAGTTTTGCTTAAAAACTAAATATGAAACAAGCATAGCTTAATACTATACAATATATAACTTACTATTGCACACATGAAAAATCCTGTTTTCTGCCTAAGTAGCAGGGTGCCAGTTTTGGCATAAGGTCGCTATGACTACTGTCAACAGAGGAGAGGGCGTTTATGGGTCCTGTTGTGATTTTTGTGCCAAGACACAAGCAGAAAATTCTGGGATTTGTAGAATTAGCGGTACATACGCTGTAGACTATCCCGGCGGGCCAGCTCTAATAGTCATTTGGTATGGTTTTGCGGGCCGAATATAATTACAGTGTGGGCGAAATTTGGCCCGCGGGCCAGAGTTTGACACCTATGTTCTAGAACCTGTCTGGTGGATCTCATTAGCTGTCACTCCAGAGAGAGTAGACGTTACTGAGACATGATCATCTGTCCACCTGAGGGTTTGCACCTGCAGCGTGGAGATCAGAAGGCTGGCCAGTGAGGAGCAGAATGACCTCAAACCATGGAACTCCTATCTTGCTGCAGGACCTTCTGAGGCCGCTTCTGCTATCCCGGATGCAGGTGCTTGGCTTCTGAAGGTACTTCCTGCTCAGTGTGTGAGAGGAGGGCTCTTTGAAGGCCATGTCAGGCCTTTATGCCACCTTTCTTGCTCTTTGCTCAATCAAATAGAAGCGGCTGAAACAAACAGATGGAACTCACAGTTTGCTCTTCCTGCTCTTGCGGCGAGCTGTTGGAGCCGCGGCAGCGGCGGGGCCGAGAAGCTCGGACAGCTCGGGTAAGGCATCAGCCAGCGGCCTCATGTCTCCAACCACCGGCGTGGCCTGACGCTGAGCCGTGGCGGCCTGACGCTCCTTCGCCTGCTTGATAGCGCTGATCTCTGCGGAGGAGAACACAGGTGTGAAGGACCACTAAGAGGAGATCTTACATAACCTTCATCTCAGCACTGCTGAAGGAGAGGCGCCCTTCACATCAATCTTCACATCATCATGAGCAAGACACTGATTCCCTAACAGCTCCCCTGGCACTGCTAGATGGCTGCCGACTGCTCATGGTTGATCCATGATGGGTTAAATGCAGAGAGGAATTTCCCGCAAGGGATTAATAAAAGTACAATAAAAAAATAAATAAAAAAAACCTGCTTCGCTGCACCACCTTCAGGGAGTGGATGCTGGAGCCGTGCTCAGGTTTCAGAGCAGCACAGGCCATTAGCACCTAATTATATCCCCAAAGAGTGTATGTGTTATGTTACAGACTAATTGATCGGTCCATCTGCCGTGTAAGGTTTCAGGACTGATTGCAATTACTGCGGCGTCAGAGGCCATGGCGGCGGCGAGACGAGAAGTTCAGGGTGCAGTGGTGACTCACTGGTCCAGAAGCTTCTCGTCCACCTGAGAACATAATGTCCGTGTCTGAGTCCCTTTACTGACATCAGACGGTCTTCCTGCAGCCGTCGGAGAGCTTTTCCCGGTCCTCTCAGGGTGCGGGCTGACACTTGGTCTTCAGGAACGCCGGAGGACGAAGCTGTTCTCTGACTCGTCTTCATCCGGAGCCAGGTTCCTCAGGGGCTGCAGACATCCAACACCTTCTGTCCCCTTCTTCCTCCAGCTGCTTCCATCCTGCTCTCCAAGTCCCTTTGCCAGAGGATGAAGGTCATCTCAGACCTTCTCCATAGGCCCTGGGCTCTGTCATTGGACAGGCTCCCAGGGGGTGGGGCTTGATACCTCTAGCTTCTCCACCATTGTTATCTCTTTTACTGTTGTATCATTTCGGTTGTTAGCATGTAGCTGTTACCGCTACTTGTATTAGCAGTATGAGATCATCGTCCTTCCAACCCTTCGCATCTCCTCTCTCTCCATCAAACTCTTTTTCTCTCTCTTTCCTTCTCGCTCTCCTGGTCAAGGCAGAAAGCCCAAATGGACCTGGGATCTGTTCAAGGTTTCTGCCAAGGCAGGGTTTCCACTCAAGAGTGTTGTCTGCTAGAAGAACGCTGGGTGTAGATCATCTGAAAGAGTGCTCTACATGGAAGGGTTGGGACTCTTCTGCTTCACAGGGAAGATGTTCTTCAACTTGATTACGTGTGAGAGGAGGACCAGAAACTAGATATGAAAATATCACTGTATTTTTAAGTTGTTTTAGATGTTGGAACTTAGAGATGAAGATGTAGAGGTTCCTCTGTGGGAGTGAAGAGGATGGAGAGGATCAGGAATGAGAGGGACAGCACATGTTTAGATGTTCTGGAGATAAAGTCACGCTGATTTGGACATGGACAGAGGAGGGATGGTGACGATCTGGGTAAAAGGAGGCTGAGATTGGAGCTACCAGGCAGGAGGTCTGGAGAAGGACCAGAGAGGAGTTTCATGGATGGAGGGCAGGATTAGGACAGGATGTTAATTGGTGTGAGAGGAGAGGGTTAGATAGAAACTGGTGATTGGCCCTGGAGACCCCTGAAGGGAGATGCTTTAACTTGCACCATTCTGGTATCGAATGATGGCTCGCACATCTCCTACACGGCTCCACTCTGGTGAACACAGGAAAAAAAACAGTGCTCTGCAGCAGACAGAACTTACTGTTGAGCCAGCGCTCCCTCCTCTCCTTCATCTTCTCCTTCTTTGACTTGACATTCTTCTCTGGACGGTCTGCACACAAACACACACACAGAGTTATGGTGTGCTCCTTGGGGGGGGGGGGGGGGGGGGTAGCTGCAGGCCTTTATCTGCCACCGCAGCGCAAAACAACACGAGTGCTTCTGCAGCTGTTTGCAGGAAGAGAACAAGCAGAGATAAGGCATCTGCTGCTGACTACACATGTGGGCAGAGATGGGTGAGAGGGTGAGGGAGGGGATAAGGGGGTTCAATCTCGTGATTTGATGGGGGGTGTCAGTTGCACTGGTGGAAGCAGGGGGGGCTTCACCGCACACCTCCCTCTGGGATGATTGTCTTCCCCCCCGGCTAAAGGTGTATCCTGACGGATGCGGTCTAAATATGGACGTCACCTACTGAGCTGTCCTGGGGAGTAGGGACGCACGTTCACACATTCACACGTTCACGTTTTCTCTGGTTTAATGTCCATAACCATTTGTAAATATACAGTAGTTATCTTTGACTAATTACTGGTGAAAGGAGTTGAGATTCCAGACTCTGTCAAAGTGTCTACGAGAGCATGAACGGTTGTATGTCTCTATAAGGCATTTGAAAGGGAGGGTGAATGGTTCACTGTCCGTCTATGATGTTTGAATATGTGAATGAACGGTTGTACGTCTCTAAATGATGTATCAATGAGAGGGTGAATGGTTTGAATGTCTTTATAAGGCATGAGTTAACGAGGAAATGGTTGTATTGATGGCTGGAATGCGAAACCTCCTATCTGAAAAAAAAACACTTTTTTCAGGAAATGAAAAAAAGGTTTCATTTGATTATAGTATGGTCTTTGTTAAAGATATTCAAGAATATTCTACTGTTCAATTTCTATGTTATAATTTAAAAATACATAGCATGTATTTTTACCACTGACAATGCAGATAAGTATTTTTTTTCCTAATTTTTTCTGCTTCATCGTGCACATAAGGAGTTTTGTCATGTGACATTTATGTCAAAAGAAAGGGCGGTATTATCTTGCTGATAGACTGAAAATGTGGAACCATCCCATTTCTCACCATTCAATGCAAAAACCCAAAATCGAAAAATTTGCAGATAGGAGATTTTGGATTCAAGCTATCGGTATGTCTCTAAATGACATGTGAATGTGAGGGTGAATGGCTGTATGTCTCTGTATATGAGAATGAGAGGGTGAACAGTCTTTACACGTGGCCCTGTGATTGGTCCAGGGTGACTCTCGCTCTTGTCCAATCACAGCTAGGATCGGCTCCAGCGACCCTGACTGCAGGATTAGTAGTATAGCTTATGAATGATTGACCCTTCATTCACACACGCATCATCCTGTGCGTGAAGGTCTACAGTGTCCCGCTCCGGCCTCCATCCCTGAGGAAGCCCAGCCCGTCTTACTTTTCTCCTTGCTGTCGGGGGCAGCGTTGTCTGCAGGATCGCCCAGCTGCAGCGTCTGAACCAGGGCCTCCCGGCTGATCCTGGTCCCTGAGAAGATCCCGCTGGAGAAGGAGCCTGGAGCCTGGAGGGGAATGAAGAGACATCAACCTACAATTTTCTAATACGGGAAAATAATTGCTTCAGTTCAGACCATTACAGCAGGAAGCAAGAATGGACATGAATGGATTTTTCTTTCTATCATATTTAGATTAAATTGAGCCCCCTGAAAACAGTGGGGGGCCCCAAGGGGCCACCGGTCCAATCAGCGTCTTTTCTGCTGATATTTCCAGGTGAACCCTCCACTTGGGGGGAGGGTCGGCCCGCCCTCAGGTACCTGGGGTCATACTTACCGGGAGGCTCGTCGGTGGTTTACTTTCCTTCAGCAGAGGGAGAGGAAGAGGATGAGGAGG